>NW_006399953.1:2576402-2593549 GCF_000299155.1 Elephantulus edwardii
TCTGTCAATGTTCATTGAAATTAATTAAAAAAAGAAATGAAAATACAAGTCAGGAACTCAAAGTTCTAATATAAATTCACATTGGATTTCAAAATAAAAAAATAAATTTAGAAATTTAGATAGTCTACTACAAACATGAGTAAAGACTCAAATAGACATTTCATAAAAGATTCTGTTCTGACTTGATGGTATACAACAGCAGCAATTCTATACTTAACTTTGTAAGAAATAACAAAGGGAATTCTGTAAGAAATAGCAAACTAACATATGTCAAACTCGTTTATAGTAAGGATAATATAAGAGAACTATATTTCACACTTAAAATATTAGCAAAAATGAAAATGCCATATGTTGCACCCTGCAAGAGAGGATGTTGTATTAGATACTCTTAACTCCATTCTAATTCACAGCAGCTCTTAGAGTGACAGATGGAAATTGTGTTCAATCCTGAGCCAGCTCATGAGCTCTGCTGTTGTATTTACTACTTCTTCACTTTCCTCATGGAAAGTTTCCCTCTGTTCTGCTGGCCCTCCACCTTCCCAAGGATGATGTCCTTCTCTAGGAACTAGCCCCTTTGCCACATGTTCCAAAGTAAGTGAGATAAAGTCTCACAATCTTTGCTTGTAAGGTACTCTCTGACCGCACTTCTAAAATAAAAGTGTTCACTCTATGACTCTCCATGGTATATTTATTAAAACAATTTAAGGGTACCATGCCCATTTTTGTTGATTTTCCCCATTCATTGCCCAACTTTGACATGCATATGGAGCAAGTGAAAATACTCTGGCTTGTGTCAGACAACTTTAAATGTTCAACCACAAATGAATGGATTGAGAAATTATGGTACATTCACACAATGGAATACTATGCAGCATGCAGGAACAATGATTTTGTTAATTATTATCTAACTTGGGAGGGACTACAGAGGATTATTCTGAGTGAACTAACTCAGTCCCACAAGGATAAATCTTGTAGAAAACCATTATTGTAGAATCAGTATAAGCATCCAAGAGGGGTGGGAGAGGTTGGAAGCAGAGGAATGAGGATGTATAGGGAGAGGGGGGATTAATCATTGGGTAATTTGATGAGTGGGATGTGAAGAAATGGAAGAATTTGTTCTTGAAAACAATGTTTTCGAATTTTGTAAATAAACTAGTAGAAAATTAAAAAATAAAAAAGAGAAGGATGATGAGAATAGCTGCACGATTCAAAGAACGTAATCAATTTTATTAAATTATACACAGAGAAGCTGTGGAATTCATGTATCTTTTTCTGTGTACATTAATAAAAATTATAAAAAAGAAAAAAATAAAGTGATGTCATCTTTCTTTAGCACTTTAAAGAAGTATTTAACAGAAGATTTGCCCAATATAATAGGCTATTGCTACGGGGTTGATCCAACGACATCCTTGCCAACTTCAGTCTTTTCTCAATTTGTCATGATATTATATTTTGGCCAATTTGTGAGGATTTAAAAAAAATGTTTAGGTGTAGTCCATATTGAAGGCTATCGTCTTACACCTTCTTCAGTAAGTGCTTTAAGTCCTCTGAAATTTAAGGAAGCAACACTGTGTAATC
This sequence comes from Elephantulus edwardii, assembly GCF_000299155.1. NCBI lineage: Eukaryota > Metazoa > Chordata > Mammalia > Macroscelidea > Macroscelididae > Elephantulus > Elephantulus edwardii. Next base: position 2,577,981 of record NW_006399953.1, read on the forward strand.
TAGATATTGCAGGTTGTTATTAGTCTTCTGATTCTTATGCCATATCCTTCTTCATATAATCCAGCTTCTTGGCTTATTTATTACTGTTAAAAATTGAATAATATAATGAAAATATACAATCCTGACATGTTTTTCCTGATTTTAAATCATGCAATATCCCTTGTTTCTGTTCAAACCACTCCTTCTTAGTGTCATCCATATTTTATTACAATACACATAGCCAGATGCCTTTGCATAGTCATTAAAACACAAGTAAACCTCTTTCTAGTATTTTCTGCTTTCAGCCTGGATTAATCTGTCATCACCAACTATATCTCTTACTTTACAACCTCTATAACTTTAGATCTCTAGATTACATTCTAGTGCAAATATAGAACTCTGATGCCTAGTGGCAAAAAAGAGTGCTGCAATTCCGAAAGCACTCCATTCTAGGCCACCAGCTTCTTTGTGAGAGAAGGACCAGCAATTTCCTCCCATGAGATTAATTGCCTCTGAAAATCTGCCGGCGGGGTCATCTGTAGGTCGGTTCTGACTCGACAATACACAACAACAACAGAGCAAAAACAATGATTTAGCCCCTATATATAAATCTCAAAAATACCCTTTCACATATTTAGTAAAAAAATTGTGAAACAATGCTTATAGCAACATTACTTATAATAATATACTAATCCATAAGCTTTGATGGCCTAGTGGCAAGAAGCTTTGTGCAATCCAGAAGGCATGCGGTTCGAATCAACCAACTGCTCCACAGGAGAAGGGTGGACAATCTCCTTGTATGTGATTGACTGCCTCTGAAAACCCACTGGAGGGCCAGCTATGGATTGGTTCTGACTCAACAGTAAACAACAAAAAACTCATATGCATAATGATGTGAAAATGAATTATTGATACATATTTGTATTAGAAAACAGCACTAAAAAAGATAATGAATTAATGAAAGATACACTTATCAATATGTATATTTGTCATAAATATTAATTTAAGTAATAAAAAAGGAATATACAGAAGAATACATTATGTTGTTATTGTGCCATGAGTCATTTGTGACGCATAGTGATCTTGTCTATAATAGTTCTGAAACCTCATCTATCCTGAGCCAATCTCACTGTCTCTGACACACCTACCCCAGTCACTGTGTCAATCCATCTAATGTGGGGTCTTCTCTCCTGCACTGTCCCTCAATCCTTCCAAGTGTGACATCCTTCTCCAAAGACTGGCCTTTCTTGGCTACATGACCAAATTATGTGAAATGAAGTCACAAAATCCTTGCCTCTAAGGAACAGCTTAGTTTCAGCCTTCCCAGGACAGACCAATTAGTTCTCTTGGCAGTCCATGACATGTTCAATACTCTTCTTCAGCACCACAACTCAAAGGCATCAATTCTTCATCTGTCATTCTTGGTCATTGTCCAGCTCTCTGATGCATAGAAAGTAACTGTGAAGATCATTTATATGTTGTTGTTGTCATGGGCCATCTAGTCAACACAACTCATAGTGACCCTATGAACAATGACTCTGAACCATCCCCTATCCTGAGCCAATCTCACCTTCTCTGATATACCATTATATCGGAGTGCTCATTACCACAGGCACTGTGTCAGTCCATTTCGTATATGATCTTCCTCTCCTCCACTGACCCTCCACAATTCCAACCATGGTGCCCTTCTCAAAGGGTTAGCCCTTCCTGGCAGCTTGCCCAAAGCATGTGAAAAGGAGCTTCAAAATCCTTGTCTCCAAGGAGCAACCTGGTTTTACCCTCTCCAGGATAAATCTGTTTGTTCTCTTGGTAGTCGTGTTCAATACTCTCCTCTAGCACAACAACTAAAAGGCATCTATTCTTTTGTCATAGTTATTCATTGTCTAGCTCCCTGATGCATAGCAAGTAATCGTGAAGGCCATGGCTGGATCAGATGCACTGTAGTCTCTAGACTGACATCATTGCTCTTTAGCCCTCTCAAGAGGTAGGTCCCTGACAGCAGACTTTCTCAATGCAACTTGTTTTTTATTTCCTGTCTGTTGTGCCTTAAGTATTGCTTGTGGAACCAAGATGAATTTTTTTTTTTTTTTACAATCTCAATCTATTGAGAATCTTTGTTTTCCTGATGTTGACCTTCAATCTGTATAGAAGTCTGTAGTCCTTGATCTTCTGCAGCAAATGTCTTGGGTTCTCAGTTTTGATGAACAAGGTTGTGTCAACTGCATAACACAGGTTGTTGATGAGTCTTCCTCCAATCTTGATACCTCATTCCTCCTCAAATATTCCAGCCTCCTGAATGGTCTGTTCCACTAATAGATTGAAAAAAGGACGGAGACAGAACACATCCCTGACATACTACTTTCTTGATTTTTTAACCATAAAATGTTTCTTTTTAAAAAATGTACAGAACTAAGCAATAAAACCAGACTCACTGCTTTTAAGTCCATCACGCCTCATAGGCAACCTGTAGACAGAGTAGAATTGCTGATAGTAGTTTTGTGATGCTGTAATTGTCAAAGAAACAAATTGACTCAGAAAGTGCAAAAGATGATAGATGAAATACACAGCATCACTGCACAAAAAATAATTTTGTTTAACACTGTACCATTTCTAGAAGTAACATATGTTTAATGATCAATGGTGCCTAAGGAAGGGAAGAAGAGTAAACTGCACTAAAGGTATTGGGGAAAAAAAGAGACAACAGGAAATGACGGGATACCAAGTAAGTGTTGCAACAAACGAATGCATCCCTGGACAGGTTCAATGGTTTTTGCCAAGAAACTCTTGAAAGACAGCTACATGGACAAGCAACTGGAAGGATCTCTATTTGCATCTTAAAAAAATACAAAGAAAGTGCAGAAATTATGAAACAATGTCATTAAATCAAATGCAAATAAAATCCTGCTGAATATTATTCACAAACATCTAGAGGCAGCCATCAACAGGGAACTCCTGGAAATTCAACCTGGATTCAGAAGAGATGGTGGCATAAGGGAAATCACACATTGGAAAGACACAAGCAATCACACATTGCTGGAGTCAGGTCAATTTGACTGATAGCAGAGAACACCAGAGAGACATTTACTATTTGTTTGTGTTTTATTGATTATGCAGTGGCATAATTTGTTTATGTGGATCACAGTAAATTATCGAAATCATTGGGAAGATTGGAGATAGCAGAATACTTAATTGTGCCCATATAGAACCTATATATGATCCAAGAATCAGTTGCTAGAAAAGAAGAAGGGAATATTGCACAAATTAAAGTCAGTAAGATTTGGAGTCTTTCCTATATTTCATCGATGTGTGTGTTGAGAAAATAAGCTGAGAAGCTGGACTATAGAAAGAAAAATGTGGCATCAGGATTGGAAGAAGACTAATTAACAACCTGCAATATAGAGATGACACAATCTTACGTGCTGAAAATAAAGAGGATTCATAGCACTTATTGATGAAGGTCAAAGATTATACAGCCTTCAACATGAATTATATTTCCACATTGTGAAAGCAAAAATCCCTAAAAGTGGTCTAAGAAATAACATCATGATATTGGAGAAAAGATTGAAATTGTCAGTTATTTAATTTTACTTGAATCCAGAATCAACAGCCACAGAAGCAACAGACAAAACATAAAATGATATTTCAATGTCTCAAACAATATCGCATTGGGCCATTGTGCTGACAAGGATCTATTTAAAGACTAATGTGGGCCTGACCCAAGCCATGGTGTTTTCACATGCTTCATATACAGAAAAAAGTTGGGCAATGCATGAGGAAGACCAAAGAACTGATGTCTTTGAATCGCAGTGTTGGCAAAGAATAGAAAATATACAGCCTAGAGTATCAAAAGAATAAAATTTGTCTTAGAATGAGTGCAGGCATTGTACTCCTTAGACACATGGATGCTGAGACTTTGTCTCTCATACTTTGGGCATGCTGTCAGAAGTCCTTGGAGAAGGATATGCTTGAAAAAGTAAGGGATTAACAACAAAGAGGAAGACCCTCAATGAAATGGATCAACTAAATGACTCCAAAAATGGACTTACCAAAGCAGAAGTTGTGAAGATGGTCCAGGATGGAGCAGGGTTTATTCTGTCATAAGTTGGGTCATTATGAGTTGAAACAGATTCAACACATATCAATAAAAACATCATGATAGTTGTATCAATTATCCATCTGCTTGTCACTTAGAAAATAAAGTGTATGCTCTGGAAAAAGATACAGTTCTTAAAGTCACCTGGATTGAGAAGCACAGACATCTGCTTATTCACTTCCAGCAAACACTATCTTATTTTTTTGTGTGTCTTATGGGTTTGTTAAATGGATATATTTACTCCTGGGAGGCTAAGATTTTGAAGCACTCTCTCATGTGGCCAGGAAAGACCTTTCCCTGGAGAAGGACATCATGCTTGGAAGAGTGGAGGGACAGTTCAGTAGAGAACTACCGCGGATGAGATGGACTGATACAATGACTGGGGCAATGGGAGTTGGTGTGTCAGAATAAGTAAGACTGACTCAGGAGAGGGCAGGGTACATAAAGCTGCTCTACATAGGGTCACTCTGGGGTTGCAGGCAACTTGATGGCACATAAAAACAACCACCACCACCACAACACCACCTAAAAAAATCTTTTCTGAGAAAGAATGAATTGAAGTGATCTTAATGAAACAAACTTAAGCAAGAATTAAGAAATGGCTAAGTAGGCTTATTTTTTAACTTCATCATGAAGTTAAAGCAATCACAAATTAATCAAACCTGAGAAATCACATAAACACACAATATAAAGATACGTATTTGAAATATTGATTTGTCTTCACTCTCTTAATGACAAATTTCACTCTAAGTATAAATTATGCCTTAAATTATTAACTAGTAATGATAGTCTGGAGCCATTAGAGTTAGTAAACATTTGAAAATAACACTCAAACTCTTTATTCTGTATTCAATTGTTCTGAATGAGTTATAATATGTAAGATATACTATAAGATATATATTAGAAATGATTCAGAAAGAGAAATATATTTAGGCTACATACTCAAATAAGGAACCCTGGTGGCAAAATGGTTAAATATGTGAACATTAATGGAAAGGTTGAGTTTGAACCTACCCAACATCTCAGTGGGATAAGAGAGATGCAATTTCATAGACTGAAGTTTAAGTTCAAATAATGATACTTCTGTGTGATCTTGAGTAAGCTGCTTCTCTTTTGTAATCATGAATTACTGATTTGCAAAGGATAATCCAATGCTTATTTGATAATACAAAATCTACAAGTTGATTTGAGAGGGTGAGACCAGGCTGCTCCTTGGAGGCAAAAATTCTGAAGCTTCGTCTGACATACTTTGGACATGTTGCAAGGTGGGATCAGTCCTTAGAGAAGGACATCATGTTTGGGAGGGTGGAGGGACAGCACAAGAGAGAAAGACCTTCGATGAGATAGATTGATTCAGTGAGTGGGGTAATTGAGATTGAGACAGGATAGAGCAGGTTTGGGGCTATTGAACATAGGCTCTCTAAGAGTGGCAGGTGACTTGAGGCCACATAAACAACAACAACAACAATATTGTCACTTAATTTATTACCTTTTGGTAAATATATAGCATAAAAATTGGTATTTTAACTATTTTAAATAAACTACTCAATAGCACCAGTTACCTTTCACATTTCCCCCCAGTTTTATTCTAAGTTTTCTTCTGCATTATAACCATGCTTATGACTGAAGCAAAATACAAATAGTCCCATTTTGTTCATCATCATTCTTTATTTTCAAAATTTCTTGTCACCTCAAATCAGTAGGATCACTTTGAACAACTCTAGAGATAGCCATGCTTCACTTAGCACAGTAGTTGATCTACAGTAACTGCTCAATTAAACTATGAGGTACTGGAGATTTTCTAGGAAAGGTTTTAGTCCAGATGGACAAAATCGGTTTAGAGCTTCCCCAGACCGTGTGCAAATTGAATGAATAGTGAACCAGAACACAATTGGTGCATTGTGTATAGTGAATTAAGTAACTCGGTCAGCCCAGTTGTACCTTCCATTTAGAGATAAAATGCAATTTAAAGCCTCTTTGCTCCTGTGATCTCATTCTAAAGGAAACTCATTTTTGTGTTATTGGGTTGGATTGTGGACGGTATCTTGATTCTTTGCCTTACTACAAGCCTCATCCTTAGTTCTCTGAAGGTCTGGTTTATAGTTCCAGATGCCATATAGAAGCATGCTGTTAGAAGGTTTGATCCTTTTCTCTGTAGTTACTGCATCTAACCTGATCCAACTCCTGTAGCCCTTCATTCACCAACCTTGCCGGCCATGTGCTTTGGGCTATACCAACAGTGCTCCAAGATACTCCACCTTGTAAACAAGCCTGATCCATCAATGTGGGACTTGCGAGCCCTCACAAACTTGTCTTTTTTTCTAGTGATTTTTTTTCTTTTCTGTGAAACTTTCCAGGGGGTTACAGAGCCCAAATACATAAAGAGGGCCAAAGGGAAGGGCAATAGTTGATGCTCCCTGTTTCCTCATTTTTGTGGAGTGGGAACTGATTCATAGCTGACTTTATGGTAGCTGGTCTGAGGCTGTAAACCATGTGGAGGAGATTGTCTACCTTTCTCTCTGAGAACCACTGGTAGATGCAAACTGGCAGATATATGCTGCTTTTGCAATAACAACATAATTCCCTACAGATCAGGCTACATTAGACATGATGTAGTGGTACAACAGTTTGGAAAAGTTGGACATTTGGGTCATTCTTTTTTAAAAACAATTTAATTAATACTTTTATCATTCATATATATTGTGTTTCATGTATGTTCACTTACATTTTTTCATTTACATTATATTAAGTTTACACAAATTATAATAATTTTATTAATGACTGCATTTGTGAAAGTATGTAAGCCAGCTATTTAATGCTTCAGTACCTAATATGTCCATTTTAGATAGCCAATTACTGATGGGATATCATCCTGATCAAGCCAGTACTCTGAGAGAACAAGGATGTCCCTTTTGCTTAAGAGTTCTTGGTCCAACTTGTAAACTTTGAGCATCTGCATCCACAAACAAAGCCCAGTCCAGAATCACCATTAGATTTCGGCAGTCAGCCCTAGCTCACAGCACAGATCAACTTCTTTTCATTTTGTTGGGTTCTGGTCAACTCATCCCCAGACATTCATGGCTAAATTCATATGAGCATCAGCTACAAGCTCTGGAGTCATTTGAGATAGTCTTAACCTCTGCCTTGTGGGAACTATGCTTGTATTAATTCTTTACAAAGAATTCATTTGTGCATATATTCTGCATGAATCACATTCAGCAACAGGAGGATAGCCTTAATCTTGTAACAAATTAGGAAATTGAGAGGCAGGGAAAAGAATTATGAAATAAATTATATTGTAATTATTGCATTCTAGGTTGAAAATTCTATCTCAGAGAAGCCTTTGTGCTTTCTAAAGGAGCAATCTGAGGAAAGGAGAAGGCTCATTCCCTATTTGGAATAGGGTGGCTGGTGCAAGCCACTACTGTAGTTGATGATTAGGGCTTGCCTAGGGTTGGAGTAAAAAGATAGGGCAGCCATTTGTGCCGTGAACTCCAATTGTATAGTTTTGACTATACTTTGCACAAGACAGGGGAGCTGTCGGGATATCAGAAAAAAAAGACATGGGGGCACAGGGCTTTGAGTGTCTCTTTGAAAGGGCCAGGGGAAGTGAGAATAGCACAGTCCTTCACCACCCCAGAAAAAAGACATTTGCATAACCAACAAACATATGAAGAGGTTATTGAAATAATTGGCAGTAAAAGAGATGCATATCAAAATCACTATGAGATACCATCTCACCTCAGTAGCAGTAGCAAAATTTTAACAGAAGAGCAAGCAATAAATGTTGGAGAGGAAGTGGAGGAATAGGAACACTCATATGCTGTTGGTGGGATTGTAAAATGGTACAACCACTCTGGAAGACAGTTCAGGGCTTCCTTAAAAAGCTGAACATAGAAATTCTGTAAAACCCAGCTATTCTACTACTAGAAATACACCCTGAGAAAATCAGAACTGAAGTACAAATGGAGATTTGTACACCCATGTTCATAACAGCATTATTCACCATTGCAAGAATATGGAAACAGCCCAAATGTCCAACCACAATTTAATGGGTTGAGAAATTGTGGTACATTCACATGATGAAAAACTACACAGCACTCAGGAACAATGATTTAGAAAATTACCACATAACTGAAGAGGGACTGGAGACCATTATGCTGCATGAACTAACTCAGTCTCATAAGGAAAAATACTGGATTAGACCATTATTTTCGAAGTAGAAAGATAACTAGTAAAATGTGAATGAGGACCCAAAGGGGAAAAGGTGGGAGCTGAGGGTGAGGATTGGCAGCAGGATAATCATAGGGTCACACAATTTGGTGAGTAGAGAGGAAGTAAAGGAAATGGGAAAGATCCAGTGAAGATCTGGAAAGACAGGTGAGCATATTTGGATGATGATTACTTTTATAAATCATGATGAACGGAAATGATTGAATGAAACACAATGTGAATGAAGGATAGTGTGAAACACAATGTATATGAACTTTATAAGCAAACCAACAAAAAAGTATTTTTTTTAAAAAAAAGCAAATAAAGAGCATCCCAGACCCATTGTGGTTCTAGAGCCACAGCAGCAGCAAGTGGTTCATTTATTTATTGTTAACTTACAGTTGTGGTAGCAAGAGTGGAGTTTATTAGGGAAGTAAATGATCTAGGCAAGGATCATCCAATATGAATGCAAGTTTTAGCCCAACAGTTCCAACACACATTCCTCAATTACTTCAGGCTCTCATTTCAATTCAACAAACAGCTTTTCCTTCCATCATCAAAAGAACAGCAAAACTTTTAACTGTGACTAACACAAATGCAAGAAACCGTGGGTCACACTTTGTCACAGTTTTTCCACAGCAATGCCACAACTCTTCACCACCATCATCAAGGTCTCTTTCCAGTCTCCTTCAAGTCTTGCTAATCTCCAGTCTTGCTACCACAAGTTTTACTCTTCAGTGTGGGAAGCAGTCTTTCTCTTCTCCTAGTCCCACAACTGTTGATGATTTGCAATACCATATATCAGCAGTTAAGGTAATTGGAGACATAGGGGGCTAAGATAATGGCTTATAAAAAAACCAACTTTAGGATAACACCATAGAAGCATATTAGCAGAGTGACAAACAAAGCAGTTGTTCCTGGAAAGTGCCAAAATGCACTGAAAATTGGAAACTCGAGTCTAAGCCAAGGCACTTCTGAAGAAAGTCATGGTAACCATCTGAAAAATTGGTCATTGAAAACCCTAGAGAGTTTCAGATATACTTTAACACATATAGAATTTCTAAAGAATGACAAAAAAAAGTTTCCATCCAAAGCAATGTCCAAGAATATTTTCTCCCATAAAAACAGGAAAGAAGTAAAAAAGGCAGAAGTAGAGTTAATGTTGTGTATGTATTTCAAGGGGCAAGAGGATTTGTTGTTTACATTTTTAGTAAATCATTGAAAGAGAAACAAGGTTCTATCATGGCAGAAACATTACTAATTCAAGAGAATGACATTAGAAATCAGAAGAGGCAGAGTTCACTTCAGCCTTGTAGGTAACCTCGCAGCATCACTTAGACTTATCATTCCCATCCCTCATTTACACTTGATATTGTTAGGTACTATCTAGTCAAGTACAAGAACTTTATGAACAACAGATCTAAACTCTCTTCTATCCTGTGCCCTCTTCACTATCTCTAATACACTCAAGTCATTGCTGCAGTCACTGTGTCAATCTAGCTCATTGGAAGTCTCCCTCTCTTTTGCTGACCCTCCATTCTTCCAAGCATGACATCCATTTTCAAGGAATAGCCTCTCCTAGCAACATACCCAATATAGTGAGACAAAGCTTTATCATCTTTTCCTCAAAAGAACACTCTGGATGTACCTTCTACAAGACATATTTGTTCTTTTGGAAGTCTATGGAATATTCAATATTCTCCTCTAGTACCACAACTCAAAGGCATAAATTCTTCTTCGGCCATCCTTATTAATTGACTCTCAGGTGCATATCATGTAACTGAAAATACCATGGCCTGAGTCATGCATACCTTAGTATTTGGTGTATCTCAATCATATTAGGTTGAATTTTCTGATTGAAAGACTCAGGACTTACTGGCTACCTTGAATTGGCTTTACATCTTTGCACACAACATGCAGATTCTTCCTCCTAATTATATGCATATGGTGAAGCAGTTTAGAAAACAGGTCATTTATGGCAGGTCTGATAAAAACCACAAAAAGAGTACATATCAAGGCATACATGTGACTCTGCCATGCAGTTCCAGGACCAGATTTGGCTTCTTCAAACACAGCAGTCACTGCAGAACATTCACCTTCCTAGGAGTAAGAAGGTTCTTCAATCACTGGACCATGTTTTACTTCCCTCGAGACTACCATCATGAAATGTGCTGGAAAGAATCTCAGAGTAATAAAGACCTTGTTTTATCACTCTGCTGTGCCACTGACTGGTAATTTTGTTTTGGTCAGGTTACTTAATAAGCCCTGGTGGCACAGTAGTTAAAGTTCTCTTTTGCTTACTGACTGTTCATTGGCTAAAACTCACCAGCTGCTCCCTGGGAGGAAGTTTAGATGATCTGCACCTCTAAAGATTTCAAGCCTTAAGCATTTATAGCACTTTTCTCCTCTACTCCATAAGATTACCATGGATAAGAATCAATTCAACGACAGTGGGCTTATGGTACTTAACCTCCTCTGAGCCTCAAACTCCTTGTCTGTATACAGGAATATTACACTCATTCATACAGGGTTGTAGCAAAGATTGAATAAGATAATGTCTTAAAGCTCCAGGTATGGTGTGTGGCACATATAATGAATACAACAAATGCTATTCACTTTATTTCATTAGATAATTAATTTTCTGGTACACTTTCTCTATGCAGAGTGAAAGATGAGTTTAGATTTTGAAGTGCCTTCATAGCTCATGGAAAAGATGGTAGATGATAGCTCCCTTAACATCGATATTAATCTGAAAAGAACACTGATCAGTCCTATGTTGGTCATATATCCACTCTCAGACTATGACAGTATCCAGATTGATGGAGTCACTTGACTACCCTATTACTTGCCTGCTCTCATAGTGGTATAGATGATTCCTATATGATGCAAACAGTTTACAATGGACTACTAACCACTTGTCTTGGTTGACCAGTGTTACATAAAAGTGTCTCTCTTGGATGTGTCAAAGTGGGTAATATTGGCAAACAGAAATTTATACTCTCACGTTTTAAGAGTTGAAAAGTCCAAATTCAAGGTGCTGGTTCTAGAGGAAGTTTCATCTCTTTGTTGATTCAAGAGGAAAGCCTGACATTCCTTGGAGATATATCTACATATACATGAGACTTCTGCTGTGCCAAAATGGACATGTGTCCCAGCAAAGTGGACATGCTCTACTCCTGGTCTTCTTTCTTGATAAGACTGAGATACTGCTCTCTACTTCTGTCTTCTATTCTTGTATCTTTATAAGAAAAAAGGTTTTATATATAGCCACACTCCAGCTTGGAGCAGTTGCATTCTGGAGGATCCTTTTTTTTTCCTTTTTCTTTTTTTAACTTGAAAGCTGGGTGTAAACAGTTTGGGTGTTTTAAATTTGTTTTAAACAATCAAGTGTATACTCCTTGGCCATATCTTATTTTGTTAACAATCAACTGTGGGCTGGAAGCCTCCTTTGTTTAAGCAATCAGGACCTGGCAGGCGGGTGTTAATTGTATTTTGGGAGAACATTGTTCTAAGTCGTAAAGCACTTGTCTGTCAGCTGGGTGCATTGAGATAACTGGGGGTTGCTGTGATACTGAAAGCTGTGTCACTGGTGTGTCCAATGCCATAAGGGTTACTCATAGAGAACAGGTTTTGGTGGAGCTCCCCAAATAAGACTGACTAGAAAGCAGTATTGACCATCTACTTCTTTTTTTGTTTTTTAATAACGGGCATTTGAAAACCCTATGAATAGTAAAGGAAGAGGATAGTTATAGTAGTCTAGTGATAGAGCCCAAACTGCAAGTCAGTTGAAATAAAAAAAATCAATAGCAAATATAGTCTAATAATTAGAACATGGACTGTACATAGCTTGAATGTTGAAAAACTGGAAATTGTTAAAAATGAATTGGAACACATGAACATCCACATACTAGGCATTAGTGAGGTGCGATGGACTAGTTTGGCCACTTTGAATCAGATAATTGTATGGTATACTGTGTAGGGAGTAATAAACAGAGGAAGAATGGTGTTACACACATAGTCAAAAAGTCAATTTCAAGTTCTAGCCTAAAATATAATGTTGTGAATGAAAGTATAATATCCATAACATAGAAGAAAGTCCTATTAACATGACTATTACTCAAATAAATGCTCCTACATCTAGAGCCAAAGAGGAATAAATTGAGAATTTTTATAAAAATCTAAAAAAAAAATTTAAAAAAATTCTAAAAAAATTTGTAAAATCTATAAAAATTTTATTTTAAAAAATAAATCTTATAGTCCAAAACTGACAAAATATGCAATCAAGACATGTTAATGACAACTGGGGACAGGAACATAAAAGTAGGAAACAGTGAAGAAGGAGTGATGTTGTCGTTGCTGTTACGTCCAGTCGAGTCACTTGCAACTCATAGCGACCCTATGTACAAGAATCCTAAATTCAGCTCTTTCCTGTGCCAACCTTATTGTCTCTGACAGTCTTAACCCCATTATCCCAGTTACTGAATGAATTAATCTCATCGATGATCTTTCTCTCTTGTGCTGTCCTCAACACTCCCAAACATGATGTTTCTCTCCAAGGACCAATCCTTCCTTGTAACATATCCAGAATCTCTACCTCCAAGGAGCATCCCAGCCTCATCTTCTCCAGGACAAACTCGTTTGTTCTCCTAGCAGTCCATGCTCAACACTCTTCTAGATCTTTCATCACAGATCAAAGGCTCCAATTCTCTTTATATCATCCCTACTCATTCTCCATCTCTCTCACGCAAAGCAAGCAATTGCAAAGACTATGGCTTGGATCAGGTGCACTTTTGTCTCCAGACTAAAGTCATTGCTCTTCAGTACTCTGGAGAAGTCCCTAACACCTGATTTTCCCAATGCAATTTGTCTCTTGATTTCCTGACTGCTGGTTGTTTTTTGTTGTTATTACGTGCCTTCGAGTCACCTGTGACTCATAGTGACCCTATTTATAACAGCCCTAAACTCTGCTGTATCCTGTGCCAATCTCGTTGTCATTATCTCAGTCACTGAATCAATCCACCTCATAGAGGGTCTTCCTCTCCTGCACTGTTCCTCTACCATCCCAAGCATGACGTCCTTCTCCAAGGACTGGTCCCTCCTTGCAATATGTCCAAAGAATGTCAAACGAAGCTTCAGAATCTTTGCCTTAATTGTGGAGCCAAGCAAACCAAAACTGTTAACAGTCTCAGTCTCTTCACCATCCATACAGATGCTGCCACTTGGCCCAGTGGTGAGAATCTTTGCTGAGCTTCAATACATATTGAAGGCTGCAGTCCTTGACCTTCTGCAGCAAGTGCTTTAGGTTCTCCTCAATTTCAGCAAGCAGGGTTGTGTCATCTGTATAATGCAAGTTGTTGATGAATCTTCCTCCCATCATGATGCCACATTCCTCCTCATACAGCCCAGCATCCCAGATGATCTGTTCTGAATGTAGATTGAAAAGTTATGGAGATAGAATATAAACCATATAAACCACTGATTTTAAACCATACAGTGTCTCCTTCCTCTATTCTGATGACTGCCTCATGATTCAAGTATAGGTTTCACATAAGCACAATTAATTGCTCTGAGATTCCCATTCTTCTCAGAGTCAGTGACAGCTTGTTTTGATCCACACAGTCAAAAAGCCTTTGCATAGTCAATGAAACACATATAGACATTCCTCTGGTACTCTCTGCTTTCAGCCAAGATACATCTGTCATTAGCTATAATATCCCCAGTACCACAAGCTCTTCTAAACCCAGCCTGCACATCCGACATTTCTCTGTTGATGTGTTGCTCCTGTCATTTTTGGATAATTTTCAACAGATTCTTGCTTGCATGTGATGTTACTAAGAGTTTTAGATAATTTTCACACTCTGTCAGATCACTTTTGTTTTGTAATGGGGACAAATTATCATTCTCTTCCAGCAGTTTGCCAGGTGCCTGTCCTCCAGATTTCTTGGCACAACTCAGTAAACACACCCAGGGCAGCGTCTATTTGTTAAAATATGTCAATTAGTGTGCCTTCAATTCCTGGAGACTTGTTTTTTGCCTATTCTTTCAGAGCAGCTTGAACGTCTTCCTTTATCACCACAGGCTCTTGCTCATATGCTGTTTAATGGAATTCTTCTGTGTCCACCAATTCCTTCCGGTACAGTGACTCTGTATACTCACTCCTTCCATCTTCTTTGAATGCTTCTTGGATCATTTAACATTATGCTCAAAACATTCTTATATATTGCCACTCGATGGCTTGAATTTGTTTTTCAATTCCTTCAGCTTAAGAAATGTTGAGCGAGTTCTGCTCTTTTGATTTTGTGACTCCAGCTCTTTGCACATTTCATTATAATACCTTGATTTGTCTTTCCGAGCTGCCCTTTGAAACTTTTGTTCAGCTCCTTATCTTCTTGATTTATTTCTTGGCTTCTCGGTGCTCTACTGAAATATTCAGTCTCCTCTGATATCTATCTTGGTCTTTTCTTCTTCTGCTGCTTTTGTAATGACCTTCGGCATTCTTCATGGATGATATTCTTGATATCCTCTCACAGCTCATTTGATCTTTGTTCATTGGTGTTCAGGGCCTCAAACATGTTCCTGAGATTGTTAGCCTTAAAATTTTGGTTCCTGTGGATTTGATTAATTATCTTCAACTTCAGCTTGAACTTGCATATGAGTAGTTGGGGGTCTGTCGCACAGTCAGCACCTGGCCTGGTTTTCACAGCTGATATTCCTCTTCTTTAGCAATTCTTTCCACAGATATAATAGATTTTATTATTATGCATATCATCAGGTAAAATCCATGTGCATAGCCTGGGTTTGTGTTTCTTATAAAAGGTATTTGCAATGAATAAATCATTGAATGTGCAGAACTCTATTATTCTATCTCCAACCTAATTTCTGTCACCAAGTCTATGTTTCCAACGACTGATCCCTCTTCCCTTTTCCCAGTATTTGGGTTTCAGTCATCCAGTATTATCAATCCATCTTGATTACGTGTTCAATCAATATCTGACTGCAAAAGTTGGTAGAAATTTTCTATTTCCTCCTCTTTAGCTCTAGTTGTCGGTGCATATATTTGAATGATAGTGATACTCACCTGACTTCCTTGTATGTGTATGGAAATTATCCTCACTCATCACACTGTATTTCTTGATGGATTGAGCAATGACTTTTTAAATTGTGAAAGCAACCCTATTTTTTCACCTTTTCATCACTGGCATAGTAGATCATACGATCATCTGATTCAAAATGTCCCATGCCAAGCCATCTCACTTCACCAATACCTAGTTGTCAATATTTATGC
>NW_006399953.1:2594304-2606201 GCF_000299155.1 Elephantulus edwardii
AATGCTGCATAGTATTCCATTGTGTGAAAATACCAGAGCTTCTCTATCCATTTGTTTGTTGATAGGCACATGGGTTGTTTCCAGCTCTTTGCTATTGCAAACAAAGCCACAAGAAACATGGGTACGCATATATCTGCTTAGGTGTCAGTTATGGTTTCTTTAGGGTAATTTCCCAATAGTGCAATTGCTGGGTCAAATAATATTTCTATTTGCAACTTTTTGAGAAAGTGCCATACAGCCTCCATACTGGTTACACCATTTTATACTCTCACTCACAGTGAATAATTGTTCCAAGTTTCTCCACAACCTCGCCAGCATTTGATGTTTGTTGTTCTGCTAAATTTTGCTATTCTTACTGGGGTGAGGTAAATATCTCATAGTTGTTTTGATTTGCATCTCTCTTAGAGCTAGGGATTCTGAACATTTCTTCATGTGTTTGTTTATCATCTGAATGTCATCTTTGGTGAAGTGTCTGTTCATATCCTGTGCCCATATTTCAACTGAGTTATTTAGTTTTATTTTGTTGTGGTACTAGAGTATCTTATAAATTCTCTATATAAGTCACTTGCCTGAGATGTCATTACAAAGTATTTTTTCCCAATCTATGACTTCCCTTTTAACCCAGTTGGAGAAGTTTTTGGATATGCATAGGGATTTGATTCTTAGAATGTCCCATTCGTCTGTTTTATCCTCTTCTACTTGTAGTTTTCCCAGTATGCTTGGGAGACTGTTTATGTTGTGGAATAGGACTTCTAGAGTATTTCCAAGCTTTTCTTTAATGAAGTTTGTAGTCCTTGGTTTTAGACCTAGGTCCACAATCGACTTTGAATTGGTTTTTGTGTATGGAGTGAGGTGTGAATCTTGCTTGAATTTTCTGCAGATAGTTTTCCAATTTGCTGGCACCATTTGTTTAAAAGGCTGTCATTTTCCCACTTACCTGATTTCATCTCCTAGTTAAAAATCAGTTGACCATAGGTAGATGGGCTGATTTATGGATTCTCAATTCTATTCCATTGATCTGTGTCTGTCATTGTACCAGTACCACGCTGTCTTCACCACCATGACAGTATAATAGGATTTGAAATCAGGGAGTGAGATGCCTACTACCTTGTTTCTCTTTTTAAGGAGTGCATTGCTTATTCTGGACCTCTTTCCATTCCAAATGAAATTGGAGATTGCCTTTTCCATCTCACTGAAGAATGAAATTAATATTTGTATTGGGATTGCATCGAATGTGTTAATTGCCTTTGGTAGTTTTGTCATTTTCACAGTACTGAGTCTTCCTAGCTATGAGCAAGGGATATTCTTCCACCTCTCCAGTTCTCTTTTTGTTTCTTGTAATGTTTTGTAATTTTCTTTGAACAGATCCTTTGTCCTTCTATTTAGGTTTACTCCTAAGTATTTAATCTTGTGATTAGCTATTGTGAAGGGTATTGTTTTCTCAGCTCCAGTTCTGTATTCTCTTTGTTACTGTAGAGAAATCCAATTGATTCTTGTATGTTGATCTTGTATCCTGCCATTTTTCTGAATTGGTCATCTATGTACAGTAGTTTTTTTGCTGAGTCTATAGGGTTTTCTAAGTATACTATCATATCATCTGCATAGAGAGATAATTTTACCTCCGCTTTGCCAATTTGGATACCTCTTTTTCCTTCTCTTGCCTTATTATTAAGTCTTCCAATACAATATTTAATAGGAGAGGTTATAGTGGGCATCCTTGCCTAGTTCCTGCTCTTAAAGGGAATGCCTTTAACCTCTCTCCGTTGAGAGCAATGTTGGTTCTCAGGTTTGTGTATATACTCTTTACTGTGTTGAAGAAATTACCCTCTAATCCTATTTTGTTGAGTGTTTTAATCAGGAAATGGTGTTGGATTTTGTTAATGGCCTTTTCTCCTTCAACTGATAGGATTATGTGATTCGTGTTCTTTGCTTTGTTAATGAATTACATTAATTATTTTTTTATGTTGAACCATCCTTGCATACCTGTTATGATTCCCACTTGGTCAT
Source organism: Elephantulus edwardii (assembly GCF_000299155.1). Lineage (NCBI taxonomy): Eukaryota > Metazoa > Chordata > Mammalia > Macroscelidea > Macroscelididae > Elephantulus > Elephantulus edwardii. The sequence continues at coordinate 2,596,312 of NW_006399953.1, forward strand.
GGCGAATTATTTTTTTGATGTATCATTGGATTCTACTGGCCAAGATTTTATAAAGGATTTTTGCATCTATGTACATGAGATATATTAGCCTATTTCTATTTTGGTGGTATCTTTACCTGGTTTTTGTATCAAAGATATGTTTGCTTTATAGAATGGGTTTAGAAAATGTAGTTTATGTAGGATTGGTGACAGTTCTGTAAATGATAAAATTCACTTTTAAAGCCATCTGGTCCAGTACTTTTTTGGCTGGAAGTTGTTTAATTACCTTTTCAATTTCTTCTTTTGTAATGGGCTGTTTAGGTGTTCAATTTCAGCTGGTGTCAGGTTAGGTAGGTTGTGAATTTCTAAGTATTTGTCCATTTCTTCTAGGTTTTCATATTTGTTCAAATTTAAGTTTTCATAATATTCCAATGTTAGCCTTTTTATTTTAGTTGTTTCTGTTGTGATTTTTCCCATTTTATCTCTTATTTGGATTATTTGTGTCTTTTCTTTCTTATCTTTTGTTAGTTTTGCTAGTGGTTTGTCGATTTTATTGACCTTTTCAAAGAACCAACTCCTTATTTTCTTGATAGTTTCAATTTTTTCTTCTGTTTTCTATTTCATTTATTTCTGCTCTAATTTTTATAATTTCAGTTTTTTTAAAGGGTGTCTGATTTCCTTGTTGTTCTTTTTCAATTTGCTGGAGATGTTGGGTTAGAGGGTCAATGGTCATTTTTCCCCTGCCCTTTGATATGTTTTCTTATTGCTATGAATTGACCTCTTATTATTGCTTTAGCTGTTTTCCAGAGGTTTTGGTAACTGGTGCTTTCATTGTCATTTGTTTCAAGAAACTTTTTTATTTCATTTTTTATGTCTTCTCATACCCACTCTTGTTCAAGCAAGATGTTGTTCAGCTTCCAAATGTATGATTTTTCTCCTTTATCCTCTCATTATTAATTACTAATTTTATCTCATTGTGGTCTGAGAAAATGCTTTGTATTATTTCTATGTTTTTTTTTTATTTCTTGATGCTTGCCTTGTGTCCTAAAATATGATCTATTCTGGAGAATGTTCTATACACATTGCATAAGAAGGTATACTGTGTTGTTTTATTTTTGTTGTTGTTGTTCATTAGCCTATAAATAAATATCTATGAGGTTGAGTTGGTTTATTGTATGATTTAATTCTTGAGCATCTTTGTTGAGTTTTTCTGATAGTTCTATCTTTTCTTGAGAGGGGTGTTTTGAAGCCTCCAACTACTATAGTACTGTTGTCTATTTCCCTTTTTTCAGTCTTGTTAATGTTTTTTTAATATATTTTGAGGGTCTTTCATTTGGTGCAAAGACATTTATTTTTGTTATATCCTCTTGTTCTATTAACCCTTTAAGCATTATGTAGTCACCTTCCTTGTCCTTTGTGATGGTTTTTGCTTTGAAATTTATCAGAGATTAATATCAATACTTCTGCTTTTTTCTGGCTGTCATTTGCTTAGTAAATTTTTCCCCATCCCTTTATCTTTAGTCTATCTTCATTTTTGAGGTGTTTCTCTTGTACACAGCATATTGATGGATTTTGTTTTTTTTAATTCAATCTGCTAAAATTCTTCTCTTCAGTGGTGCATTCAAAGCATTCACATTCAGTGTGATTATTGAAATGCAGGGTTATATTGCTATCATTTTATTGAGTTCTTTTTGGTGTTGTTCCTAGTTACTTTGGTCCTTGCTGCTATTGGTGGTACCTCTATAAGAAGGACATTTCTCAGTGTTTCCTGCAATGCTGGTCTTGTTTTTATAAACTCTCTTCGGTTCTGTTTTTCTGGAAATATCATGGTCTCTCCTTCATATTTGATGGATAATTTTGCTGGGTACAACGTTCTTGGTTGACAGTTCTGTTCTTTGAGTGTTTGATATATGTCCTTCCACTCTCTTCTTGCTCATGTGGTGTCTGCTGAAAAATTGGCAGTTAATGTTATCTGCTCTCCCTTATAGGTTACTCTTTGTTTCTCCCTTGCTGCTTTCAGGATTCTTTCTTTATCTTTGGTTCTGGCAAATTTAACTATGATATGCCTTGTTGTTTTTCTTTTTTGGATCTATTCTATATTGTGTTTACTCAGCTTCTCGAATATATATTTTCTCATTCTTCATTATGCATAGGAACTTTTCCTCTAGTAATTCTTCCACAACTTTTTCAGTGCCCTACTTGCTTCTTCTTATTCTGGGATTTCATTTATGTGCATGTTATTTCTCTTGATGGTGTCCTATATTATTCTTAGGTTTTCTTCTTTTTTCTTCCTTTTTGATTCGGCTATTTTCTTAGTAGATCAGTCGTGACAATTCTATCTTTTATTTCACTGGTTCTGTGTTCCATCTTTTCAGCTCTGCTCATGTGTCCCTCCATCATGTTGACTGCATTTGAAACATTGGACCTCATATTTTGGTTAGTGGTTTCTTGCTTTTCCTGTGTGACTATTGTCTCATTTGTTTTATCTGCATTATTCTGGATTTTTTTTTTAAAGCTCCTTCTGGTTTTTGCTTGTAGTATGCTGTAATTCTTCAAGTTTGTCTTTCATCCATTAAAAATATTCCATCATTCTTCTTTTAAATTCTGTGTCAGGAAGTTCCATCAGATCTTCTGGCTTCAGGAAATCCATTGATACTGTGCCATCTTTTGGGGGTGACATCTTGCTTTGCATTTTTGTAGTGTGTGATAGCTTACTTTCTTTGAGACATTGATATGTTTTTGACCAGAAGATAATGCTCTAGAAATCAGTTGGGCAGCTACCACACTTGTGTTTTTCTCTGAAATTCTGACTCAAGGTAAATGTCAGTTCAGAGCCTGTGAGAATAGCCTCTTTTAGGTAAGTCAGATCAAGGTGCTCTGGAATAAAGGCAAGTTGATTGACTGAACATGTAGGCACAGGTGTGGAGCCAAATGGGTTGGGGCAGGCACGGGCATGGGGTGATCACAAGGGCAGGTCAACTACTTGGGGGACTTCACTCAGACCTTAACTATCTGGGTGTGCTCATGATTGGAGTCCCTACTCAAATTCTAGCTGTCCATCTCCCACCCAGTGGTTTTCACTCAGCTTTCCCTGCCCAGTGGCACTTACCCAGGTGCCCTTGCATGGTTGTCCCTGTCCAAGCAAGATCCTGGATCCAGCAGAACTAGAGAAGACGCCATCAAATTCCCACTGACCTATTCACTTCTGGCTGATCTGTGGTATCCACAAAAGTTCAGCCAAATTCCCACTGTCCCACTTGTTCCTGGGCAGTTGGTGTGGCCCAAGAGAGCTCAGCCAAATTCCCACCAGTGGATTCGCCCTTATGTGCTCTCTCAAGTAATTTGCTATGCCCAAGAAAACCCAGTTAGGATCCTACTGGCCCACCTGATCATGGGCAGTCAGTGGGGACACAGAAAAATTCAGTCAAATTCCAAAGACCCACTGGGTCTTCGTGGGGCTTAAGAGATCTCAGCCAGTATCCACCAATATTTCTTCTGCCAGATTGGTCCCACAGCAGCTCGGATGATGGCTTCTGGCTATGGTTCGGTCTGTGGCATGACCCACAGCACGGTTTTGTGTTTCTGTAGCTCTGAATCTAATTTTTCGACAAAAGTTCTGATTCAAATTCCTACCATCCACGTCATACAACAGATCCACTGGGTATTAGTGGGGCTTAAGAGAATTCAGCCAATTTCCCCCATTAACCTTTGTCCTGTCAGATAAGTCCCACAGCAGCTCAGCTAGAGGCTTCTGGCTTTGGTTGGATCTGTGTTGCCACCTGTGGCATAGTGCACAGTGGCTTTATGTTCCTGTAGCTCCAAAACTAATTGTTCCAACAAAAGTTCTGATTCAAAATCCTACCGTCCACATCATGCTGTGTTGGTCAGTCTCTGTGCAGTGTGAAGGACTCTCTGGTGGCCCTGGGGCACCACCAGGGGTGCAGGGCTGGCATGCTGCTGGGTGCGTGGTGCTGGGGACTGCTGGGGGTGTGGGGCTGGGGTGCCACCGGCAGTTGGTTCACAGATGTTAAGCTGCCAAGTCACTCGTCCTCAGCACATCAGACTATGCCATTGCTCTGTGTTCGTATCGTTCTTTACCCGCATCACTCCACAAATACTTTTTTTTATTGAAAGACACAAAAGACTTTACACATAGATCTCACTTGATGGGTTGCATATCAGTCAGATTGACTACATGTGTGGAAAAAATCATTGGAGAAGCACAATATTGGCAGTCAAAATGAGGGCAGGGGAAAACTATGGGTCAGATCATCAAGTACACATATGGAAGTTCACATTGAAGCTGAAGAAAATGAAAATAATCCCACAGGAGCCAAGATATGATCTTGAATCAATTCCATCTGAGTTTCAAATTCACATTAAGACTAGGTCTGAGAAATTGAACACCAATGATTGAAGATCATATGAGTTGTGAGATGGTATCTAGGATATCATCCATGAGGAAAGCAAAAGGTCATTACAAAAACAGGGGAGAAAGGAAAAATTCAAAATGGATGTCAGAAGAGACTCAAGATTCCATTGGAACACAGTAAAAGAGCTGAACCGACGATTTAAAAGGGCAACTGGGGAGGATAAAGTAAATTATTGTAATGGAATGTGAAGAAAGTTGGAATTGGAAAATAAAAAGGGAAGAACTTGTTCTGCATCTCTTAAGCTGAGAAAATGAAAAGCAAATTTAAGCCTCATGTTGTAGTATTGAGATGCTACAGGAAATATATTTAATGCTACAAAACTCATCAAAAGAAGATGGAGGGAACACACAGAATCACTGTACAAGAAAGAATTGATAGACACAGAAAAAATTCCAGAAGTACCATATGAACAGGAGCCAATAGTAATGAAGGAGGGAGTAGAAGCTGCATTGAAGGTATTGGCAAAAAATAAGATCCCAGGAATCAAAAAGGGTATCAATTGACTTGTTTCAATTAACAGATTCATCCTTGAATGCACTTAGCATTCTATGTCAGGATATTTGGAGGATAACTGTCTTGCTAATGGATTCGAATAGATCCCTATTTGTTCCCATTCCCCAGAAAGGTAATCCAACTGGATGTGAAAAACTATTGAACAGTATTATTAATATCACATGCAAGGAAAATATTGCTGAAGATAATTTAAAAACGGCTAGAACAGTGCACAGAGAAGGAGCTGCCAGAAGTTCAAGCATGATTTAGAAGAGATTGAGGCATCAGGAATATTATTGCTGATGTCAGATGGATCCTGGCTGAAAGTGAGGAACACCAGAATACTTATTTGTGATTTATTGACTATGCAAAGGCATTTGACTGGTGGATCATAACAAGTTGTGGCTGACATTGAGAACAACTGGAGTCCCAGAACACTTACTTGTGCTCATGTGAAACCAAGACCTGGACCAGGATGCTGTTGTATGAGCAGAGAAGGGGAACACTGTATGGTTTAAAATTGAAAGTAGAGTGCATCAGGGTTGTATTCTAACTCCATACTGATACAATCTGTATGTGGAACAAATTATTTGAGAAACTGGACTCTATGGAGAGGAATGTGGCATTAGGATTGGAAGGAGAGTCACCAATAATCTGCTTCATGCAAATGACATAATCTTCCTCGCTGAAAATGAGGAGGAATCAAAGCCCTTGTTGTAGAAAATCAAGAAATGCAGCCTTCGATATGAACTGCATCTCAATGTCAAGGAAACAAAAATTATTTCCATCGGACTGAATATGTATGGATGGAGAGGAGATTAAAACTGTCAACAGCTTCATCTTCTTTGGATCCACACTTAACACTCTTAGTACCATCAGTAAGGGAATAATGAGACAATTGCACTGTGAAAATATGTAGTAAAGGATCTCCCCAAATTATTGAAGCGTAATGATGTCAGTTTAAGGACTAAGGTGCATCTGATTCAGGCCATGGTCTTTCAGATTACTTGCTATGCATCTGAGAGCTAGACAATGAATAAGGATGACAGAAAAAAGATTAATGCTTTGGACTGTGGTGCTGGAGAAGAGCACTGAATATCCCTTGGATGGCCAAAAGAACATATGTGTTTTGGAGAGGGTGCAGCCAGAGTATTCTTTGGAGGCAAGAATGGTGAGGCTTTGCCTCATATACTTTGGGCATGTTGCCAGGAGGGGCTATTCCTTGGAGAACGATATATCGTTGGAAACGATATATATGTTGGGAAGGGTAGAGGATTTGTGAGGGAGAAGAAGATCCTCTACTAGGTGGATTTACATGACCTGCAGTGTGCTATTATGTGTCAGGAAGTGTAAGATGGCACAGGATAGAACAGGGCTCAGATCTTTTGTTCATAAGGTTGCTATGAGTTGTACTTGACTTGACAGCATCTAAAATCAACAACAACACCCCAGATAATCTCTCTTTTCATCAGATTAGACTGTGATTTAAGGAAAGTGTTGTATTCCACTCTAATTTTCTTACAACTGATTGGCTAACCACATCTCAGATAACCTTATTGGGAATGACTACATCTTTACACAACTGCCTCCTAATTTTCCTGATTAATATCTTAGAGGGAGCTCTGGTGGCTTAGTAGTAAGGAGTTACATAGCCCAGTCAAAGACAGAGATTCAAATCTACCAGCTGCTCCATCTGAGAAAGATGACCAATCTCTTCCTGTGTGATTTTGAGCAGGAAGATTTCATAACAAGAGAGTGAGTGAACATCATGAAAACTAGGATTTACAACACATAGGATAATTTCATTATACTGAAAGACATTCAATTTGACTGGTACTTTGGGGAAATATGATTCAATGTATTATATCACTGCTAACTTATAATGTAGGAGTTAAAATCCACTCAGGAGTCCTTCAGAAGGTTTAGGATTGACTTCCATAAAGATTACAGACAAGAACAGCCTACCTGTAACTCCTGAGATCGTCATAAACTGGAAATGATTCAATGACAATGAGTTTGGGTTTTGGCAGTAATAGAGTGATAAAATAACACAAGATTTCTAGAACTTGTGGTGCAACCAGGAAGCTCTGGTTGCTTGGTGGTAAGTTAGTGTTCTATCAACCCAAAGGCTCACAGTTTTAATTCATCAGCTGCTCTGTGCTTTGGGATGAACCATCTACTCCAAGGGGGGGGGAATGGTCAGTCTTTTCCTGTGTGATTTACAGCCTATGTAGACTTACTAGAGGATTACTTCCAACATGAAAACACATAACAACAACAACAACAGCAATAAAAATGTGAATGTAATGTAAGATGAAATAAAGAGGAGATAGGTTCCAGTTGAAGCTTTTGAATGCTATGTATAATTTTTTTTAGAAAACTAAGTTTCTTTTCATCCGTTCAATTTTATAATGCTATAATTACTTCTCATTTGTATTTCAGTTTGTTGTATTGTGATGGCTTATATGTTGTTGTGATTCTAGACACTATGGACTCCAGTAGTAGCAAGATCATTCATGATGGACAAGTTTTGGTGGAATTTCCTGCCTAAGACAGGCTAGGATGCAGACCTGGCCTCCCTCTGTTGAACGAATAGCAACTTTAACACTCTATTAATATCAGGGAGATATTGTTTGTTATAGTATCAGACGATGAGGCTCTTAGTTTTAAAGAACAGGTTAAGAAATTCCTCCTTAAAGTAGTTGTGCGTTGTTAAATTGGAACTGACAGCAGGTTTTCAGAAGAAATAAATTTGCACGGGAGGAGATGTCCCATCCTTCTCCCAAAAAGCAGCTGGTGAATTTGAACTGTATCCCTTCAGGTTATAGTGCAGCTTCTTATTGCTATGTCACCGTAGTGTAAAGCTATCAGTGAATGAAGCTGCATTTGTGATGTAGCAAGACTCAAAATGAAGAGACATACTGCAAACATTTATTAGTGAAATGTGAAATGTATAAAATAGTCATCTAGGAATGTTTGAAGTTGTCGAAAATTAAATGAATGCATTACAATGTCTCTCTTCCTTTCATTGTCATTAAGTTCATTTCAACTCATAGCTGATCCTCCAGTCAGTTTTCAAGGCTGAAAACTGCACAGGAGGAGACTTGTCTACCTTTCTCCTAAGGGAGTAATTGGACCCTAACCACCAGAAGAGGCTTGGTCTTTGAGTTAGGAGATAAACTCTGCAATCCTCTACAAACACCACCACCATAATTGTCTTCTTAGGCTTTGGTGAGCTGATATTGACAAGTATTAGCCATTTTGAATTGTACAGTGATATGATAGAATGACAAATTGAAGAAGAATGGTGTTTCATTCATTCTCAACAAGAACATTTAAAGATCTGTCCTGAAGTACAATGCTGTTACTGACAGGCAATATACATATGTATATGAGGATAACCTGTTATGCTTATATTTTACATTCATATTTTAATATGACTACTATTCAAATTTGAAAGCAGGAGTGGCATCCACTAAATGTCAGTAGTTATAGAAAGGCTTCTAGTCTTTTATTCATAGGGTCACTATGAGTTGTACTCGACTCAAAAGCAATCAGCACATACAATACACTATTCAAATATATGTATAAAATGAAAAAGCCAAAGATGAGGAAATCTAAAATTTGTATCAACTTCTGTAGTCTGAAGTTTATCAAACATGCAATTAGAGGCATTAATAATAGCTAGAAATTGGAATACAAAAGTTAGAAATAAAGAAAACAGTAGTGGAAAATATGGATTTAGGGAAATTAAGTGGATATTGCATGATAAACTTTGCATGAGCTTGTCTTGGAATCTTGAGGAAGTCTGGACACAGCAATAAGGGTCATGGGTGTTTATTCTGCTAAGGAAGATGGTCTGACAGTTATGAGATACATAGTGTAAATATATTTGAACAATCCAGTAGCAGGCAAGGACCCAACTGAAATCAAGTTTTCATAGACAGTGAATAAAAACAATAATAATTTAATAGAAACATGTATATACTTCATACTATGTACTTATTTCAAACACTTTCCACATCATTTAATCCTAAGAAGAGTGCAACGAACTAGGCATGTGATATTGATTTAATTTTTACATCAATTAGAGGTAACAAAAATAATGAGAAGGTAAAGGCCACTTTTAGGAAATAACCTCCTGATTCCTATAGAAGACCAGTTTAACACTATTTTCATCTATCAGTACAATTATCTTTAAAAATAGCCATTGATTTATTTTATGTAAAATTTTAAGGAAGAAATCAAATGCCATTAAAATGGGTGATAACTGTGAAGGGTTTAGGACATTACAATATCAGCATGAACACGATAGTACCTCGGGAAATTCTGCATGGTATTTTCAGCCTTATGAGCAACTTTGCATTTCTGTTGCTCTAAAGTGAAAGCATTTGATTTATAAGGATGTCAAGTCAGGAAGTAAAGCACTTTCTATAATTAACAATCTCATTAGAATGTATTTCTTACTTGTCCAGGTTGGTGGCAGAAATGACACTTAGGAGAATTAATGAAAGATTGTCCAGAGGCAGATCATAGGTATTTTAAAATATCTGGTTTGATAAAAGATGTCAGCTGACCGCCAAAGAAACATAATATATTTAAGTACAGCTAAACTTTACCTTTAGCATGTCTATAATGTAAAGTGTTCCTTGGTTCATTTATCACTCTTAGAAGAAACTCCATTGACAAGTTGTTATGGTGCTTGTTTCTCATTGCTACCTGATCAGACAGGTTGGTTAGTGCTTCAGTCTTTCGAGAGGAGAAACAGGATCAATATGCTGAACTTGTGTAATTGCATATTGAGAAGAAAATTTTATTTATGTGAGAAATCAAATGCTATTACAATAAACAATATCTTTTGAATATTATTAAAATCTGAATTTGTGTGCAAAAGATCATTACAAAGGCTGAGAAAAGCCAGCGCTGGCTGAAAATCGCCTGTGACTTCATCCATAGCCACTGGTGAGAGTCAGCGCCCAGAGCCAT
>NW_006399953.1:2615021-2651799 GCF_000299155.1 Elephantulus edwardii
TGTGTCTCCTTTTTCCTGACTACTTATACCAATGGTGTTAATTTTGTGTTTCAAAATTCCATTCTGTTGCACAAGTAGTGGTTTGGATCCAGCTCTATTTTGGATTCTTTTCAACAAAGACTGTGTGAGAAAATTATAGTTACAACTAAAACATGTGCATTTATCATAAAATTTACTGAAACAAAGAATATATAGTACACAATTTAAAACGTTGTTGTTAGATGGCCTCAAGTAAAGTATGACTCTTAGTGACTCTGTCTATGAACAATGGATGTGAACCCCATCCTATGCTGTGCTGTCTTCATCATATCTGATATATTTGAGAGGTTATTTTTAGTCATTGTGTCAATTCATCTTGGACTGCAACATTCAATATGGATTAAAGCTCAATATCAAGACAAAAAAGATTCTCACCGCTGGCCCAATTGGCAGCATCAGGATGGATGGTGAAGAGATTGAGATTGTTAACAGATTTAGTTTGGTTGCTTCTGTGGTCACACTCTTGGTATCAGCAGCCAGGAAATGAAAAGATACATTGCGATTGAAATGGAAAAGTCTGCTGTTAGGGACCTCTCCAAAGTACTGAAGAACAGTGGTGTCACTCTGGAAACTAAGGTGTACCTGATACAGGCCATGGTCTTTGCAATCACTTGCTATGCATCAGAGAGTTGGACAATGACTAGGCAGGATAGAAAGAGAATTGATGCCTTCAAGCTGTGGTGCTGGAGAAAAGTATTGAATATACCATGGACTGCTAAGAAAACAAACAGGTTAAACCAGGCTGCTCCTTGGAGGCAAAGATTCTGAAGCTTCGCCTGACATACTTTGGACGTGTTGCAAGGAGGGACCAGTTCTTGGAAAAGACGTCATGCTTGGCAGGGTGGAGCAACAGTGCATGAGAGGAAGACCTTCTATGAGGTGTGTTGATTCGCTGACTGGGGTATTGGGTGTAGGTTTGTTGGAGACAGTGAGATTGGCACAGGATAGAGCAGGTTTTAGGGCTGTTGTACGTAGGGTCTCTAAGAGTCGCAGGCAACTCGATGGCACATAACAACCACCACCACGTTTTCAAGCATAATGTCCCTTTCCAGAAATGTTACTGCCTAAAAACATGCCCAAAGTATGCGAGATGAAACTTTGCAATCCTTGTCTCTAAGAAACACTCTGGTTGCAGTTTCTCCAAGACATACATGTTTGTTCTTTTGGCAGACCGTGGGATATTCTGTACTCTTCTTCAATACCACAACTCAAAGACATCCATTTTCCTCCTGCCATCCTTTGTCACTGTCTAACTTTTAGATATTTATCTTTAAATATTTGTTTATTTTCTTGATACTTATTTTTAGATATACGCACTAAGCATATATTTGAAAAGATCATGGCTTGGGTCAAAGCACCTTCATTTTTAAATTGATATCATTATCCCTGATTACTTTAGAGAGATCTTTGACAGCAGATTTTCCCAATGGAATACATCCCTTGATTTCTTTACTACTGTTATATGGGTGTTGATTGTGTATCCAGGTAGGGTGAAGTTGTTGATAATTTAAATATTTTCTCTATTATAATGTTGCCTATTGACCCAGTGGTGAGGATTTTGGTCTTTCTGATCTTGAGATATGATTTATATTGTATGCTGGAATCTTTGATCTTCTGCAGCAAGCAGTTTAAGTCCTGTTCACTTTCAGCAAACAAGGCTGTGTCATCTGCATAGTTCAGGTTGTTGATGAGTATTATTCCAATTTCGGTGTCATATTCATCTTCATAAAGTCCAGATTCTCCAATGATTTGCTCAGCATACAGATTTGATAGGTATGAAGAAAGAATATAAACTTGCTTGACATCTTTGTTGATTTTAAACCATGCAGTATTTTATGATTTTTTTTCAGGCAAGAGCTTCTTAAGCTAGGGTTTCACATGAGCAAAATTAAGAATTCTGTAATTTGCGTTCTTCTCAATGTTAGCAAAAATTTGTTGTGAGCCACTCAACCAAATGTATTCATATAGTTAATCCCATACAAATAGATATTCTCCTGATATTCACTGTTTTCAGCCAACATTAATCTGGCATCAGCAATATCACTGATGCCATAGCCTCTTCTAAGTCCAGCTTGAACTTCTGCCATTTCTTTCTCAAGGTACTTTCTAGTTATTTTTAAATTATTCAGCAATGATTGCTGAATACTTGGACCAGGAGAGGCTGTTGGCTGTTGTGTTAACAAAGCAGGGAAACATTGCATGGTTTAAAACTGAGAAGGGAGTGTGTCAGGGTTGTATTCTTTTTCCATACATATTCATTCTGCAAGCTAAGAAAATCATTTAAGAAGCAGGACATTATGAAGAAGAGCATGGAGTCATAATAGTCATAATTGGATGGAGACTAATCAATAATCTGAATTATGCAGATGACACAATCTTGCTTGCTGAAATTGAGGAGGAATTAAAGCACTTGTTGCAGAAGATCAAGAAATGCAGCCTTCAGTATGGATTGCATCTCAATGTCAAGGTAACAATGATTCTTACCACTGGATGTATAGGCAACATCATGATAGATGGAGAGGAGATTGGAACTCTTAACAGTTTCATCTGCTTGGATCCACAATTAACACTCTTGGTACCAGCAGTCAGGAGATTAGGAGACTTGGAAAATATGCAGTTAGGGACTCCTCCAAATTATTGAGAAGTAATGAAGTCAGTTTGAGGACTAAAGTGTGTCTAATTCAGATAACAGTCTTTCTGATAACTTGCTATGCCTCTGAGAGCTGAACAATGAAAAAGGATTACAGAAGAATTGATGCCTTTGAGCTGTGGTGTTGGAGAAGAGCACTGAACATCCTATGAACAACCAGGAGAATGTCCTGGAGAGGGTACAGCTGGAGTGCGGTTTGGAGGCAAGGATGATGAAGTTTCATTTCACATATTTTGGACATGTTGCTTGAAGAGGCTATTCTTTAGAGAAGAACATGATGCTGGGAAGGGTTGAGGGTAGGCGAAGGAGATTCAGAAGGCTCTTAACAAGGCTGATTGACATAGTGACTACTGCGATGGCCTCTTGTATGTCAAAAAGTGTGAGGGTGGTGTAGTATAAAACATAACTTAGATATTGTGTTCATGGAATCTTTATGAGTCTTACACAACTAGACTTCACCTAGCAAGAACTATATTTTGCTTATACGTGATATTAATGATAATGTGCCCTAATTTCCACATTCTATTGGATCCCTTTCTTGGTAATGGGAATAAATATGAATATCTTTCAATCAGTTGGCCAGGTAGCTCTCTTCTAAATTTCCTGACATAGACTGGTGAGCACATCCAGGGTTCTATGTGTTTGTTGAAACATGGTGATTGGCATTTCATTAATGCCTAAAACTCCCTTTTAATTTTTGGTCAATTACTTCAGTGGAGCTGGAACTTCTTTCATTACCACTGGCTACTTCCTGAAATGATTTAGTGTCACTTGATGTTTTTTTGCTTTGGGTGATTTTTGTTTGTTTGTTTGTTTAGTATAGTGACTGTATTACTTCCATCTTCTTTTGATATTTCCCCTGGAAGCCACCCCTGGAGGCCCCATGAAGTCATATTAGACCCTTGCCTCAGTGGGAAGGCACCAGAAACTATCTCAAGCCTTATCCCTCCATGTCACTGAAGTCTCAACCAAGGTCAAAGAGAGCTGTCCTGCACCATGATATATGCAATTTTGCTTGTTTCTTAGGTTTGCTGTTAGGATACAACACCTATCTGTCAGTTTTTTATATTAGGGGGAGTGATTTGCGTGCTTCTACTTACTTTGGATCAAACCTGCTTCCAAATATTGGAACACAGAGCAAAGCATGGGGCAGAAGGGAGGAGTGAGGGCACAGTTCATGTGGCAGAAAGTCTCTCAGAGCAACCCATACCACGCAGGAATCATCAACCTCCCCTGGGAAACTCTTGTAGCATAAATGGAGGTGAAGACTCATTAAGGCATAAGAAGTCAATCCTGGAGGAGAAGTTAAAAACTCTTGAAGTCAAGAGATACTGCTCTTAGAGGAAGAAACTGGCAGCAGCTTGACACATTAGCAATCACAGAAGCCCAGAAATATTGAAATATATGTCATCACATCAAGGGCTGGATAGAGGAGATTGAAGTTGAATAAAGTAGATGAGAGTAGATGTAAATGCTGGTGGAACAGGTCTGGGGGTAGTGGTGCTCAAAATACACCTGGAAAGGGTGGGGACAACACAGAATCAGTTGTTTTTTTTCTACCACTGGAAAATATCTTTAATCTGCTCTTCTCTGTAAAATGCTTCTCTGTCAGATGATGTTATAAATATGAGCAATTAAGACAGAATAGGAAGAAGGATTGGCCATCCACTTCTGAAATAGCAGAGTTTTGAAAACCCCATGTACAACAGAGTACACTTAGACTAACAGATATGGCAACTGAGGCTGAGCCCTCAAGTAAGGAAACAAATAGGAGGAACAGCTGTAATCAGACACTAGTGATTGGAACATGGAATGTAAGAACCACGAATGTAGAAAAATTGCATATTGTTGAGAGGGAAATGGAACACATAAATATTGACATACTAGGTATTGGCAAAATGAAATGGATTGGCATGGGACATTTTGAGTCAGAAGATCATATAATATACTGTGCTGGAGATAAAAAGGTGAGGAAAGATAGGGTTGCTTTCATACTTAAAAAGTCATTTCTAGATCCACCTTGAAATACAATATTGTGAGTGACAGGATAATATCCATACACATACAAGGAAGTCCGGTGAATACCACCATCATTCAAATATGTGCATTAACAGCTAGAGCCAAAGAGGAGAAAATAGAAGATTTCTACCAACTTTTGCAGTCATAGATTGATCTAATGTACAATCAAGATGAATTAGTAATAATGGGTGACTGGAATGCAAAAGTTGGGAAGACAGAAGAAGGATCAGTAGTTGGGAAACAGGGACTTGGTGACAGAAATGAAGTCAGAGATAGAATAATAAAATTTTGCACAATTTATGACTTATTGCAAATACATTTTATAAGGATCACAAATGCAGGATATACACATGGATTTCAACTGATGGTATGCATAGGAATCAGATCAATTACATCTACTGAAAGAATCAATGGAGAAGCTCAATATTAATATCAGTTGTGCAAACTAGGCCAAGTGCTGATTCTGGAACAGACCACCAAATACTCATATTCCAGCTGAAGCTGAAGTTGAGGAAAATTAAATAAAGCCATCAGGAACCAAAATTTAACTTTGAGTCTATCCCACCCGAATTTTAAAACCATCTCAGGAACAGGTTTGAGGCCTTGGACATTAATGAACGAGGACCAGAATATCGTCTAGAATATCACCCAGGAAGAATGCAAAAAGTCATTACAAAGACAGAGGAAGAAGAAAAGACCAAGATGGATGTCAGAAGAAACTCTACATATTGCACTGGAGTGCCGAGAAGCCAAAGCAAAGGGAAGAACTAAAAATATTAAGGAATTGAACAGAATATTCCAGAGGGCTGTGCAGAAAGACAAGGTAAAGTATTACAATAAAATGTGCAAGGAGCTGGAGTCAGAAAATCAAAAGGGCCAAACTCACTCAGCATTTCTTAAGCTGAAGGAACTGAAGAACAAATTCAAACCTCTAATTGCAATACTTAAGGATGTTTTGGGCAGAATATTAAATGATCCAGGAAGCATTAAAAGAAAATGGAAAGAGTATACAGAGTCATTGTACCAAAAGGAATTAATTGATGGACACAGAAGAATTTCAAGAAACAACATATGAGCAAGAGCCTATGGTGATGATGGAGGAGGTTCAAGTTGCTCTGAAAGAATTGACACAAAATAAGTCCCCATGAATTGATGGCATACAGATTGACATATTTCAACAAACAGATGATGCCCTTGATGTGCTCACTAAGTTGTACCAAGAAATATGGAGAACAACCACCTCGTCTACTGACTGGAAGAGATCTATATTTGTTTCCATTCCAAAGAAAGGCATCTGACAGAGTGTGGAAATTATTGAACAGTATTACTATGACATGCAAGCAAGATTTTGCTGAAGATTATTCAAAAACAACTAGAAGAGCACATCAACAGAGAACTGCCAGAAATGCAGGCTGGATTTAGAAGAGGCTGTGGCACTAGGAATATTATAGCTAATGTCAGATGGATCTTGGCTGAAAGCAGAGAGTTACCAGAGCAATCTCTATCTGTGTTTCATTGACTATGCAAAGGCATTTGACTGTGTGGATCACAACAAACTGTGGCTGACTCTGAGAAGAATGGGAATCCCAGGACACTTTATTGTACTTATGAGAAACTTATACTTGGACCAGGAGGCAGTCATAAGAACAGAACAAGGAAACACTGTATGGTTCAAAATTGGAAAGGGTTTGCATCAAGGATGTGTCTTATCCCCATACTTTTTTAGTCTATCTACAGAACAAATTATCCAGGAGTCTGGCTCTATGAAGAAAAGTGTGGCATCAGGATTGGAGGTAGACTCATCAACAACCTGTGTTAGGCAGATGACACAACCTTGCTTGCTTAAAATGAGAAGGGCTTTCTGCAGAAGGGCAAGGACTGCAGTATTCAATATGGCTTGAAGCTCAACATCACGAAAACAAAGATTCTCACCACTGGGCCAATTGGCAGCCTCATGATGGATAGTGAAGAGATTGAGATTGTTGACAGGTTCAGTTTGCTTGGCTCTACAATCAACACCCTTGGTACCAGCAAGCAGGAAATGAAAAGAAAAATTACACTGGGAAAGTCTGCTGTCAGAGACCTCTCCATGGTACCGAGGAGCAATGATGTCAGTCTAGAGACTAAGGTGTGCCTGATATAGGCCATGGTCTTTGCAATTAATTGCTATGTATCAGTGAGCTGGACAATGACTAGGGATTATAGAAGGAGAGTTGATGTTTTTGAGTTTTGGTGCTGGAGAAGAGTATGGACTGCTAAGAGAACAAAGAAGTTCATTCCAGAGAAGGTGAAGCCAGGCTGCTCCTTGGAGGCAAGGATTTTGAAGCTCCATTTGACATACTTTGGACATGTTGCAAAGCGGAATCAGTCCTTGGAGAGGGACGTCATGCTTGGGAGGGTGGGGGGACATGATAGGAGAGGAAGACCCTTGATGAGATGGATTGATTCTGTCACTGGGGTAATTGGGATAGGTGTATAGAAGACAATAAGATTGGCAAGGGATAGAGCAGGGTTTAGAGCTGTTGTACATAGGCTGGCTGTGAGTCATAAGTTACTCAACTGGACATAACAACAGCAACAACAAAAGTTAAGGAGCTGTCCTGCAAGCCTGAAGGCACACAAATCCACCAGCTATTTCACAGTAGAAGGATGGGCAATCTCCACTTCACCCCCAACATGTGACAAGGTGCCTCTGAAAAACTTACTGGAGGATCAGCTAAGGGTAGGTTCCAACTCAATAGTTCATGACAATGTAACACTAACTTATCTAATAGAGTAGGTGTGTATATATGCTTGTGTATCCTCTCCTTTTATCAGTACAAGGCTTGTTTGCTATACTGAAATACCATGTGGTTTGCTACGATGCTGGACACTATACCATGGGTGTTTCAAACATCTCAGGGTCACCTACCATGGACAAGTTTCAGTGTAGAACTCTTGGATTAAGACAGACTGGACAGAAACAGAAACAGGATTGGCCAACCAATTTATAACAGTACGAAACATATATTTATGAATTTCATTTAGGAAGATATTTTTACATAATGCTGTCATCAATTTTTGTTGAACTATTGTTTCTCTAGACAAGGTATGGCTGACATTGTTCTGGAGAAATAAGTCTATGGATAGAATAGGACCATGCTCATCCCTTGCTTTGTATTTATTGTTGTTATGTGTCTTCTAATTGACTAACAACAATCCTATGAATAACAGATCTGGACATTGTCCTGTCCTGCATAATCAGTATGATCTCCATCATGCTCAAGCTCACTGTTGTTATTTTGCCAATACATTTTATTGAGAGCTGTTTTGTAGACTGTTTTTTTTTTCCAAAGGAGTGGTATTGTCTGACAACATTCTCCAAAAATGTGAGAAGTTGCCTCTAAGGAACACATTGGTTACATTTACTCCAAGATAGACGTCTATATTAAATACTCTTTTCCAACACTATGATTCAAAGGCACTATTTATTTTTTGTTATCCTTATTTTCCAATTTTCAGATGCATGGGAAGCAAATTAAAATACTGAAGCTCAGATCAGGCTAAATTTTAAACACCTTAAGCTTTCAATTGACATTCTACCTCTTCAGCACTGTGGAGAGGGCTTTAATAGCAGATTTTCCCAATGCTACTTAACTTTCGATTTCTTGACTACTAAGTGTTGATTTTAGATCCAAGTCAAATGAAATAATTGACAACTTCAGTCTTTTCTCCTTAAGACATAATGTTGTTTCACAGACTGGCATCAAGCTTATATGGCCCATTCTATGGTATAAAGAGACTGCCAAATACAGCCAGAAATGCACATCTGGACAGGATAAAATTGATGAATAGGACCTTCTAAAGATGAAATCCCTGTGTGCTTCATAAAGTTTTCCCAACAGAGTGCAAAGAAAATCTACTAATTGCAAACAATCATTTGGCAATATAATTTCAGACAAAGATCTCATATCAAAAGTTTACACAATCTGACAGGTCTTCCACAAGAACAAGTCTAATCACCCAAGTACAAAAATGGGCAAAAGACATGGAAAGAAATGTCACAGAGGAAGATACGCAGATGACCAACAGATATATGAAAAAAATGCTCAAAATCACTGCCAATAAGAGAGATTCAAGTAAAGACCACAATGAGATACCATTTTACTCCAGTAGCAGTGGCAAAGTTTAACAGGATAGCAAGTAATAAACATTGGAGAGGATGTGGCAAGACAGAAATTCTTATATATTGTTGGTGGGATTGTAAAATGGTACAACCACTCTGGAAGGAAGTTTGATTTTTTTTTAGAAACTTCATATGACAGCTATTCTGCTGCTTGGGATATACTCCAAGAAAATGAGAACTGAGGTATAAATGGATACTTGTTCACCAATGGTCCTAGCAATGCTATTCACCATCACAAGAATATGGAAACAACCACGTGTCCAACCACAATTGACCTGGTTGAGAAATTATGATATATTCACACAATGGAATACTATGCAGCATGCAAGAGCAATAATTTTGTAAATCACTACCTAACTTAGGAGGGGCTGGTGAGCATTATGCTAAGTGAACTAACTCAATCACATAAGGACAAATACTGTATAGGACCATTATTGTAGAAATAGATAACTATTAAAAGTAACCAGAATAATGATCTAAGGGAGGGAAGACAGGAGCAGAGGAGTGAGAATGGGGGGAGGGCAATCACTAGGTTGTACAATTTGATGGGGGGAGGGAGAGGTAGGTTAAGGAAATGGAAAAGATCTGGTGTAAAAAACAATGTATGTGAACTTCTTATATATACATACAGAATGTCTCAGTGGACCAGTGGAAGAATTTAGTTTTCTTGAAGTTGAGGTATAACCCACATTGAAGGCTGTAGTCTTTGATCTTCTTTGGTAAGTGTTTTAAGTTTTCTTCATTTTTACCAGCAAGGTTATGTCATCTACATAACGTAGATTATTGTTGAGTCTTCTAACAATTCTGATGCCAGATTCTTCTTCATATAGTCCAGTTTCTCAAATTATTTACTCAGCATACAGATTGAACGGTATGAAGAAAGAAAAATAGTGATGCCAACATTCCTTGTTTTAAATCACACAATGTTTCTTTGGACAATTGTATCTTGGTCAATGTATAGGTTTTGCATGGTATATATTAGCTCTTCTGTAAAGGATATTGTTGTTGTTGTTGTTATGTGCCGTCGAGTCGCCTGCGACTCATAGCGACCCTATGTACAACAGCCCTAAACTCCGCTCTGTCCTGTGCCAATCGCACTGTCTCTGACACTCCCATCCCAATTATCCCAGTCACTGAATCAATCCACCTCATAGAGGGCCTTCCTCTCCAGCACCGTCCCTCCACCCTCCCAAGCATGATGTCCTTCTCCAAGGACCAGTCTCTCCTTACAACATGACCAAAGTATGTCAGACGAAGCCTCAGAAGCCTTGCCTCCAAGGAGCAGACCGGTTTAACCCTCTCTAAAATCAAATAGTAAAGGATATAGACACAAATATTAAACTAAATCTTTATTGTTAATGCTTTCTCTGCTGCTTTCTAAACCTAGAGAGTCAACAAAGCAACGAAAATATACTGTTTTGCAGCTATTGCCTTTTTCTGTAGTGTAAATACAACCATTACAGCTGACTTCAAGTTATCATCAGGATATTACTGAAGATAGGTCTGGAAAGATAAGAACAATAATATAATATTATACTTTCAACATATAGAGAAAACAGATGTAACCCCCCCCCAAAGCACAGAGATCAGCAAAAGAATTGAAAGTAGTGACTTTTGAGTAACTGCTACTCTTTAATACTTCCCCATCCCTTTTAAATTTTTTTAAAAATTTTATTAATTTTAATGAACATTTAAAGAGATTTTGGATTTCTATTCATTCATTGTTGCACTTTTCTCCCTGGCCACCCCTCCCTCCAGTTCACTCTTCTCCTTGAAAAGTAAAAGAAAAATTCCTTCATTGGTATACAATCCCCCTGCCCCGAATACATTCCACTATGCAACCTTCATTCTGGACTCTTGTGATAACCGTAATACCCTATCATATATCACTTTTAAACTGTTCACCCCTCACCTGTTTCAATACAGTATACATAATTTATTCAGTTTTTCTCAATCTTACCCCAAACCTGATGTCAATCCCATTCTACAACAGTGACACTATGCAGTATTTTTGTCTTTTTGTGACTGAGATATTTCACTTCACGTAATGTCCTCCAGGATCACACATTTTGAATAATATTGTATGAGCTCCTTGTTTTTCAATGGAACATTGTATTCCAGTGTGTGAATATCCAGAGCTTCTCCATCCATTCATTTGTTGATGGACACTTAGGTTGTTTCTAACTCCTTGCTATTGTGAATAAAGTCGCGATAAACACGGGTGTGCATATATCTGCTTGGATGGCAGTTATGGTCTCTTTGGAGTATATTCCCAGAAGTGGAATTGCTGGGTCAAATGATGTCTCTATTTGCAACTTTTTGAGAAAGTGCCACTCTTTAAACTTTTATTGTGAGACCATGTAATTTAATTTTTTTATAATATCTGTGTTTAAAACTATCTTGCAAAATTCCTGAAAATTTAGCTATTGAAACTCAAAAGCCACCATGCGTGACTCATACACTACTCTCTAAAATGGGGTGTCTCCCCCTTAAAATTTGGAAAGATGTGATGTTAACTTTAAAGATATACTCATTATTATGGAGAGGAATCGAGCTCCATATTTCAAAGGGGCCATTTGTTTCACCATATATATGCAAGACCCACCCAAACATTCTCTTCCAGACAAAGATCTCATCTGCTCCCAATGGAAACCAGTTTTTATTTACAGGCAGACCTTACCTACAACATTTAAATAGGTATTAAAATAGATACGTAGGGCTCCCTTTGTTTAACTAAGGTTGGCCTTAAACACAACATTTGTTCTGTGGATTCAATGATACTATAAACATTACGCATAGTTATACCATACATATATTGTAAATGTGCAGCATACAATTTCCTACTTTGCAAAAATGGGTTTAAACATAGCAGAGCTTATGAAGATGATGCATAACTCAATAGTTTTTCATTCTGATATAAAGAATATTCTACTATACAGGAACTGATAATATGTATAAATATTTTTCTTCTTACTTGTAATGCTTGTCTATGCTTGCATGTAATGTAACTCAAAAACACAAAATCATGGACAGTGAGTCAGAACCAATTCCTAGCTGACCTTCCAGTATTTGGGAGGCTGCAAACTGGAAGGAGATTACTTATTTCTCTCCCTGTGAGCTGCTGGTGGATTTGAAGTGCCAGAGAATTGCTGCCTTTGAACTGACAGCATAATTCTCTACAGACTATGCAGTCAGAGCTCCCATTATGTAAAGTATTTCTTATTGAGTAAAGTGATGTTCACCTAGAATAATTTATTAATATAGTAAAAAAAACATAATCCTGAGAATGATTGTGCCATATCTTTTGATGGAACTTGGTCTCCCTGCATGCAATGTCTACTGGGGGAAGGGAAGATTATATCAAACACATAAATAACTGCAAACTAGGGCAGAATCTGGAAGAAAAGGGCTAGCATATCATTGGAAGTTTCCAGAAATATTGTAGATCATTTTAGAGTGATTATATTTTAATATTTTGCACTTCTAGAGGAAAGAAGTAGATCTATTATTTTAAAAATTTCATTGTGATTTGAGATTTTAAGGTAAATTGGTTTTCCATGCAACAATTTATTCATGTTATGTTTGTGAAATTTATTATAATTACCATAGTGTAATAGAACTTTCCTCATTTATCTTTGTGTTTCCAATTTTCTCTAGACCTTCTTTCCTCTTCCTTCTGTCCACTGAGCTTTATTCCCTGGAAAATTATGCCATTTTGACCCATTATTTTTGCTTGTTCTAGGGAATTCTTCCCCCTCCCCCTGAGTATTATTGATCACAATAAAAAACAATAATCTTGTTTGACTGAAAGTTAAGTCATCAAATCAGATGATTTAATCTCTAGACTTGAAAGATGCCAAAGGGCCGTGGTCCATTAAGGGAAATAAAAGCTTAAAAAAAAACAAACCTAGTTTCTTAAAAAACAAACACAAACCACATTGTAATTTTAGTGAAAGTTTGTCCAAGAGATTATTTTCCACTTTCCACTCAAACTATTCAGTGACATAGCTCACATTCTTCATAGCACATAAACACTCTCATTACTTTAACTATGGCTGTTTCATTGTCATGTAACTTCCATTTCAATGTAACTTCCTTGCCCCTTACCTTCTCATTTCTCTTTTATAGTCATTGCTGATCATTGCCTCAATAAATTATTTTTAAAAAGACAATAGTACTCATAGGTGATATTCTTTAATTTATAATCCAATCTCTTATTTGACTAAAAAAAAGAAGAGACTGAGGTTATTAACAATTTCAGCTTGCTAAGCTCCACAATTTTGGCATCAGCAGTCAGGAAATCAAAAGATGACCTCTCAGAGTGACCAGGGACCTATCTAGAGTGCTGAGGAGCAATAATGTTACTTTAAAGGCCAAGGTAAGCCTGATTCTGGCCATAGTCTTCACAGTTACATACTATTCATCAGAAAGCTGGACAATGACTAAGGATGACAGAAGAAGAATAGATGCCTTTGAGTTGTGGTGCTGGAGAAGAGTATTGAACATACCGTGAACCACCAGGAGAACAAACAAGTCTGTTTTGAAGAGGGTGAAACCAAATTTTTCTTGGATTCTCCTAGAATTTTGAAGTTCTGTCTCATATACTTTGAGCTTATGGCCAGGTTGGACAAGTCCTTGGAGAAGGACATTGTGCTTGGAAGGGTGGAGGGACAGCACAGGAGAGGAAGACTCCAGATGGGTGAGATGGATGGACATGATAACTGGGGCAATGGGATTAGGTTCACCACAGTCAGTGAGATTGGCTCAGGAGAGGGTAGATTTCAGACCTATTGTGAATAGGCTTACTAAGAGTCTCAGGCAACGGAAGGGCACATAACAACAAAAACAATGACAGTGGAAGAGCCATTTTTGTAATGCTAATCCAAAAGTGACACGTCTCTGGTGGTTAGACATCATCTGTCACTTTGTTGGAAAAAGAGCAGTATCTCCAGGTGAGATTTCCAGCCTTCGAAACATCCCCTTAACTCATTGACTCAGAGTGCTCTGTGACAATGGGTTTAAGTTCTGAATATAAAAAGTAAATTTGAAGTTTCAGAGAGAAAATTAAAGTTTTGCTTGCTGCATGTCATCGAGTCAGAACAATCACAGAGCTGGCTCTCCAGCGGGTTTTCAGACTCTATATATCACGTGGAGGGAAACTGCCCATCACCTTCCAGTGAAGTCGCTGGTGGATTCAAATCACCTGCCTTTGGATTGGCAGCACAACTCTTTATCCAACAGGACCCAGAGTGCCCTATAGCTGATTGGCAACAAGGTACAAAGGAAACAAAAGAGTCTGGGAGACAACTATGGAGAGGAGAGATGGACATTTCAGAGGGATTTTTGTCAAATCTCTCTCTCTCTCTCTCACACACACACACACACACACCCCTTCCAGAAGAATAATCTGCATGAAGTTATTGGCATGAAATGATTGACAGCTTATGTTTCACATATGTGATCTTCTTCCTTCTTATTAAAACGGGTTTTCTTTAAGCCAAAAAAGAAGATAAGGGGCTAAATAGTGTCACATGAAGAAAAAAAAATCTAGGTATAAGTGATTCAATTTATATTGAAGTTATATCTTAGATAGTCTTGGTTAAGAAGTGTTTGAATAATTTTCAAATATGCTATCCATCTCTTTTCTAAAATAGGAGATCTTTTGCAAAGTGTCTACATATGAATTGGTGCAATTCAGTTATTTTTCAGGTTTTGTGCTTCTCATTTGAGTTGGAAACTCTGGCTTCTAGAAACTTGGCTGTGATTGTTATTTTCTCACAAATTTCTAGTCTCCTTTTAAAATTACATTAGCTCTATGTTATACTTCAGGAAAGTGGCAAATATTTATTCATAAATATATAGGAATTCAGGAAACTACATTTTTTTTTCTTGTCACAGGAATGCAACCTCAGGCAAGTTGTTAAGAGGCTCAACCTAAGTTTCCATATGTGAATCATAGAGAATGTAACTTTATTCAGAGGGTTACCTGAAGTTGAAAAGATGTTCTATTTATAAAATATGTAGCATTGTGCTTGGCAGAGAGTAAACATTTAATAACTCAAACTCAAATCATAGCCGACAAGTTGGACCCGACTTGTAGCTGACCCTGTAGAAGGGGTTTGGAGATGGCTAATCCCACAGGAAGAGATTGATCCATTTTCTCCTGTAGAGCTGCTGGTGGATTTGAACAGCTAAAGAGGCTAACCTTTTGGGTTAGGAATGCAATTCCCTGTGGACTAGAACACTCACTCACTCACTCACTCACTCACTCACTCTCTCTCTCTCCATATTTATGTTTATATTTATTTATAGTTATAGTTAGTTATAATTATAGTTATTTATAGTTATAGTTATATAGTTATAGTTATAGTTGTAGTTGTAGTTATAGTTGTAGTTGTAGTTATAGTTGTTATAGTTATAGTTATTATAGTTATAGTTACAGTTTTATAGTTATAGTTATAGTTAGTTATAGTTATAGTTAGTTATATAGTGATAGTGAAAGTGAAAGTAAAAGTGATAGTGATAGTTATATAATAACTAAAAAAAATCTCAAACTTAATGCTGCGGAGTTGGAACTTATTGAGCAGCAGTTGAATCAGGCCCAACTCCCTTTTAGAGGCTGAAAGAGTGTTCTGGTGACATTTTCTTATTTTTGTGTGCTGTCAAGTTAGAACTGATCCATAGCCGACCCTCCAGGGAATTTTCAGAGGCAGTTTACCTCACTCTCACTTTTCAGGAGAAGGAAGGGAGGATATTGTTTATCCTTCTTCCTCAAACCAGCTGGTGAATTTCAACCACTTGCCATTGAGATTTCAGTGCAGCTTCCTGCCACTAGACCACCAGAGCTACCTTATGGCCTAGTGGTAAGGAATTACACTGCCAAAGCATAGCTTCCTAGGGAGAAGATAGACAATGAGAACATAGATAGATAGATGATAGATAGATAGATAGATAGATAGATAGATAGATAGATAGATAGACAGATAGATAGATGATAGTATTTAAGGAGCAGTCCTGTTGATGTTGTAGGCCAAGCTCTGGGATGCTTAGCTAAATGTTGATGGTTTGAACCTACTAGCCACATTGCATGAGAAAGATGAGTCAGATGATTCTGTAAAAATCACAATCCTGGAAACCTTATGGGGCAATCCCACTCTGTCCTTTAGGGTCACTAAGAATTGGAATTGACTTGACAGCAGTGATAGAGTGAGATCATTCTTTAAAGATCCCTGGTTATAGAGTGTTTAAGAACTTGCTTGCCAACTAAAAATGCAATTGTTTGAACTCATCTGTCCTTTCGTGAGAGACAGATGTGACTTGTTAAGATTACAGTGTTGAAAATGCTAAGCTGTTCTGTCTTACAACATTGCTATGAATTGAAATTTACTTGATGGCAATAGATTTTTATTACTATTTACTCATTAATGCTTGTGTAGTTATTATGTTCTTTATATCTAACTTTCCCAACAGGAATTTGTTGAATCTTAACTATTTCCCGGGCCTTGCTAGTTTGTTTTTTACTTTCTGTTATTCTGTGTTGCCTGTTAGACATACTGTGTTAGGGATTTATCCCACAAAAATTTCTTTATTGAGTCTTTAAGTTACAGATGTTTCAAGGGAATAGTTCCTGCTTTAGCTTTGACTGTGATCCCAAATCAGCAGGTATAATTGTTCTTATATAGTGGAGAGTTGTTCCTAATGAACAACATGCTTAAATCCCAACTCTTGAAATCAACACCCACCTTTAAAAGAACCATGAGGTGATCATCAGAGACTACATGTGGAATAATAATGGGGATGCTGATACATTTTCATTTATACTTAATTTATACTTATTTTTGTCCACATTCATTTGAAACTAAGTGAAAGAAAATATAAGCAAACCACTTAGGGCAATTAATTTGCATTTTTTGGCACCTCCAGTTGTCCAGGTCTTTCATTCATCGGGCTGTTAGGAGTCTCCTGTGACTCGATGGCACTTAACAACAACAACAGCATAGAGAGAGATCAGTTGGCCTAGTGGACAGAAAGTCATGCTTCCAATCCAAAGGTGGGTGATTCTACTCCACAGCCCTCAGGCCTGTCTTTAATTGTTTTTGGTGAAACATTTTTCTTGGTCGTTTAACCCTGGTATGTCCACTTGCTATACAAAGGTAACCCGTGGTTGCTGTGATGATAAACACTGTGACACTGACTCATCAAATGTGAGAATGGTTACCCATAATGGACAGCATTTGGTGGAGCTCCCCTATTAAAACAAGCTTGGAAGCAGGAGTGGCATCCACTTCCATAATAGCTTGCCTCTGGAAACGCTATGAACCTAGAGAAAGGACAAACGTTATATAAGTGGCCAGGTCTTTTGTTCATTGTTTGCAATGAGTTGACTATGACTTGACAGCAGTTAACAACAACAACAAGTACAACATCAACACAGATAAAACCTAGAAAAACTTAAAGCTAGGAGATTATCTAGTTATATGAGTTTTATAGCAGAACAAAAAAGAACAGTAATTGTGTCATGGAAGCTTGATTATCTGATTAAAGGATGAGTGAAGGTTGTTTAGGAACTAGGTGTGGACCAATCAAGAGACAAAGTATTCGCAAATGGTTTTAAAATTATCTTTTCTGGAGGAAAAAGTAATGGTTTTCTAAAAGGGAGAGTGTATGGTTTCTTCAAAGAAAATATTGGACTATTCAGTTGGGGGTGATATAAGGGACAAGGAAGATGAGCTATTGTTCTAATCCTAGGAACTCAAGTAAAAGATCCCAGTTATTATGTTGTGCATGAAGAACCCAAGAGAAAGAGTAAACTTCTTCCCAGCTCAGAGAGATTGAGGGTACCCCTTCCATCAATCCAGAGTAAATCAAAAGTAGAAGAGTAATTTCAGCAAGTAATACCTTTCCTGACATTTTCTCCTCTTTGTCTTTTCAGAGGGTACTAAGAAAATTGTTTTTTTGTTGATTGCCTTTGAGCTGAGCACAACTCATAGAGACCCTATGAACAAAAGGCCTAAAGCACTTCTACCACTACTGACATTTATCAAAGTTCACAGAGTTTCCAGAGGCATGTTATTTAGGAAGTGGATGCCATTCCTGCTCCCAAAATTGTCATAGTATGTTATTGTTTCTCTGTTCCATTGAGTCTTTTGTGATGTATAGCAACCCTACGTACAGCAGCTCTGAACCCTTCCCTGTCCTGAACCAGTCTCACTAACGCTGACACGTCAACTGCCATCTTCTCAGTTACTGCATCAATCCATCTCATCCAGGATCTTTCTCTCCTGCACTGTCTGTCCACCCTTCCGAGCATCATGTCCTCCTTCAAGAACTGATCTCTTCTGGCTACGTGCCCAAAGTAAGCGAGGCAGATATTCAAAATTCTAACCTCCAAGGAGAGACTTGGTTTCACCCTTTCCAAGACATACCTATTTGTTTTCTTGGGAGTGAATGGTATGTTCAAGACTCTTCTCCAGCACCACAACTTGAAGGCATCAATTCTTCTGTGAGAAGATCGTGGTCTGGATTAGGCATACCTTTGTATTTAAATTTATATCATTGCTCTTTAGCGCCCAGTCCTCATGATGCATCAGAGACAAGAAATTGTGACCCATAGGATTTTCACTGACTGGGGTTTTTTAAAATAAATTACTAGAACTTTCTCAGTAATGTTTCTTATTCTGAAAGTTCTGCTTATATCATTCAGTATGAAGCAATATGAACAATCCACAGAAAGACAAGTGGTAGCTGTATACTATCTCTGCATTGCCTGGGAATTGAACTCTGATCTGTCTCCCCTATGGAAAGACTCTTACCACCGAACCAATACTATCCACTGCTTGTTTGTACCTCTTTATTAAACAACTGTTCACTTTTATTTACTTTTTACATTTTGCTATCAATAGGGTATATTGTTATTCCTTCTTCTAATTGACCCTGATGTTCTTTTCTGTGCAACTGTGGCTTTCAAAGCAAATTGGAAGCAAATGTTTGTAAATGTTACTGCAATCCTTTCTCCTTCGAGTTCTTATGATCTAAATATTCCAATCTCTCTAATTGCCATCAACTCAGAGCTAACTCATTGAGGACTCCCTAGCCGATTTCCAAGGCTCTAAATTCCGTGGGAAGAGGTTGCTCACCTACCTTCTCAAAGCCATTAATGGTTTCAAACCCCATGAAAATGTGGCCTGTGGGTTAGAAGTGCAACTTCCTATGAACTATGCTACAAGTAAAGACTGTATTAAGTTCTTCTCAATATGTTCATTTATTTGATTTTGGCGTCTCTTTCTTATTGACACCCTGACTAATACAATAAGGTAAATAATAATGACATCTCAAATTATGAATGGAAAAGGGAAGTTTTAAAAATCTTTTCATGATAAATGTCCAAAACAAGTAACCTCCAAATGCTTCAGAAATGCTGTGTTATAGGGCTTAACAGAAGGATGCCATCAGTATTCTTAGGAAAGATTATTTTTCATCTAGACAAAATATTTTGAGGTCAAATTTTTTGAAAATGTCATACTTCCACAGATTTTCTCCTTCTTCCCACATCTCATTTACCCTTTATGAGAATGGAACTCAGGAAGCATTTTAATGAAAAACAAGAAGGGAGATAAAGCATTCAAGAAATTGTGGGATTCAACCAAGAGTGTGATTAGAATATGCCCTGTAATGATAACTTGTGCAGCAGCATATAAAAAATGGTCATAAGCTCTAAGAAGAAAATCCGTATGAAGAAATCACAAAATAGATTATAAGCAATAGAGAATACAATTAGAAACCTGAAAAATTGCCAGTACAGTAAAACAAGATTAATTTTTCCGAGAGAAACAATAAAGGTAACCATAAACTTCCAGGAATATGAAATCAAACAAAAATTTATATGACCAGAAGTCATGGTCCGAAAATGAAGGAAAATAACAGCTATTATGTTGAAAAAAAAATAGGTTAAAATGTCAGTGAATCAGTTTGATTTTGACAATAGCAACATTCTCCCTGGGAAGTAAAATAAAAAATTGAGACACAAGAGACGAATTGTGTTGGGAAAGTTAGCTGTGAGGGACCTCTCAAGAGTCCTGAGGAGCAGTGACATCAGGCTGGAGACTAAGGTGCTTCTGATCTAGGCTATAGTCTTCACAGGTAGGTGCCGTGAATCAGAGAGTTTGCCAGTGAATAGGGATGATAGAGAATTGATGCCTTTGAGCTGTGGTCCTGGAGAAGAGTGTTGAATATACCATGGACTGCTAGGAGAACAAACAGGTTTGTCCTGGAGAAGGTGAAGCTGGAATGCTCCTTGGAGTCAAAGGTTCTGAAGCTTCGTCTGACATACTTTGGGCATGTTGCAAGGAAGTACTGGTCCTTGGAGAGGGACATCATTTTTGGCAGAGTGGAGGGGC
The DNA here is from genome assembly GCF_000299155.1 of Elephantulus edwardii. Classification (NCBI taxonomy): domain Eukaryota; kingdom Metazoa; phylum Chordata; class Mammalia; order Macroscelidea; family Macroscelididae; genus Elephantulus; species Elephantulus edwardii. Next base: position 2,635,291 of record NW_006399953.1, read on the forward strand.
AACAAAGGAGAGGAAGATGTTTGTTAAGATGGATCAGTTCTATGACTGGAGTGGTGGGAATGAGTGCATTTGAGATGGCTAGGTTGGCACAGAATAGAATGGCATTTAGAGCTCTTGTACATGTCGCAAGCGACTCAATGGCACATAACAACAACAACAACAAAAACAACAACATTTTTTATTGTATGTAAGTAGGAAGCAAAGTACAATTTCCTAAGTTGATAAAGCAGTATGAGTAGAGATCTAAACATTGGTGGAGGACCAGCAATATAGAAAACAGGGTAAATCAATTAACTTTTATTTTTTTGTAGTGGAAATACAGATATAATGGTGACATTTATAACAAAAAAAAATCAGCTAATGTATAAAAGAGTTAAAACAACAAGTGATCTAAAAGTGGTTCTCTTTAGAGGGATGGAGTTAGGGAGAGCCACATAAGCAAGGAGGAGAGAGGCTGCTGTTTACATGATTCTTTTGATATTACGTGGGTTGTGATTATTACATGACTGTTAAAAACAAATATCTACTGTCACTGAGTCTAGTTCAGACTCATTACAATCATAAGAATGAAGTAGAATTGCCCGTATGGTTTGTAAGGCTGTTTGCGAATCTCTTTGAAAGGATTCACTATTCTCCCACGGTGGGACAGATGACTGATCTTTTAGTTAGTCGTTCAATCTTTTAACCAGTGTGCCACAAAAACAATTTTATTTTCTTGATATTAGAAAAACCAAAAGTTCCAAGGCTAATACACAAAAAGTAAAATGAGAACTATTATAAATGTTAGAAGTGGAAGAAAGACAGATACCTTATCCCAAGAAACGGCAAAAGGGAAGGGAGAAGGCAGTAAGAGATAGTTTCATGAAAAAGATTATTTTTAAGATGAAATAATTTTTTAACTAGAAAACAATGAAGAACAGCTAAGGCAGAGTTTATGACTGAGAAAAACAAGGAAGAATTCATTTTAGGCATACAAATTTTTGTCTTCTGTAAATCAGATTTACGTATGTGGTTGTTATGTACCAACGAGTGGTTTGTGACTCATAGACACCCTATGTACAAAATCCTTGAACCTGGCTTTATCCTGAGGCAACCTTATTGTTTCTGACACATCTACTCTCATTACCCAGGTAACTGAATCAATCTATCTCATCGAGAGTCTTCCTCTCTTACACTGTCTAAGCATGATGTCCCTCTCCATGGACTGGTCTCTCCTTGCAACATGTCCAAAGTATGTCAGATGAAGCTTCAGAATTCTTGTCTTCAAGGAGCATCCTGGTTTCATCCTAGCTATCTTGTTCTCCTAGCTATCTATGGTCTATTCAATATTCTTCTCCAGCACCACAGCTCAAAGGCATCAATTCCCTTCCTGCCATCCCCAGCCATTGTCCAGCTCTCTGATGCCTAGCAAGTAATTGCAAAGACCATGGCCTAGATCGGATTCACTTTAGTCTCCAGACTGACATCGTTACTTTTTGGTAATCTGGAGAGATCCCTGACAGCACACGATCCAGCGTAATTCATCCTTTGATTTCTTGGCTGCTGGTACCAAGAGTGTTGATTGTGGAGCCAAACAAACTAAAGTTATTAACAATCTTAATCTCTTCACTGTCTATCATTATGTGGCAAGTGGTGAGAATCTTTGTTTTCTTGATGTTGAGCTTTAATCCATATTTAAGGCTGCAATCCTTGACTTTCTGCAGCAAGTGCCTCCGGTCTTCTTTAGTTTCAGCAAGCAGGGTATATGCAAGCAAAAAGAGCAAAGAACAAACTTACTACATTTGATGTAATAATGGTCTTCTATTGAATTTATGAGGCTGTAAATAGAAAAAAAAAGATTGCTCATGTTTCTCCAGTACAGTCACTGGGGGATTTGAACCACTGCAGATGCACAGTATTTTGCTTAGTGGTGCAATACATTATAGACTACATCACAGGAGCGCCTTTACACATACCCTCACTCATTGCCATAGGACTGGGTCCAATTCATAACTGACCTTCCACTGAGTTTTGAAGGCTGTAAAAATCACACCTAAGAAGAGTCCTCACCTTCCTTACATACACATGTCCACTTCTCACTGCCCATAAGAATTACTGTTGGATTCTAATTGCCAGACAAGAGTGGCGTTTGAGCGAGGATCAGTGCCACTGCACAGGGATTAGGCTTTCACTTTTGCCTTTATGTATACTAGTTACATTAATATAATGATTTCCGGTGGTGTTCTATGCCAGGCTGAAGACTGTAAGGGTGGCGGTTGAATCCACCATTACTGTTCAGGAGAAATATGGTCACTCTTTTCTGTTTCAGATTTATAGTCCTGAAAACTGAAGCAAGGTCAGTATGTATCAGAACTCACTCAATAGTACTAAATTTTTTCATATTACAATTAGTTACACTAATAAGGAACTCAGATATCCAATAGATTAAGAGCTTGACTGAGCCCAGAGGCTGATAGTTCAAACCTACCCACTGGTCCTATGGAAGAGAGACCTGGTGGACTGTTTCCTTAAGGATGACAGCCTAGAAAATCATAAGGTGCAGAACTACCCCGTTACATAGGGTCTCTGTGAGTCAATCAACCTCATGACACATAACAGTTACACCACAAGAAGCTGTGAGCCAGAAAACGAAATCAAGAATTTATCTTCCACTTATAGAATTTATCTACACAGATTAAATGCAATTAAAAACTTGTTGTTTCTATATGCCACCAAGTCAGAACTGACTCATAGCTGACCCCAGTAAGGTCTCAGTGGCTGTATATTCCATGGGAGGAGATTACTCATCTTTGTCCTGCAGAGCAGCTGGTGAATTTGAACCACGTGCTCTTGGATTGGCAGTGCATACTCTTTACCCACTAGGCCACTAGAATTCCCGCTAAATATGTTATCATGTATCTTCAAGTTGCATGAAACTCATAGCAACACTGCACAACAGCACTGAACCCTGTTCTGTCCTGAGCCACACGCCTCAGTGTGTGTCTCTGATACACCTATCCCTGTACCCCAGTCACTGAATCAATCCATCACATCAAGGGTCCTCCTCTCTTGCACTATCCCTCCATCCTCTCAAACATGACGGCCCTCTTCAAGGACTGGTCCCTCCTGGCAACATGCCCAAAGTATGTCAGATGAAGTTTTAGAATCCTTGCCTCTACTAAATATATCTGTAAGAATTATTGTACCTCTAACATCTAGTAAGGGACTCTGGTATAGTAGTTTGTACTGAGTTTCATTGCTAGCCCAAATGCTGCCCCCTCTGGTGGTTCAAATCTATCTGTGATTCTATTGGAGGAAGAAAGACAATCGTCTTCCGTGCAATTTATAGCCTCTGAACACCTGCTGGAGGGTCAGCAATAAGTTGGTTCTGACTGAATGGTAATGAGAAAGTTTGAGAAAACCTCTTGAGTCATGCATATTAGGGAATTAGTAAGTGTTGAGGAGTACAGGGGATGAAATGGTTACAGAGTCAGGTTGCTAACTGAAAAGTCAATAATTTAAACTCACCAAGTGCTCCTTGGGAGAAAGATGAGACAATCAGTTTCCATACAGAAACCCTGCATGGTAATTTCTTGGCTGTCCTGTGAGGTTACTAAGAATAGAATCAATTCCACCTTAACAGGTTTGGTTTTAGTTTTGGTAAACACAATTGTGCTAATTAGTTAAGGAATGTGTGAGTGAGTCATATGTTATTAAAGACTCACTTACAGTTAGCACATGGGTATGCAAAGGTAAATTCATGGTTTGGTATATAAAGCAGAAATCACATTGACATGCTATATGACAAATACATCACTGAGAGGAAAAAATGGAACAAAACAAAAACTCCCTTATAGAGTAAATTATTATGTTTGTGTTCTATCAAACACCAAGTGCATGGAGATGTACAGTAAAACAGAAGTGATCAACTTCTTCTCTTTGTGATTAAATAATTTTAAATAGTAACTGAAGAGAGATTTAAGGTAAAGTAACAAACAATCACACTCGGGCTGTACAGTTTTAGTATCCAAGATACAAAAACAAAACAAAACATAACTGAAATCTGGACTGAGACAGTGATTCAAATGTTGGCTGAACTTTCATGATCATGGCTACTTGAGGTTTCCTGGACTTAAATAAAATATCCAGAAGTACATTGTTATGTGCCGCCAAGTCGACTATGATGCATAGCAAACCTGTGAACAATAACTCTGAACTCTCACCCTTTTTGAGCCAATCTCACTGTCTGTGACACTTCTGTCCCTATTGCCACAGTCATTGTATCAACAACCTCTCTCATCTGGAGTCTTCCTCTCCTGTGTTGTTCCTCTACCCTTCTAAGTATGATGTCCTACTCCAAGGACTGATCTCTCTTGGCAACATGCCCAAAGTATGTGAGACAGAATTTCAAAATCTTTGCCTCCAAGGAGCAAACTGAATTTATCCTCTCCAGGAAATACCTCTGGTTTTTGGCAGTCCATGTGTAATACTCTTCTTCAGCACAACAAATCAAAGGAATCAATTCTTCTTCTGTCATTCTTACTCATTATCGAGCTTTCACATGCACATTAAGCAATTGAGAAGACCTGAATCAGGAGCACCTTGGTCTCTAGACTGACATAATCACTCTTTAGCATTCTTGAGAGGTCCTTGAGAGTAAACATTCCTAATGCAACTGGTCTTTTGATTTTCTGACTTCTGGTGCCAAGAGTGTTGATTGTGATTAGAGCAAGATAAAACTGTTAACAACCTCAATCTCTTCCCTCTCTATTGTGATGCTATCAATTAGCCTGGTGGTAAGATTATTTGTTTTCTTGATGTTGAGACAGGATCCATATTGAAGATCACAATCCCTGACACTCTGCAGCAAACACTTCAAGTCTTCCTCAGATTCAGCAAGCAAAGTTGTAACATCTACATAACGCAGGCTGTTGATGAGTCTTTCTCTGATCTTAATGCCACATTCATTTTTATAAAGTCCATCCTCCTAAATGATTGGTTCCTCATATAGATTGAAAAGGTATTAAGAAAGGGCACTTCTCTCATGTACTCCTTTTCTGATTTTTTAAAAAAAATTAGTTTTCTTACAAAGTTCATATACATTGTGTTTCACACTATATACCCCATTTATGTTGTGTTCCATAGAATCACTCTCATGCATTATATTTTTTAAATAATTAATTGGACCTTGCCCATCTTTACTCTGTCTTTTCATTTGGATGCAGTGATTCCTTGCTCTGTTCTGACAACTGCTTCCTAGTCTAAGTTTCACATGATCACAAGCACGTTTTTGAGAGTCCCATTCTTCTCATTGTTAGCCACAATTTGTTCTCAAATGCCTTTGCATAGTCAATAGAGTACAAATACACATTCTTCTGGTACTGTCTTCTTCCAGCCAAGATACATAAGACAGTGTTACAGCCTATTCTAAACCCAGCTTCTATTTCCGGCTCTTCTCTGTGTATGTAATGTTCTAGTAATTTTTTTATAATCTTCAGCAAGGTTTTAATTGCATGTGATATTAGTAATATTGTTTGATAATTTTTGCACTCTGTTCGATCACTTTTTTTTTTAGCAATAGGAATAAATATGAATCTCCTCTAGTATGTTGGCCAGATAGCTGTCCTTCAGATTTCTTGGCACAACCTTGTGAGTACATTCAGAGTCGCATCTGGTTTTTGAAACATATAGTCTGACATTCTATTAATTGCTGGAGCCTTATTTTTTTACCCATTTTTTTTAAGAACAGCTTGAACTTCTTCCTTCATTACCATTGCTTTTTGATCATATGCTATTTCATGAAATTTTTCCTTGTTCGTCGATTATTTTTGGTGTAGTGACTGTACTCCTTTCATCTTCTTTTGGTGCTTTGAATCATTCAATATTTGTCCTATAGTGTCTTTAAGTATTGCAACTCAAGGCTTGAATATGCTCCTCAGTTCCTTCAGCTTAAGAAATGCAGAGCGAGTTCATCCTGTTTGATATTCTGACTCCAGCTCTTTGCACATTTCACTATAATACTTTGCTTAATCTTCATGAACTGTCCTTTGAAATCTTCTGTTCAGTTTTTTAAATTCCTGATTTCTTCCATTTGGTTTGGTTTCTCTGTGTTCTAGTTCAATATTCAGAGTCTCTCCTGACGTCCGTCTAGGTCTTTTTCCTTTGTAATAACCTCTTGATTCTTCATGGATGATATTATTGCTATTCTCCCATAGTTCATCTGGGCTTTGTTCAGTAGTGTTCACGGCCTCAATTTTGTTCTTGAGGAGGTTTTTAAATTCAAGTGGGATAGACTCCAGTCTGTGCTTTTGCTTTTGTGGCCTTATTTTTATTTTTATTTTTTAGCTTCAGTTTGAACTTACACAAGAGTAGTTGATAGTCTTTTCAAGAGTCAACATATGATGTAATTTTCGTAGTTGATGCTGAGTGTCTCCAGTGATCCTTTCCACAGATGTAGTCACTCTGAAGCCTATGTAATCTATCAGGTGAAGTCCATGTTTTGTTTTGTTGGTTTTTTTTTTATCATAGAAGTATGCAATGAGGGTTGCAGAGTGAATTATATTTGGGGGTAGGGGGTGGGGTTTGGGGAGGTGCGGGCGGGGGGGATTGTGTACCAATGAGCGAGTTTTTCTTTTGCTTTTCAAGGAGAGGAGCAAATGGGGGGAGGGGGGAGGGGTTTGTGCGGGGAGAAGGGTGCAACAATGAATGAATGGATTCCCAAAATCTCTGTAGATGTTCATTGAAATGAAAAATAAATAACCTAAATTAAAAAAAAAAAAGAAGTCCATGTTTATAGTCACTGTTTGGGGTTTTTTTTAGAAAGGGCATTTGTAATGACTAAATCATTGATTGTACAAAATTCTATCATTCTATCTTTAGCTTCATTTCTATCACTAAGTTCATATTTTCTGACCACCGATCTTTCTTCCTGTTCCCAACTTTTGCATTCCAATTATTAGTAAATGCATCGTGGTTTCATGTTTGATCTATTTCACAGTGCAAAAGTTGAAGAAAATAGAAATCTTCTATTTCCTCCTCTTTGCCTCCAATTTTTGGCACATACATTTGAATGATAATGGTACTAATAGATCTTCCTGGTATAGATATGGATATTATCCTGTGACTCACAACATTGTATTTCAGGATGAATCTAGAAATAGCCTTTTTTGACTATGAAAACAACTCCATTTTTCTTCACTTTTTCATTTCCTGCATTGTCTCAATTCAAAATGGCCCAGACCCGTCCATTTCAGCTTGTCAATGCCTAGTATGTCAATATTTATGCATTTAATCTCTTTTCAACAATGCCCAATTTTCCTACATTCATGTATCATAACTTCCATATTACAATTATTAATGGCAACTTGTAACGGTTCATCTTCATCTTGTGTTTCCTAATATGAAAGATAGCTTCCAGAGCTATATGTAATAGTCTAAGTGTGCTTTATTTTTTTAAATTTAAAATAGAATTTTAATTTTATACTATTTTACTTACCAAGTTTGTATACATTGTTTTTCACATGGGATGTTTCCCATTTCCTGTACCCATCCCTCCCTCCACCCAAATTCTGCAAGCCTATGATTAGCCATCCCCACCCCTTGCTCATCCTCTTTCCTCACAACTCTCACCCCCGGATCCTCATACATGTTCTTCAATAATGATCTTAAATAATATTTGTTCTTATGGAATGGAGTTACTTCACTTAGCATAATGGTCTCCGTTCCCTCCAAAATTAGATAGTAATTTACAAAATCACTGCTCCTCTGTGCTGTAAAGTATTCTATCATGTGAATGTACTATTATTTCTCAATCCATTCTATTGTGGTTGGACATTTGGGCTGTTCCATGTTCTTGCTATGGTGAATAACACTGCTATGAATATTGGTGTACAAGTCTCTGTTTACTCTTCAGTTCTCATTTTCTCAGGCATATTCTAAGCAGGGAAGTGTCTGAGATATATGAAATTTCTAAATTCAGCCTTTTGAGAGCCAAACTGCCTTCCAAAGTGGTTGTACCATCTCAAAATTCCACCAACAAAGTCTAAGATTTCCTATCTCACTACATTCTCTCCAACATTTATTACTAACAATGAAAGTCTGCTGTTAGGGACCTCTCGAAAGTACTCAAGAGCAACAGTGTCTCTCTGGAGACTAAGGTGTTTGTTTTTTTTTGTTGTTGTTGTTGTTGAGTCCTTGGAGTTTTCTGTGTACATTTATCATATTCTTTTAATATAGTGCTAGTTTAACCATATATTTGCTGATCTGGGTGCCTTGTATTTCCTTCTCTTGTTGTATTGCCCTAGCATGCACTTCTAAAACACTGTTGAACAGAAGTGATGGTCATAGACATCCTTGTATGGTCCCTGTTCACAAGGAAGTTTCTTTTAGTCTTTCTCCATTATGAATTATGTTGGCTCTTGGTTTTGTACATATACTTTTCACTATGTTGAGGAAACTCTCTTCTATTCCAATTTTTCTGGATGTCTTAATAAGGAAGGGATGTTGGATTTTTTCGAATGCCTTTACTGCATTAATTGCTAAGATCATATAGTTCTTGCTATTTACTTTGTTAATATATTAATATGTTAATTTGTTTTTTATGTTGAACCATCCTTGTATACCTCTCATGAATCCCACTTGGTCAGGATAAATTCCTTCTTTGATGTGTTTTTGGATTGTATTGGCTATAAATTTATTAAGAATTTTTGCATTTGTATTTATTAAGGATATTAGTCTGTATTTTTCTTGCTTGTTAATATCTTAGCCTGGTTTTGGTGTTAGGGTTATGCTTACCTCATAGAATGACTCTGAGAGTGTTCCTTTTTTTACATTTTTTTGAAATAACTTAAGTAGAATTGATGCTAGATCCTCTCTGAATGTTTGGTAGAATTCAGCTGTGAAACCATCTTGTCCAGAACTTTTCTTATGGGAAAATCTTTTTATGACCTTTTCAATTTCTTTTTTCTTAATGGGTCTATTCAAGTGTTCTACACCTGTCCTTGTCAATCTGGATAGGGAATGAATTTCCAGGAATTTGTCAACTTCATTTAGATTTTTTAATTTCTCAGAGTATAGCTTTTCATAAGGATCCTATATTATCAACTTAATTTCATCTGGTTCTGTTGTGATGTCACCTCTATCATGTCCTAATCGAGTTATCTGTGTCTTTTTTTTAATTCTTTTTTTAAGTTTGTCAGTGATTTGTCAAATTTTATTTACCCTTTTGAAAAATCAGCTCTGGTCTTGTTGATGATTTCCTTTGTTTTTCTGTTTTCTATCTAGTTGATTTCAGCTTTTGTCCTTATAATTTCTTTTCTTCTAGAGGTTGTAGGATTAGATTATTGTTCTTGTTATATTTGATGATAGTGTTCAGTTATATCATGGTCTTTCTCTTTTCTTCCTTTTTTATGTGTGTGACTATTGCTATGAACTGTCCCCTGAGGACTGCCTTAGCTGTATCCCATATTTTTTGTTATGTTGCATTTTCATTTTAATTTGTTTTAAGGAACTTTTTTTATTTCATTCATTATTTCTTTTATAACCTGATTGTGTTCTAAAAGAGAGGTATTTAGTTTCCACATGGATGATTTGTAAGTTTGGTTAATTTCTAGTTTTATAGCGTTGTTTCTGAAAAGATACTTTGTATTATTTCAATGTTTTTAATTTGTTGACATTTTGCTTTGTGTCCTAATATGTGATCAATTCTGGAAAATGTACATCATGAACTTGGGAAGAAATTTATTCAATTTTAGTTGGGTGCATCCACATGTTGAGTTGGCTGACTGTATAGTTTAGATCTTCTGCATCTATGTTGGGGTTTTTTGAGTTTACATATCTTTTGATGACAGTGGTGTATTGAAATATCCTACCACTGTTGTGGTGCTATTTCTTTCTTCAATTCTGTTTACCATTTTTTCTTGTATTTCGCAGGTCTGTCATTTGGTGCCTAAATATTGACCAAGGTATATCTTCTTGCTCTATTGTGCCTTTAATCAGTATGCACTGTCCTTCCTTATCTTTTATTGTGGTTTTAATTCTAATGTCTATTTTATCAGAGATTAGTATTGCCAGTAATTTTTTTTAAGCTTTTTTTAAACTGAGATTGTAATGAAAGCTTATAGAGAACTTGGATTTCCATTCATTCATTGTTGCACATTTTCCTCCCTGCCCACCCCTCCCCCCCAATTTGCTTTTCTCTTTGAAAGGAAAAAAAATCTTTCAGTGTTGTACAATCCCCCCACCCCTGCTTTTCTAAAATTGACATTTGCTTAGTATATTTTTTAAGGCTTTGATTTTAAATATTTCTCTTCTTTTTTTAGATTAATCTCTTGTAGGCAACATATGTGATGGGCTTTGTTCTTTTATCCATTGTGCCATTTTTTTTTCTTGATTGACAAATTTGTCCATTCACATTAAGAGTGATTATTTTCAGGTCAAATTTTCCTGTTGCCATTTTGCTGTGTTTATTTTTCTATTGTTTTTGGTTACTATGGTCCATCCACCTTTCTTTTGTCATCTTCGTGTGAATGACTTCATTTAAAATTTTTGTAGTTTGGTATTATTTTAAAAAATAAATTAAGTTCCTTTTTCTGCAAAGAATTTCTCTTTCATATTTGATGGAGCAATTTGTTGGGGATAAGATTCTTAGCTGGCAATTGTTTGGATTCCCCTCCCCCAACTTTTTGTATATGCTATCCCATTATCTTCAAGCTCACATGATTTCTGTTTAGAAATCAGAACCTAATCTAATTGTTTGCCCTTTGTTTTTCTCTTACTGCTTTTAGTATTCTATCCTTATCTTTTACTTTAGAGAATTTGACATTTTTCTTTTTGGTTTTAGTCTATTTGATGTTCACTGTGCTTCTTGAATGTGGAATTCCTGTTTCAAAATACTCGGGAAGTTTTCTTCTATTACTTCTTCGACAATTTTCTCAGTGACTTTTCTGTCACTTTCACATTCTGACATTCCAATCATATGTATATTATTCCTTTTGATGTCATCCCACCTGATTCTAATGTTTTCTTTATTATTTAGTTTTATCTCTGATTGTTCTTCTAATATGTTTCCAGTGAGGCTCTTTTCTGCCAGATCATTGGCTTTTTGTTTTATCTCTTCAGTTCTACTTCTTTTTTTTTGTCCTACCAGCATGTTTGTAACTTCTGTCATTTTGGTCTTAATATTCTGGATTACATTACACTATGCTTTTCTTTTCTTTTCAGTTCTGCGTTGACTGCATCCTTTCTGTCTTGTGATGATTTTTTTTTAATTTTTCTACCTCTTTATCTGTACTATCAATTCTTTCTTCCATCTTTTGTATTGTCTACCATGCCTGTTCAAGTTATCCCTCAACAATATATTTCTTCTGAATTGTTTTCTCTGGGTACTTGCTCTTCTAATGGCTTTCTTTGTTTCTTCCATCATTTGAATCTTCTTCTGTAGCTGTTCAGATAAATCCACATCAACATAATTCTTCTGGTTCTCTCTATCTGGGGTATTTATTGGGTCTGCTTTTTTCAAAGAAGGGTTATTTTATTTTTCATATTAGGTTGTTGTGATTATTTAGTGACCCAAAATGTGGCAATGTTTTGTCAAAGACCTTTATATTTATTTATATTCCCTTCTTGGTTAGAGGCCTGCATGGCTGAGGGATCTACAGCAGTGTTTCACCCAAAATACCAGAGTGGCAAAACAAGTAGTCTGTTCTCTTAGAGAGAATTATGTCTTGCCTGGCTTGACCTGGCCCAACTCTTCAGCTTGAGCTTAAGGGGTCCTGTACAGTATAGCTACACATCAGTGTTTCATCAAAAGTTCCTGTGATATTTGTGCTCCTGGTGCTGAGCAGCAGGTATGGCAGCCAGGGGGTCTCCAGGTGACAGGGCAGCAGGGTGTCCAGGTGGTGGGAGCAGCAGTCTAGTGTTCTGGGTAGGATTGCAGTCTTAAACTGCAGGCCCTCAGTCTGCATGAAATGTTTTTGTAGCTGGCCAGGGTGTGAATGCACCTGGCTGGGCTGCAGCCTTTAGCAGATGCAGGGGAAGCAGTGGCTGAAAGATGCTCCTGGGTTGGCCATACCACTCAGGCCTTGGTGTCTTGCAGCAGAGAGAAGGCAAGGTCCCCTGATAAGGGTGTCTTGCAGCTCTGGCGGGAGGCACAGGTCTTGTGATAGTCTAAGTGTGCTCTATTGTTAACAGGATTTTTGAAGCCCTGTTAGTTTGGAAGTGATTGGACAATATTTTTTCCTAGTCTGTCTTAATTTGGAAACTCAGCTTTAGTACAATATCTGACAAATATTTTACCAAAAGAGTAGATCATCAACAAACAACTTTAAATATTTCTGAGCTATTAAGAGCATCAGTATGCAAAGATACTTTGACATGCAAAGATACTTCCACATTGAAAAAACTCACAGACGAATTTGACTTTGTTCTCTGCCTCTTTGGTGTGTGTCCTGTTCTATCCCATCTCCCTCCCTCATCTTGTCCCATCCCCTGTAAGTGGCTGCTAAGAGAGGCCTGAGTCTTCAGATGATAGCTCAGGCCTCGAGTTACTTCTGTGTGGGCCTCCTGGAGCATTGCAGCTTTTGGCCCTCCTCTCAGTCTCCCAGTGTACTCCTGGGTGGTGTCAGTGCAGAGGAGTCCAGGCCAGGCCTTTTCCTGGTGGCATGCTTCTAATAACACTCCATTCTAAATTTCCCATTCTAACTTGAGATTTTGAAGATTGGAGAAGAATGTGGTTAATTTTATAACTTCAACTACATCTTTCCTTAGGCTAGAAGGAAGAACATCTAACTTGTTCACCACTGTGTTTTCATGTTTATACTGTTCTTTGCTCAGAGTTGCTGTTTACTGATAAATTTGGATTGAAAGATACAATTCTTAAAGTTCTGACTCTTTGAAATAACCTGGAATTCAGCTTAAGATACTCTGATTACTTCATTAGTGATGGAAAGTACACGTTGATAGAAAAAAAGGTTATTCCATTTGTGCACACTAGATATGACCTCAGTCACACAGAGCAGCTGTCTCTTCCTTACAATGCTTGGGAAGGTGGAGTGGTGGCAAAGAGAGGAAGACCCAAGATCAGATAGTTGGCATGAATAATGTAGCAGTGGGTTTGAGTGTGTCAGAGATTGTGAGGGTGGCACAGGATATGATGACAGTATTCAGATTGGTTATTCATAGGTGACTCAACTAGATGGCACCTAACAACAATAAAAATAGTAAGATAAATTACCTATTGGACAACCATGGCAAATTGTGTCCTAATATTGAATATATGTATTTTTCCACATAGGTGTATGTTGAATGACATCTTAATTTTGCATTTATGCATTTTGTGTATGTAGTTTATTGTTATTATTCTCATCAGATTACTTTTCTATTTTAAAAATTGAGATATAATGTACATACAGTGAATGTCACCATTGTTGAACAGTTCTTCATGCTTTGACAAATCAATACAATCATGTGTCCACAACCATAGTCAAGATAAAGAGGTCTATACTCCTAAAATAGTCTCAATGGAGTATCTCAGTCAATTCATTTCCTTTCCTGATAACCATTGATTTGTCTTCTACCCTGTAATTTTATCTTTCCAAGAATGTAATTTAAATAAAACAGTAAAGTATGTAGCCTTCGAACTTTTGCGTGCACCATTTTGCTTGAGCATAAGCTTGAATTTCATTTGGGAAACTACCTAACAGTGGAATTTCTAAGTCATGTAGGAAATGTGTTTTCCAAACGCAGCTGTACTATTTTTTTCATTTTTAGCAGTAATGTATGAGAATTCCAGTTGCTCATAATTGTTTTCAGCACTCCGTATCATCCTTGTTTCTATCTTTAAAAATTTACATTTGGTCCTAATAGATATGCATTTATATCTTGATATGGTTTTAATTTTCATTTTTCTATGGAGGTTGAGTATATTTTCATGTATTTGTTTTAAATCATGATATCATCTTTAGTAGCATACTCATTCATATATCCTTCTTAGGTTATTTATATTGGTATTGAAGTGCTGGATAAAAATTCTTTATTCACAATGCTATATATAAATATTTTCATCCTATCAGTGGTTTTACTTTCCAATGTTTATATCTTATCTTCTGAAGAACACAAGTTCTTGATTTTGATAAAATTATTTTTCTCTCTCTTTCTAAAACAATGCTTTCAGTATCATATCTAAGAAATTGTTTACCTCAAGAACACAAAATATTTCTTATATATTTTCTCCTAGAAGCTTTACTGTTTTAAAACTTACATTTAAGTTTGTGATTTTGGTAGTTAATTTCTGTAAAATATGTGATATATGGTGGTATGGCTCTTTTTTATTTAATTTTTAAAAATTTATAGTGGTTATCTATTTTTCTCAGCAAAATTCATTGAAATGACCTTTCTATCTCTATTCATCTTTTCATTTTCAAAAAAAATGAATTAACCATGTATGTGTGTGTCTATTTCTAGCTGCATTTTGTGACTAAGCACTTGCAAAATCTATCATCCCTTCCCCTTCTGCACCTCTCCAGCTCCCTTTTGTGCCTCCAATCTTTCCTTAGAGCACATTCTCAAGGTGACAGAGCAGGTTTTCTGAGTAGCTACCTTCATGTCTGGGACTTCTCCCTCAAAACCTCATTGCCCTTCAATCAGATCAGACTCTAGATGAATCTCCTCCATGCTTTCCAAGGCTGTACATCTCACAAGAGGAGATCGTTCATCTTTCTCCCACCAAATCACTGGTGAACTCAGACTTCTAGAGAGGCTGAGCCTCTGGGCTAGTGGCACAATTCTCTATGACTTAAGTCATCAGACCTCTCTCTGGGGAGTTAGGAGTTATTCTAAATTTATATACTACTCCATATTTGAGGGGTTGTGGTGGCCAAAGCTGTGGGAGTTGGGCTGCAAACTCAAAGATCATCCTTCTGGCAGTTTAAATTCACCAGTGTCTCCATAGTAGAAAGATGTGTAATCACCTGTCATGTAATTTTCAGCTTCGAAAACACAGTGGAGGGTCAGCTCTGAGTCCGTTCTAACTCAATGTCAATTAGTTTGATTTTTGAGTCCACATTTGATCTTTATGAATTCCCTTTATTAAAGCTGATGATTTACTTGCTTCTTGATATCCTCCCTTGTTTTATGCTCTGGCATGGGTGAAGCAATTTCTATGCTCTGCCTCCCTTAGAGAGGTTTGCATCTTTTAAAAAAAATCAGTTTTTTGATGGTTGCCTTATGACTTATGTGTCCTTATATGTTCAAGAAAATTATGATTTGGCATAATATCCAATTTTCCTTGTTGTTGAAATAGGGGTGGAATTCCCTTGCAGTTTTCTATAGTTTGCTTGAAGGCAGGATTTAGAAGACGTATTTTCTTCAAGCATTAATATAGTTTAAACAACCATTCAAATTGTTGTATGTAACTATAGCTTATTTATTTTCAGTGATGTAAATAGCATACTGTTATGTATATATACTAGAATATATATACTTTCTTGTAAATAGGTTTTTGGGTTTTTCCTTAGTTTTTTACGTTTATGAACAATGTTATTTTGAACAATCTTATTTGCATCTGTTATGCACATTTGCAAATTTCTCTAGTTTATTTACGTAGAAGCAGTATTGCTGGGTTGTAGATTATGTATGCTAGTATTAAATTTTACAAAAGAATGAATTTGTCCTGATTTTTCATTTTCACCTGCCATATCTGCTGAGCAATAAAGAAAGGCTGTGTACCTCATCTGCTTTTATTCTCTCACTTTACACCTACTTTTAGTCTTTTCATTCTCATTTTTACTTATGACCCCTTCTGACTTAGTTCTTAATGGTAGTTTGTTTGGATCTTGGATTTATCTCTGGCTTGTAATTAGGCTCTGGTTTTCATGTTACAGCTGTTTTCTTCATTTTTAGATTCCCAAACTCAGTTGTTTCCATGGACGCAGAACTCACTGAAAGCTGACCCTGACGTGAGTTTTCAGAGGCTGTAAGTCAGATGGGAGGAATTTATTCATGTTTCTCCCTTGGAGCAGATGGTGGATTTGAACTTCCAGAGAGATCCCACCTTTGAATTAGCAACACATCTCCTTACAAACTATACCAATCACGGTGTTACCTAAAGTAATTTGTTTTACTTTGTTATTATAGAGTTAGTTTTGCTTGAACTCTGGGATATGCTGTGTACTGTAAAGTTGGGACCAACCCATAACTGACTCTTTAGTGGGTTTTCATAAGCAGCAAAAGGAGGTTATTATCCTTCTAGTGGATATGAACCATGGACCTTTGGGTTGGCAACCCAGCTCTATACAACTAAGTCACCAGAGCTCACCCAGAATATTTTGTTGTTATTGTTTTTGTTGGTGTAACTGAGCTGAGTATGACACATAGCAACCCAATAAACAGCAGACCTGAACCCTGTCTTATCCTCATTATCTCTGACACCCTTGAGTCATTGCTGCAGTCACTGTGCCTGTCCATCTCACTGGGGGTCTTCCTTTCTTTAGTTGACCCTGTGTCTTTCCAAGCATGATTTCCAAGGAATAGCCT
>NW_006399953.1:2651899-2667534 GCF_000299155.1 Elephantulus edwardii
GTGTGTGTGTGTGTGTGTGTGTGTGTGTGTGTGTGTGTGTGTGTTTGTGTGTGTGTGTTTCTTTTGGGAGCTAACTTCACCCTCCATTATCCATGGAGTATACTTATTTTACTCTAAAAACTGGCTTAAACCAGTTCTAATTGCAAGCCACATTTCTCGGTTTGGTCTTGAAGGATATTTAGAAAGATAAAGTCAAGATTTATATATCAATCTAAAACACAGTGATGTATTTCTTTCCTCTAGAACTGCAAAAGTCTCAGAAAACTCACTTCATAAGGCACAATTAAGATTTTTTCTTTGCTCTTTCTTCTCGCAATGAATCTCTGACCTGAAATTGGAGTTCTCTTGGGAAAGCGTTAATGCTGTGGTTGTAGTATGTATGAGGGCAAATTTAGTGAGAGATTCAGGGTTTATGTTCTTAATGTCAATTGTCTGTGAATATATTTTATGATAATATGAATATAAGCAAAGAACAAGAAAGAAGTTATGAGAGAAACTAAATAAAGAATACCCTTATTTTCTGTAAGTTACTAGTTTCATTCTCCATAGGGAAATATTGATTCAAAGCAGCTACGTAGTGTTTAGAATTTTCTTCCCTTGATAGTGCTCATTATAAAGTTAGTAAAAAACATGGTCTGTGTTCTCCAGGAGCTTATAAAACTAACAAAGATTAGTATGCCAACCAATTCTAAAGAGTAAATCAGTAAATGCATGGCAGAAAACATATACAAATAATTATGGCTGTTCAGAAGGATATAAACCACGGTTAAGAAATCATTGGATAAGACGCGTTTAGGCAAGAAGGAGAGTTTGAAAATGAGCAGCCTCATTGTAAAGGGAATACGTGGTGAATAAACATAATTCCTTATTCAAAGGTATATACTCAAATCTGATTCATTCTTTGCTGCAAATTGGTTCAAGTATTAATACTGGATGCTGTTGCCCTGCTGATGAATGCTGTTCATCATACCAGAGGTCCCATTTTCCACCCATTGGGAGTGTTGTTTGCTGAGGCTCAGTTATGCTCTCCTTTGGAGAACTGCCCAAGCTCAGTGATTTCAAATTATGGTCCTTAGACAAACTGGAGTACCATAATCTAGAAATGAATTCGAAATGCAGCTTCTCAGGTGTACTCTGGACAATTGAATTACAGACTCGAGGTTTATAACCCAGTAATCTGTACTTTAAAAAGCCCTGTGGGAGATTCTGAATCACACTGAAGTTTGAGGACCATTGACATAATTGATAAAAGCCATAGTGTCTTGAGAGGTTAGATCAGCCCCATGTGAAGTTAGATCAGACCCACAGTGTCTGTGAAGTTAAATGGAACAGCCACATTGCTGAGCACTGACAGATACTATGTACAAAACCTAATTTCCTTGCCTCTTGGGCTAAGGAGAAGGTGGCAATTCTCTAGTGTGATTTATACTCTAGCACAGGGATTAAGACATTATGGTCCATGGGCCAAACATGGCCCACTGTTAGGTTTTTGTAAGTAAAGTTTTATAGGAACAAAGCAAAGTCATACTATTTTTTAAAAAAAGCATCTTTTGCTTCTCTCACACTGTAATGGCAGCATTGAATAATTTCAGCAAATGTGAGAATAGCACAGTGTAGGGTCAGATACAAATATCTTGTTTATAGGGTTGCTATGAGTTGTAGTCAACTCTGTGGCATACAACAATAATAACAACACTCTATTCCTATAAAGAAAAAGTCAGCCCATCATGAATCTTGAGTCTCACTTACCCTCAACCATCAGGCCAAGGATTGATGCCACTTGAATTCATTTAATTTCTTGGTTTTCTTTTTCTATTCTGCTTCCTTTCTTTACTTATAGATTCCATCTGAGCAATCTCCTGTGCCACTTACAACCTCTGAAAACCAACAGGAGTGTCAGCTATGAGTCAGTTCCATAACACGACAGCACATAAGAACAACAAACCCAACCTCAGGCTTGCTTGCAGAGAACCTGGAAAACATACTCATTTACTTTTTAAATTTTTCTCTGTTTGCTTCTCTTTCAATGTATCTATATCGGCTTTAAGAGGGCACATGAAGCGTCTCCCACTGCTGTGTGAACATTGGCCAATATGCAGTTTGCTCCAATGTGCTTTCAGAACTGCCACTCACAGAAAGGAAGGATAGTTCTGATCTCTGCAATTCAGCTTTTCTTTCTTACACTTCTCTAACAAAGTGTCAGTGATTGCCTAGAACTGTCTTATTAATCTGGTCCCCAGGGTAACATGTTACTATTATGTCATTTATATTTATGATTTATAGAGTACATAAAGCTTACATGACATTCTTCACCACATGATATAATCAAGGATTTTTGAGAATGCAAGTAAAAGTAAGGAAGAACCACTCACATAGACCACAGCAATGATGAAGCATGGTCTAGAGGAAGATATTACTGCAATTCATTAAGTTAAGAAGAAGAGAAATTACTTTGTCTCTGGTTTTCTCAATGTCTTACTGAAGGATTTAGCATTGTTTAAGCAGCAGACATTCTGACAGCCTATTTCCTGAGCTATTTACCTTCTTGATAATTGAGGTCTTTCTGTCTCAGTGATGTTGTCATTATGCAATACTTGCTGCTGAAGCTTAGATGAATAGTCATGGTTTCTAATGCAGTATGATTTATTTTTTCAAACTGACAAGTCAAAGGAAGTAGAAGTAACACACAAATGAAAAATATAATTATCATTGAGAGCTGAAACAGCAAAATTATTTTCTGGAAGGATGAAGAGCTGGAATGAAAAGAGAGTGAGGGAAGCCTCTTAATGAAATAGGATCAAATAGGATGAGGTTGCTCTTCAGTGTTGGCTGAGGATTCAGCAGGGATGAAAAGCACAGAGAAGGTTCTTGTTTGTGTTTAGAGCTGGTTGATTACTTCATTATCTTGAGTATGTTTCTAGGACACAATTTAAGATCAACCTCCCCAGCCTTCTTTTGCTGTACCTGCTGGTACACAAATCTGTTTATAAACTAGCGATCACTGTTGAATTTTCAAATGCACAACTGCAGATGAGGGAGCCCTGATGACACAGTGTTATGCACTTTGTTGCTAATTGAAAAGGTTGACTGTTTGAATACACTCACCACCCTGTGGGAGAAAGAAAGATGTGATACTTTGCTCAGCAAAGATGTACAGCGTTTGATAACCGATGGGCAGTTCTGCAGTTCCTCAAGGGTCACTATGAGATCAAATTTATATAATGGCAGCAAAAAAGTGCTTTATGTAGTGTTGTTGCTGTGTTGTGTACCTTTGAGTTGGAACTGACCCATTGCTGATCCACAGGCAGGTTTTCAGAAGCAGTTAATCACACGGGAGGAGATTGCTCATCCTCCATGAGCAGTTTTGCTAGGATAGCATTCACTGTTGAATTTCGGGGAACTTTTATATTGGTCTAATGGACTTTTATGAAAACATCTTTTAACTTTCTGCCTGATTTTAATCTTCACTGAATACTACTATGCTGAGTAATGAAGTACTCAAATTTGAAGTACTGACTTGCATCCAATGATTCCATTTCAAGACAATAGTTTAAATATTTATACTAACATTGCAATAGAGTAAAAAGGTAATAGAATATCTCACATTTGGTTCTATTTTCAAATGCTTAATTTTCTTTTATCTTCAAAACAATATTACAAAATGGAGCATTTAATGAATTGTTTATTCAACCTAGCTCCAAATAAGCTTATTGCACAATTAAAATTTAATGTTTCATAATAGATTGTCAGAGACAGAGGAGCGTCATAAATAGGATAGGAACGTGAACTTTGAACAAAATCAGGTGAGCAAATAGGTTAAAGTATCACTTCTGACACTTATTAGCTTTGCAAACTTGATCATGTTCTAAGAACCTCACCCTAAACTGGCGATTTGAGAAAGTGATGTTACTGAGAAACACTTTTTCGGGGTAAACATTCATTAATTTTTGTTTTCTTTTCAGCTGTTTCCTTCCAAGCCTTACAAGAGATAGAAATAAGCTTATGCATTAAAAGGATATAAATTGGTGTTTTGAATAGAAGCAACATAATCTAAGAGAAATAAATACAATGGAGATCTAGCACCACTCACTCAATATGAATTAATTTCCAAGATATGGATGAATTGGTTTCCAATTTTCCTGCCAATTAAGGCAAAAGGTCCACTGACAGACAAATAAAACATGTACATTCACAGACAGAAGCAAACCTTTTCTAGAATTAAATGAGATGGATTTCAGTGAACTCTTTAAATTGATATTTGCAAGCACAGTGTACACTGCCTGGAGACAGGTTACAAAAATGCAAATTATTGTGAAACTTTTCTTTTATATCAACCCTCCATAAGGTCTCTTCAGGGGGAAACCTTAACAACTGCTGAAGGCACTTCCATTGAGGACTGAGATAATTTGATCCAAGAAAGTTGCTTCCTGATGATCTAACTTAAAATACAATAGCGCTTATGGAATTTAGGAGAAAGGGTATTTTGCGCACTCATTAGCCTGTATTTTTCAAGTATCAAGTGTCTTGGAAGGTGCAAGAAAGACAGACAATTCATGATGGAACCCTAACAAATAACCATAATATTCTTTGCTCTTGGTTAATGTGAAAGCCATATGCTTTAGACATCAGACATGAGGGAGGCAGAATTACAAAAGCTAAGAGCTTTCCTCTTGCTCTTGCCAAGTCAGTGGGCCAGCCCTTTATCAGAGGCTTGAGAAACAGAGATGTGTATAGGTAAGGCTGCTGCTTTCCTTCGAAAGAGATTTCCCAGTTTTCCGCTAAAGCTTGCTAAAGGAATCCAAGTTTTCAGTCTTCATCTCTCCTGCCTTGTAGTGTGCAAAAAATGCAAGTGTCATTTGATGTTACAGAGATGAAAAGTCTTTCCGAAGACTAGTTAGTAGTATAGGTTTGACTGTTGTCAATATGTGCCATCAAGATGGAATCACCTCATAGCTGACCTTTCAGCAGGTTTTCAGAGGTAGTAAATTGCACGGGAGATTGTCCACCTTTCTTCTGTGGAGCAGCTGGTGTCTTTGGTTTGGAAAAGCAGCTCTTTTCCACAAAGTCACCTAGAACTCTCTGGTTCTTTGATCCAGTAGGGCTTACAGTAATATGCACTATTCAACTATTAAAACAACCTACCTCTCCTAATTTAGCAGAGCTTTGGTGACTTAGTGATAAGGAGTTGAGCTGCCAATCCAAAAGCATGAGGTTCATACATACCAGTTCTTCAGGAGAAAGATAGGCAATTTCCTCTTTGTAATTAACTGCCTCTGAAAACCAACTGGAGGTTCAGCTATGAGTTGGTTCTTACTCCAAGGTATATAGTACAATGATAATCTCTGATAATCTCTTTTCTACTTTACCATGTTACTTCTCTCATTATTATTGTTCTTTTTAGTATAGATTAAATAATCAATAATATCGTTCCATGTCATCAAATCCTGATTCGGAAAGATGTTTCTGTAGCTGAGTTTTTCATATTCAACTAATCAAGATTTTTAAAGGATATTGCCCTGGTTGTGCTAGAGGACTCGATTTAAATAAAAATTCAGTTTATTTATGCTGCATCTACGAATATTTTCATAGTTCTTTCATGACTTTTTAAAGATGTTAGTTAAGAGTTGGAGACCAGAATACACTTTGGAAGTTAAACTTTAAAAGTCAGACGTCCTTTAAAAAAACAAAAAACAGTCAAGCAATCTGATCACATATTTGATTTACAAATGGAATTATGTTCGTTACAGTAGCATTTGTTTAAGAAATGGAATGGATGTTTATATAATTATCAGCTCAATTACTTTTTAGTGTTTGGTTTTTATTTTTACTAATGATGATGATACAACTTCCACATTTTGTACTTTTGACACTCACATTGAAAGGAATTATGGTAATAAAAAATGAGTTTATCTTTGAACCCAATGTTGCACCTGGACTCAGCTAATGTAATAATTTTTGATAATTACCAGTCTTTCATAAGAAAGAAATTTCAAGATATGGAAAATAGATCGTATTTTCCTGGATATCATCATAGGGATAAACTTGGCAGTTATAGCCTCCATTTTCATTATATTCGTTATAATAAAAAAGAAAGTCTAAGTTCTGAATTATGCAAAGTGAAAAATGGGTTGTGGTCCTCAATAATCTCATTCCTGTGTGATAGCCAATCCATGAAGACATTTTGGCATAAGCTTTTTGGGAAAAATTTACTATATAGTCAGTCACAATAATCTAAATGGTTCATACATGCCTGTGAAAATATCTATAAATGCCTTACTTTTATAGTTTAAATGTAAATAACTTTTATTCTGAGAACAATGATATTAACTTAATGAGAGTTTCCAATGTGTTTAATTTTTAGGAACCAACAAGAGATCAAATGAAAACCATTCAAACCCTCCTAGAAACAAAACCACTAGGCATCTAATAACTTCCAGTTCTAGATGTAATTAGTGAAACTGTTAATAAATAATATTATTATTCATTTTACTAAACTTATGTTATCAGATACAAATAAGTCCCAATTTCTAGTGGTGAAACAGATTTCTAGGCAAAAGAAATTGGAAATGAAGCTTGCGATCACAAAAAATTTAGAGTTCTGATGGTTTGGTGGGAAAGTTCTTGATTTTTAACCAATAGGTGAATAGTTTGAATCTACAAAGCTGCTCTAGCTGGAGGAAAATGTGCTAATCCACTTCCATAAAGATGTACTTCCTTGGAAGTTCAAGTGGGTTAGTTCTACTCTGTCTCATATGGCTGCTTTGAATTGAAATTAATTCAAGAGTAGTGGGTTCAATTTTGCTTTTGGACTGTAAAGAATATGCTCATTATTAAGTTTGTATGAATAAAGCGCTACAGGATTCCTTCTGTATTTCTTCTTACTCTGTAAACACTTCAACTGGCATTGATATTCAGTTACCAGTGCTTGTCATGTTGATGTACAAACATCTAAGCTGGCTCTGTGACTTTGTAAGGAGACTCCACTTACCTCAGAAATCATCAGGTGCTTGGCAAGACAAAATGAGGACCCGGGACTTTGTGATTAAAGACTGAGTTAAATAAGAACAAATTCAGACTAAAATAGAAGAAAAGAAAAAAAGCAAATCTGTTGCCATCAGGTAGATTCTGACTTGTAGCAAACTGACAGGACAGAGTAGACTATCTACATAGAGCTTCCAAAGTTGTAATCTTTATGGAGATTGCCATATCTTCATCCTGAAGAGTGACTGAAGAGTTCCAACTACCAACTATTGCATTATTGTTGTTGTTATTGTTAGGTGCCGTTGAGCTGAGTGCAACTCATAGTGACCTATGACCATTATCCTATCCTGTACCATCCTCACAATCTCTGGCACACTCAAACCCAAAGCTACAGTTTCCCTTTAAATCCACAAGGTTGGGTGGCTTCCTCTGTTTTGCTGCCCTTTCTCCTTTCCAAGCATGAAGTCCCTCTTCAATGAATAACCTCTCCTAGTAACCTGCCCAAAATATGTTAGACAAAGCTTTATCATCTTTGCCTCCAAGGAAAACTTTGGCTACAGCTTCTCGAAGACCTATTTATTTGTCTGTGGGATCATCAACACTCTTCTTCAACCCCACAGTTCAAATCATCAAGTCTTTCCTTACATCCTAATTTGTTGTCCAGTTATCAGATACATAGTAAGTGACTGAAAAGACTATAGCATGATTCAGGCTCATATTTGTCCTCAAACGGAATTTATTACATTCCAAGAATTTGGAGAAATCTCTGACTGCAGGCTTTCCCAGTGCAAGATGTCTCCTGATCTCCTAACTGCTGGTACCAAGTGTATTGATTATGGATCCAAGTAAGATGAAGTCATTGTCAGTCTCAATCTTTTCACCATCCATCTCGATGTTGCCTTTTGGCACAGTGGCAAGAATGTTGGTTTTCTTGATGTTGACATGAAATCCGTCTTGAAGGTTGCAGTGTTTAACTTTCTGCAGCAAGTGCTTCAAGTCCTATTCACTTTCAGCAAGCAAGATTGTCTCATCTGCATCGCGAACATTATTGACATGTCTTTCACCAATCCTGATGCAACATTTTTCTTCATAGAGTCCAGTTTCATCAGTAATTTGCTCAACAAACAGAGTAAACAGTTACAGAGAAAGAATATAACTCTGACATACACTTTTTATAATTTAAAAACATGGCGCATTCCCTTGTTCTATTTGCACAACCATTTCTTGATCTAGGTATAGATTTTGCATGAGCACAATCAAGTGTTTTGGAATTCTCATTCTTCTCAATGTTAGTCATAATTTGTTATGTTTCACACAGTCAAATGCATTTGCATGACCAATAGACATTCTTCTAGGAGCTCTGGTGGCCTAATGGTAAGAAGCTGGTCTGCAGTCTGCTTCAATCCACCAGCTGCTCTGTGTGAGAAGGATGGGCAATCTCCTCCCATTTAACTGCCTCTGAAAATGCAGTTGGAGGGTCAACTGTGGGTTGGTTCTGATTTGATGGTACACACAACAACAACAACAGTCTCCATTAGCCTGGGCATTTGGAACATCCTATTGTAATTGCTAGTTATTTGTATTTCTAAATGATAATTCCTTAAAAGGTGGTGGTGGTTGTGTTCTTTAATGGGACCATCTCACAGCTGACCTTCTGGTGGGTATTCAGAAGTAGTTAATGGCACAGGAGGAGATTGCTCTTCTTTCTCCCCAAAAAGCAGCTGATTTACCCAAACCTTGTGTCTTTGGATTGTGCTTTTAGGTCACTAGGCTGGTGGCTTTGTGGTAAGAAATTGTGTTGCTAATGCCAAATTCAACAGCTGCTTCTAGCAAGAGAGAAAAACAATCCCTCCCATCTGATTTACTGCCTCTGAAAACTGATGAGTCAATTAGGGGTCAGTTACAACTTGACAACACACAACAATAACAGCCTTAACAAGATCGCCTATTCTCTCTCCTACATGTGGTGGTCTTTGTATTTATTGAACAAGTAAGTACATAAACACATGCATGAATATTTAGTTGTTGTTGTTGTTATGTGCCATCAAGTCGCTTGCGACTCATAGCGACCCTATGTACGACAGCCCTAAACCCTGCTCTGTTCTGTGCCATTCGCACTGTCTCTGACACTCCTATCCGGATTACCCCAGTCACTGAATCAGTTCACCTCATAGAGGGCCTTCCCCTCCTGCACTGTCCTTCCACCCTACCAAGCTTGATGTCTGTCTCTCAGGACTTGTCCCTCCTTACAACATGTCTCTACCTAAGTCACTTGGGGAGGGAGGTTTTATAATTGACTTACATACTCAGGAAGGCATCCAAGATATTTTCTGAGGTAAATCCTGATTTTTAGCACTGATGTGATTCTTAGAGAGAGGAGCTACTATTCTGAGTGCTTACAAAGTACAATCAGAGTATGGTAAACCTAATTATAGATCCTCTTGTTAAAGAATTTAAGGAGGTACATCTCATTTGAGTCTTCTATAATTAATTATATACCAAGAATTAAATGTCCTCTTCATAGACAATCATATTGAAACAGTGCCAATATATTCTTCATATAATTTTGCTTTCTGGTTGTAAAGAAAATACCTAACTGTGAATTATTGTTAGGACCCTGGCCATCATTCCCTATATAGGACAACATTAGAGTGGTGGGACTTACCTTTCAAAAGAAATTGGTAAGTCTTTATATCATTGCACTTTTTCAAATGTTTTCATTTTAATTGAAATGTTAACTAAAGTTTATAGAGAACTTGAATTTGCATTCATTCATTGTTGTACATTTTCCTCCCTACCCAGGCTCTCAGTTCACTATTCTCTTTGGAAAAAGAATTCTTTTATTGTAACACAATATCCTCCCCCTGTCATTGCTCTCTGTTGTTGTGTTAAGTACTGTCTGATCATTGATGACTCATAGAGAACTCATAGCGACCCTATGAACAAAAGACCTGAACACTTGAATAACTTTCATTGTTTCTCCAAGTTCATAGAGTTTCCAGAGGCAAGCTGTTTAGGAAGTGGATGTCACTCCTGTTTCCAAGCTTGTTCAAATCAGAAGCTCCACCAAACACTGTCCACCATGGGTAACCATTATCACATTTGACACACCAGTGTCACAGTGTTCAGCATCACAGCAACCACAAGTTACCTCTGTATAGCAAAAGGACATATCAGGTTCCAGTTAAAAAATATACTCTGATGAGACAATGAATATATGCAATTCAAAACCTACAACTGAATTGTGCAAATTATTCTCTGGTTTGTTGTCTTGTTCCTTTACAATTCTATAATTCCTTGAAGGCAGGATTATACCTTTGTTGTTGTACAGCAACTTCTCTAAAGTTAGTATAATGAGAGCAATAGTGTTGAGTTCATTCCTTCTCTTCATTAAGGGAGATTTTGCTGGTAGTATTGTTGTTGTTGTCGTTATGTGCTGTCAGTCGCTTGCGCCTCATAGAGACCCTATGTAGAACAAGCCCTAAACCCTGCTCTATTCTGTGCCAGTTGCACTGCCTCTGACACACCCATCCCCATTACCCCAGTCACTGAATCAATCCACCTCATAGAGGGTCTTCCCCTCCTGCGCTGCCCCTCCACCCTACCAAGCATGATGTTCCTCCCCAAGGACCTGTTCTTCCTTACAACGTGTCCACATTATGTCAGACTAAGCCCTAGAATCCTTGCCTTCAAGGAGTAGCCTGGTTTAACCCTCTCTAAGATGAATCTACTTGTTTTCTTGGCAGTCCAGGGTACATTCAATACACTTCTCCAGCACCACAGCTCAAAGGCATCAATTCTATCAATTCTCCTTCTATCCTCCCTAGTCATTGTCCAACTCTCTGATGCATAACACGTGATTGCAAAGACCATGGCCCATATCAGGCACACCTTAGTCTCCAGAGAGACATCATTGCTCTTGAGTACTTTAGAGAGGTCCCTAACAGCAGGGGAGGTGGACACCCCCAGGCAGAACTGGGAGCCTGGAAGCCGCGCGTGGGCAGGGTAGTATTAGAGTTGGAAATTATATCAGGAAGATCAGGAAGCCAGGTAAACATTTATTATCTCTCCTTAAACAACCAAGCAAGGAAAGAAAATTTAAGCTTTATCCCACATGTGTTGGAAAGAAAATAGTTTTATTGTCTTGTACTGAACAGAGTTATAAAGCAGAACATTAGTAATAACCATGTTTAGAGACACAGAGGTAGATGTAATAAAGGCCACCCTAAAATTGTTGATTTCAACTTTAGAAATTTAAGCCAAAAAAAAGAAAGAAAAAGGTATGATTGAGGAGATTGAAGAGAAATTAAATAATGCAGAAAAGAATAAAACATGACCAGGTCAGAGAACTTCAGGCTCACCACTCAGGATTAATAAGATTAATAAGACAATTTTACTGAACAGATTTCAGAAAGCAATAATAATCACCTATTTATTTATTGATTCATTCATTCATTCATTTATTTAAATTCATTTACTCAGCAGTTCTGTGCCTTTCAATGTATTAGGATTTATTGCTGTTGTTGCAGATAAAGAACCAAAAAAATATTATGGAATACATTTAGAAGGTTCATGTGAAATTACCCAGTAATTTGTTGTGATGTGGGAGTTGGAGAAAAAGGTAGAAATATAGGTGACTTTTGTTGAGTTTAAGGCTAACATAAACAGAGGTTGTAGGAGAAGGAGAAAAAAGGGCAGAAGTGTAGTTTTGTGGTTATCTAGTTAATGCGTTTGAAGTTATAACTGAATAGGCACAAGCAGTAGAAACAGCAGAGTAATAACATGAAAATATGAATTTGGGTTATCATCAATACATAATCTGAAATATTAAAGAGGACACAAATGAATGTGGTAATTGATGCATACCCATATATTATCTTTCTGTATATATCTGGGAAAGTCTGGTGGTCTGGTGGCAAGAAGTTGCACCACAATCCCAAAGACACAAGGTTTAAGGCCATCAGTTGCTCTGAGGAAGAAGGATGAGCAATCTCCTCCTGTGTAATTCACTGCCTCTGAAAACTCACCAGAAGGTCAGCTATGGATCGGTTCCAACTCTACGGTACACAACAACAACATAAGAACTAATGATTCCATTTAATCACCAAATTTTCAGGAATAATAATAATATGTTAAAAATATTAAATAATATGTTAAAAATATTAAAATAAATATGTATGTTGTTTTTGTGTACCATAGAGTTGGAACTTATCCATAATATTTATTTATAACTTATTTTGTTCATAGACTTTTTTTAGGAAAAAATTATTTTTTATTCCTAAAAATCTGGTGATTAAATGGAATCAATCATTAGTACTTATGCCCTCCCCAGGTACTTTTGTGGTTAAGAGTGAAGTGTTGGGTTGTATGGCTATGAGGCTATTGATTTTTACTCTTCCTTCTTGAAAGCACAAACTCTAAACATTTCAGAACCAAAACTGTGTCTGTAAAAGTGATCCAACCTTTTAGTTTCTGAGTACAGTTACAAAATACATTTTTGCTTCAAAACTAGCATCGTACTCATTACAGAGTAATGTAATGAATCCTCTTTTAATTTACTACTTACTCTATACCAAGAGCTTCTAAAAGGAATCAATAATCTTCACAGCAGCTTTAGCTCTGTAAAATAAACAGGATTTAACATCTACACAAGCCTATTTTAGCACTATTAACTGAGGAGTATGCAAATCAGCAGTGTTCCAGCCTTTGCTGACACTTTGTTAACACTTCATTAAAGAAAGTCAGCTCTTGCTACTTGAAATGGTGCCAGAGATAAGACATTTCTTTTCCTTGAAACTCACTTCTTTTTCTTCCAAGTCCCAAGGCTTCTTGTAATATTTAATCATATTTATAGATATTTAGCTGTATTTGTGTTAAAGAAGGCTTCTGCTAACATCTCTAAATCTCATAATCAGAGGTTCTAAGTGTCTCCCTAAGGATCAGTTTTGGATGCACATGAACCTTGTTGCACTTGAGAATTATTTTGCTAACATATAACCTTTGTAATGGTTGTTGTTAGGTGCTATCGAGTTGAGTAAGACTTATAGTGATCCATGAAAAACTGACCTGAACCCTGTCCTATCCTGTGCCATCCTTATCATCTCTGACATAATTGAGATTATTGTTGCGGCCACTGTGTGAATCCACCCGGTTGTAGGTCTCCCTCACTTCTTCTGACACTCCACCATTCCAAACATGATATCCTCTCCAAAAAGTATTTTCTCCTAGAAACATGTCCAAAATATGTGAAATGAAGCTTTGCCATCCATACCTCCAAAGAGCATTCTGGCTACACTTTTCCCAAGACATAACTTTGTCCTTTTCTTAGTCTAAACTATATTCAGTACTTGTGCTGTGTGTGTTTGATTAATTTGTGCACGAATTCATATAAGAGAGCTCTGCTGGCCTAGTGGCAAGAAGCTGTGTTGCAATTCCAAAGGCATGTGGTTTGAGTCCACCAGCTGGTCTGCGAGAGAAGAATGGGTAATCTCCTTCCATGCTGTTAACTGCCTCTGAAAACCTGCCGGAGGGCCAGCTATGAGTCAGTTTCGACTGGATGGTACAATAAAAAACCAACAAAGCAATTTATGTGTATTTTTATGTATATATTTACACACACACATGCACATATATGGAAATGCATGTTTACACACTTTTCAAAGGATTATACTGGTTGCTAATTACTAAATTGAGGTCTTATCCATCAAAACATGTATAACACAGAGATACTCAACAGAAACAATTGAATTCACATATATCTGTAACTGACAAGACTTAATGAAAGTTGGACAGTTGCTAACAAGTGTCTGATTTAATGTTTTGTGTGTATAAAATAAATATTCTCAGATCATATGCCTGAGAAGTACATTAATTGTTTGTTAATACATGGACATAAACAGATACTGTACAATACACAGCATGACGTTTCAAAATGGAATTATGGACAGGTTTATAACAATGTATTTAGGATACTTGCTCCTGAAACAGTGCCACCAAGGAATGAATACTTGATCTAAACCTTTAAATAAAATCAAGAGTTTTTTTTCCATGTGAAGGAGTGTGGATGTACACTGCATGGGTGGGCACCTATAGATGTGTGTTGGAGAATAAGGGTCTTCACATAGGTTAATTAAGTCCAAAGCACAGAACGTTTAAAGGTTCTGAAGTATAAGAGGAAATGGTTTACTGAGGTGGTTCTGCCTGCTGTTGTAATGTGCCAGCGAGTAATCTCTGACTCATCAGGACTGTATGTAAAACAAATCTAAATACTGGCTTGTTCTGCACCAGCCTCCCAATTGATGCTATAGTTGGGTCTTTTGTTTCCTTTTAAATCATTATATTAACCAATGTTATTGAAGGCCTTCTTTATTTTTATTTTTATTTGCCTACAAAGTTCTTATACATTGTGTATCACACTGTTCTTCATTCACATCATGCTTAATACATTAATTTTCATGCATTATGTTTTAAGAAAATTAATCACTATTGGATCTTGCCCATCATTACCCTGTCTTTTCAGGTCCCCACTAGATCTTTCCCATTTCCTTCACTCCCTCATGCTCACCTTGACTAAGCATGAAATACTTCCCTAGGGTTTAACTCATCTTGATAATATGCTTAAAGTCTCAGTTCCAGGAAGCATCATGGCTACACTTCTTCTAAGACTTATTTGTTCTTTTGGCTTTCTATGGTATATTCAATATTCTTCACCAGCACCAAAATTTAAAAGTGTCAATCTTTCTTTAGCCTAGCTGTTCAATCACTATGCATCTGAGAGCTGGAAATGAACAAAGATGACAGAAGAATTGGTACCTCTGAATAGTGGTATTGGAGAAGAGTACTGAATATTATGTTGACTGCCAAAAGAATAAGCAGATATTTTTTAGAAAAAATACAGCGAGAGTACTCCTTGGAGGCAAAGATAACAAAGCTTCATATCATATACTTTGGACATGTTGTTAGGAGAGGCTGCTTCTTGGAGGTGGACAACATGCTTATAAAGATCTGGGGAAAGTGAGGAAGGTCCTCAATCAGATGGACTGACACAGTGACTGCAACTATGGGCTCAAGTGGGTCAGAGAGGATGAGGATAAGACAGGCTAGGAGAGTTCAGATCTATTGTTTCTGGGGTCCTAATGAATCATACTTGGCTCTGTGGCATTTAACAATAAAAACAACAGCAATTCATTATCCAACATTCACATGCAAATTTGGTGATTGAACATACAATGGATTAGGTTAAGTATACTTTATTCTCAAAGTGACATTCCTATTCTTTGTTGTTGTTGTATACTTTACCCATAGCTGACCCTTCCAAGGGGTTTGCTATGCCAGTAAATCCAATGGGTTTGCTGTGACAGTTAATTGAATGGGAGGAGATTGCCCATCCTTCTTCTGCAGAACAGCTAGAGAATTTAAACCTCATACCTTTGAGATTGAAGCACAGCTTCTTGCCAGTAGGCCATAAGTTCTTTAAAAATCCACTGAGCTTGCATAACAATGAAATTTTAGTTTTCATAAAAATGAAATTTTACTTTTTGTGCAGGTTGGATTTAGAAGAGGTCGTGGTACTAGGGATATTATAGCTAATGTTAGATGGATCTTGGCAGAAAGCAAAGAATACCAGAAGAATGTCTATTTGTGCTTCATTGACT
>NW_006399953.1:2668274-2669912 GCF_000299155.1 Elephantulus edwardii
TGGAATGCTCCCTAGAATCAAGGATTCTGAAGTTTCATCTGACATGTTTTGGGCATGTTGCAAGGGGGTCCTTGGAGAGGGACATCATGTTTGGTAGAGTGGAGGGGCAGTGCAGGAGAGGAAGACCTTAGATGAGATGGATCGATTCTGTGACTGGAGTGGTGGGAATGAGTGTGTTTGAGATGGCTAGGTTGGCACAGGATAGAACGACGTTTAGAGCTCTTGTACATAGGGTTGCTATGAGTCTCAACCCACTTGATGGCACATAACAACAACAACAACAACAACAGTTAATTGGGGAGGAGGGGGTAGACAGGACGAAAAGTGCAACAATGAATGACTGGAAACTTAAGTCTCTGTAAATTTCCATTAAAATTAATAAAAATTCACTGAGACAAAGTATTAGAATTTTACAAATAAACTAGTATAAATTTATAAAACAAACAGAGAAAAAACAAAACCAAAAACACCAGATGATATTAAACAAAAATATTAATAGACAAAATCCACTGAGAGAGTTATCCATTGTAATATATGATTTTATTTATTGACTACTGATTCCATGGATATTTTGGCTTCAAGAAAATTAGATCTTTAATAACCTTAGTATTTTACTCATTTGTTATAATGTTGATTTTGTTTTTGGGGTTCCCCCTCTTTTATGTTGAGGTATAATCCATACTGTAGTCTATAATTTTTGAACTTCATTGTAATTGCTTCATTTCTTTGTTTTCAGTAAGCAAAATCATGACATCTGCATCACCTAGGCTTAAATTTTCCCACAGCCTTGTTGTTATTCAG
Organism: Elephantulus edwardii; assembly: GCF_000299155.1. Classification (NCBI taxonomy): domain Eukaryota; kingdom Metazoa; phylum Chordata; class Mammalia; order Macroscelidea; family Macroscelididae; genus Elephantulus; species Elephantulus edwardii. The sequence goes on from NW_006399953.1 coordinate 2,669,076, forward strand.
ATAGTTCAGTTTCTCAGATTATTTGTTCACACGACTGATTATGTATAGAGAAATCATATAACTGTGATGCACACACCTTTCGTGATTTTAATTAGACATTATTTTCTTGGTCTGTTTTAATGTCTGCCTCTCAGTCAACATGAGCAGAGGTAAGTGTCCTGGAAAACCCATTCTTCCCAATGTTAACTATAATTTGTTATGATCCACACAGTGTGATGCTTTTTTTAATGGAAATTAAAAAAAAATTGTAGTAAGTAAGCATCGTTCTGTTACTCTCTGTTTTCAACCAAGATCCATCTCATTTCTGCAATGATAGCCCCCCTTCCCAGACCTCTTCTGAGATTAGCTTAAATTTTTGGTGTTCCAGGTTGATGCATTGCTCTGTTTTGGGACTACATTCAGCAAGATTTTTCCATGTGTAACAATAACACTGATATCACACACAAGCAAAATCCTGCTGAAGATTATGATAAAAACAACTGCAATCATAGCAGAAATACAGGCTGAGTTTAGAAGAGGCTGTGGCACTAGCATCATCATGATTAATGTCAGATGGATTTTGATTGGAAGAAGAACATACCAGAAGAATGTCTGTCCATGCTTCCTTGACTATATAAAAACATTTAACTGTGTGGATCAAAACAAAACATGGCTAACCATATAACATGGAATGGAAATCCCAGAAAACTTGCTTGTGCTCATGTGAAACCTATACCTGGTTCAAGAAACAGTCACCAGAATAGAGCAAGGACACTGCATGGTTCAAATTTAGGAAAGGAGTGCATTAGGGATGCAGTCTAAACACCAAGCTGTAGTACACATGATCCAGGCCATGGT
>NW_006399953.1:2683018-2696348 GCF_000299155.1 Elephantulus edwardii
CTGTTGTTCATATTCATTGTCCAGCTCTCAGATGCATTGCAAGTGATTAGAATCTTTCTTTTCTTGACTTTGAGAGGCAATCCATATTGAAGACTGTATTCTTTGATCTTCTGCAACAAATTATTCAAGTCCTCCTCACTTTCAGCAAGCAAGGTATGTTATTTGCAATAACACAGGTTATTGACGAGTCTCCTTCCAATACTGATGTCACATTCCTCTTCATAGGGTTCATCTTCTTGAGAATAATTTGCTCAGCATACAGATTGAATAGACATGAAGGGAGTATACAACCTTGACACAGTTCCTTCTTTATTTTAAATCGTGTAGTGTTTCATTGCTCTGTTCACACAAAAGACTCCTGATCTAGATATAGATTTGGCACGAGCACAATTCATTATTCTGGGATTCCGTATCTTCTCAATATTAGCCATCATTTTCCATGGTTCACACAGTCAAATGCCTTTTCATAGTCAATAAAGCCATTCTCCTGGTATTCTTCATTTTCAGCCAGGATACATCTGGCATCAGCAATGATATCCCTGGTACCATGACCTCTTCTAAATCCTGCTTGAACTTTGGGCAGTTCCCTATCTACATACTGTTCTAGCAGTTTTTGAATAATCAACCTTTGGCAGTATTTTGCTTGCATGTGATATTAATGATATTGTTTGATAGTTTTCATATTCAGTTGGATAACCTCTCTTGGCAATGGCAATAAATACAGACCTCTTTCAATCTGTTGGCCAGACAGCTGACCTCCAAATTTTCTGGCATAGACTGGTGAACACATCCAGGGCTGCATTTGTTAATTACATGTCAGTTCTTATTCTATCAAGTCCTGGGGCCTTGTTTTCTGTCAATGCCTTTAATGGAGATTCTGCTTCTTCTTCATTACCATTGGCTCCTGGTCATATGGTATTCTCTGAATTTTTCTGTGTCTGTCAGTTCCTTCTGATACATGACTTGGTGTATTCCCTCTGTCTTCTTTGGATGCTTTCTGGGTCATTCAATATATTTCTCATAGCTTCTTTCAATATTGTGACATGAGGTTTAAACTTGTGTTTCTGTTCTCTCAGCTTGAGAAATGCAGAGTGAATTCTTCCTTTTTTTTCTCCAATTCCAGCCCTCTGAACATTCCATTACAATACCTTGCTTTTTCTTCTTGAGATGGCCTTTGAAATCTTCTGTTCAGCTCTTTTACTTTGGCATATTTTCTTCTTGTTTTGACTTCTCAATGCTTTAATGCGATTTTCAGAGTCTTTTCTGACATTCATTTTGGATTTTTTTTCCTCTGCCTTTGTAATGACATTTTGCTTTCTTCATGGATGAGACCCTTAATATTATACCGTAACTCATCTGGTCTTCGATCATTGGTTTTTCAATGCTTCAAACCTATTCTTAAGATGATCTTGAAATTCAGATGGAATAGATCCAAGATTATATCTTAATTCTCAAGGATTTATTTTCATTTTCTTTGGCCCCAATTTGATCTTGCACGTGAATAATTGATGGTCTGACCACGCAGTCCACCACAGGCCTGGTTTTGACTGCTGCTATTAAAGCTTTTCCAATGATTCCTTTCATACATGTATTAAGTCTGATTCCTATTCAGCCTATCAGGTGAAGTCCATATTGCCATTTGTGTCTTTTAAAAAAGGTATTTTCAATGAATAAATGATTGAAAATACAAAATTTTATCTTTCTATTTAAAACTTCATTTCTATCACCAAGACATATTTTCCAACAATAATTCCTTCTTGATTATTTCCAATTTTTACATTCCAGTGGCCAATTATCATTAATACATCTTGAGTGTATGGTCAATCAGTCTCAGACTGCAAGATTTGGTAAAAATTTTCAGTTTGTTCTTTTTAGGCTCTAAATGTAAGAACATTTATGAATATGAATAATAGTCATATTAAGAGGTCTTCTTTATATGCATACATCTATCACTCACAACATTGTACTTCAGTATACAACTTTAAATTAACTTTTGACTATGACTGAAACACTGTTCTTCTTCTATTTTTCATTCCCAGCATTGTGTACCATATGATTATCTGATTCAAAATGGCCAAAGCTAGTCCATCTTATCTCACTGATGCTTAGTATGTTGATGTTCACGCATGAAATATCTTACAGTTTAAGAAGCTAGAAATCCAAAATAAGTGTTCCAGCTCTATAAACATCCTGGTCAGTACTGGAGAAATGTCTCATGCCTTCAGCATCCGTAAATCAGGCATTAGTTTGAGATCACCATGTGCCTTAGTTTTCTCCACTGTCAAGGAGTCTCCTAGGACAGGGATCTGAATCTGATTATGGATGACTATATGAAAAATCAATCTGCTTTGTAAACTTTGCCTCAAAAAATCCATAATAATAAAGCATTAAAGTAACAATATAAAGTGGTTAGTTTGTGGTTTGATTTTTAAATGGTCTAACTTGACTTGTGATCATGTCTCGGTGGTACTGAGTTTTCCTCTCTCCTCAGGTTTCTTTCTTTCTTTCTCTTTCTTTCTATCTTTCTCTCTCTCTCTCTCTCTCTCTCTCTCTTTCTCTCTAACTTGGATGATTTCACCAAATAAGAACATTTTTATCTGTAATAACTAAAGTCTGTTTTTACTGTATTTGACTCTTTCTTCTTTCCCTTTAACCTCTTGTGAAATGAACAGTGCTATAGGTCACACCCTAGGGTAATTTATATCAGGTCAAAGCTTTTTTGGGCATGAAATTAAACAAAGCAAAACAAAACACACACTCCCATTGCTGTTTAGTCCAGTTTGACTTATAACTACCCTCTATTGGGTTTCCAAGGGAACTCTGGTGGCCTAGTTTTAAAAAACTGTACTGCAATCCCAAATGCACTTGGTTCAAATCCGCCAGCTGCTCCACAGAGGAAGGCTGTACAATCTACTCCTGTGAGATTTACCGTCTGTCTCTGAATACCTGCTGGAGGGTCAGCTATTAATTGGTTCCGACTCAACAGAACATAAAAAGAAGATTCAATTTCCAAGGTCACAGATCTTTCTGGGAAGAAATTGCCCATCTTTCTAACTTGGAGTGGCTGGTGGAGACCTGACCTTTCTGTTAGTTATCCAATACATTTCTTCTTTGTCACAAGGGCTCTTTGTAATAGGAGTACGGGACGTTGTGTTTCATCCTTAACTTTCTTACAACTACTCAGTTCATCAGCTCAGGGTTGATCATCATATATTTATATCATTTCATACATCCATTTTGATGGGACACTTCTATCAATGATGCCAGGCACTTACAGAAGTGTTCCCTATTGAATGAACAAAAGTTCCTGGTATAGTGCTACATGGAGAATGTTTTAAGCTATTTTATTTTTTGCTTTTAAGTTCTATTTAAATTTTAAGAATGAGAAAAAAAAAATAATGTAAGAGTGTATTTTGAGACATGTTTTACAAATATTACCTTGATCTTCTCTTAGAAACAAAATATAACAGAAGTTATAAGGATGGTATTTAAGGCCAGATGCTAGTGACTGTGTCTTGGCTTAAATGATTTTTTTTTTAAATCTCCAAATATTTTTCATATGGGTCAGCATGACCTAGCTAAAAGAATTTTTATTATTTTGTTTTTGTCTACTTGAATAAGACAAGACAGTTGGGCCAGTGTTGGCAAGACCCAAGCTCTTTGAATTCAGTCTCTGAGGAGACAATAAGCAAAAGACCTCTTTCCTGTCTAAGGTAACCTTGGCTTTGAGAGAGAAAGTTTAAGTGAAGCCTGCATGGGAGATGGTGTCTGAGCCCTTGTCAAAGACTGGAACTGACATCACAGTTGGCGCCACGTCACTTGAACGATCATCTAATACCAAGCACTCCATCTCCATTTCTCTCCACAACAGGCAAAAATCAGACAGCATGCCTATACCGTGGAACAGAAAGAGGAGGCAAAGCTGTATTTATTTTAAGTAGTCTCTATTCTGAGAGACTAATGTCCCTTGATGGTACAAATAGTTAATGCATACACTGCTAACCAAAAGGTTGGGGGTTCAAGTCCACCCACGGGCACCTTGGAAGAAAGGCCTAATGATATACTTCTGAAAATTCAGCCACTGGCATAACTCAACACCAAAGGCTTCTCTGAGGAGCTTCATGTCAGATAATGAGAGGCTTTCCAGGCACAGTCATTGCCGCTACTGCTCACCCTGCTCTCCCTGGAGAGTCAGGAGTGTGAGCATCCCGCCTCTGAGCTTCTCCTGGTGAAGGACTGAGAACATAGTGGCCAACGAGCGGCTGCAGCAGCCTGTTTTGCTCCCAGTTGAAAAACAAACAAACAAACAAAAACCCAAACATTTTTTTCTTTAAAAAATATTCCTGGTCCATTGTTGACATTGCTTGTGATAGGCAGGTAAAACAGTTGCTGTTTTGTGCTGTCAAAGCAGAATTGACTCACAGCTGACCCTCCATTGGCATTTCAGAGGCAGTTGCTAAATTTACTGCCTCTGAAAATACTAAAAGAGAGACAATACAAATACACGGCCTGCAAACGACTCAAACTGGTTCAGAGGCTTACTTGTGAGTCTTCTAGAAAGAACCAATTTTAACAAGCAAGAAGAAATGCCTTTCTCATATCAGCCACTGGCCTGTAAGAAGAACGGGTTTGTTCATATTTTCATTTTTATTTTAAGAAATTATCTATTATTAAAGGAGCTATGGTGGCTTAGTAGTAAGGAATTTTGCTTCTAACCCAGTCTTATAGTTCTAATCCACCAGCATCTTCAGAGGAGAAAGATGGGTGATTTCTTCCCAGGTTTTTTTATAGCATCTGAAACCCTGCTGGAGGGTCAGCTTTAAGTTGGTCTGACTAGATGGCACACAACAACAACAACACTCAGTTATTGAGCACTGCATGGAAGCCATACACCGTGTCAGCTGCTTACACACAAATTGCTTCTTATTGGAGTGGTGTGCTGACAATCACTGTAAGAGGTAAGCCAAAACTTACTTCCCTTATTTTCTTCATGTTAGAGTTTATGTGTTTGAAGGAACTAGAAGCCAACTCTTAAAGGCTGTGGGGAATAAACCAGTTTTTCTGCTGTTAACATTGGAGCTTCATAAGGGATAAACCATTGATAAATATTCCAATTTGAAAACTGCACCCGGAGCGTGATGGGGCTGCCAGAGAAACATCTGTAGTCAATTGCTGCACTGTGGTGATACAGTGCCTGGATAGTAGACTTCATAGCTAGAATACTCCCTTGTTCTTGGTAAATCGATGCTTCTGTCACATATGACATTAGATATCATAATTCCTAGAAAAAGAACCAAATATTTTCAAGTACGTTTCTGGGGATTGATTGGAGAAGGTTAAGCTAAGCTTGAGTGAAAATCTAATGCTTTTACCTTTGATAAAAGTGCAGGAAAAGAAAACTACAGAGCCCTTCGACTACCCCGGAGGATATTTGTGAAAACAACGATCCTAATAATCAGTCATCCAATCTCCCTTGTGTTTTAATCCATACACTACATACTGAATGCTAGCATATAAAAATATATTTTAAAAGGATTTCTAAATACTATTAAGCAATAGAATTTTAGAATCAAGTTATTTACCTCAATCCTTTGTTTTACTGTTAATAGAGTAAGGATGATAGAGAATGAGAATAATACCCCTTGGAAAGAGGTTAAAAAGTAGTTTATAAAAGAAAGACTGTGAGGAGTCCTCTGAATTATTTTAGTGGCACAAAAATGCTTATTATCAATAATAACAGTAATAAGCAGTGAGGGATTCAACTGAAGAAGTCTCAGGCAAGACATCATTATATTGTTTTCTTATGATTTGAGGGGAAAAGCCCCTTTGTCTTTCTTGTGCTTGTGACATGCTCAATTGTATTGGAGAGAATGCATGCTCTAAATATACTACTTGATTGTCTAAGGAATTCTTGATGGAAGACGACTTCACTTCAAGTCTAAATTTTGTCACTCATTGTCGAGTTTTAACACTAAGATCTTTTAAAGATAATTTGTTTATTCTTAATGTAACCTGAGGCTGATTTTTTTTTTAGGTTATTATAGAAGAAATGTCACTTGAAAGTAAAAAATATCCCTAAGATTGCTAATGGCTTGAACCTAACTCTTTCCTGTAAAAAAGAAATTTGAAAGCTATTAGTCTTTACATGTATGTTCCTCTTCTTTAGTTTACAAAGTATTGGAAAGTGAAGTACAAGGATCCATGGTGGGGCAACAATTAAGTAAGAGTTTGGCTGCTAATCAGACTTTTGCCTATTTAAACCCAGTCACTTTAATCTTGCCCTGTTGCTTTGTGGGAGAAAGGTGGAAATTTCCTGTAAAGCTTTCTTGTTCTTCAGGGCTATTGAATTGACTTGTGACTTTGTGTGACTCCTTGTGACACAGTAGAACTGTCTCATACAGTTTTCTTGGCTGTAACTTTTGGAGGAGCGGATTTTAAGAACATTCCCAGTGAAACAATAGAATGGGTGTGAATCACCAATCTTCTGATTAGCAGCCGATTATTTAAACATTGGGCAACCTGAGCTGCTTCCCTTAAAGAATACAGTGTACAAAACCCTGTAGGACAATTATACTCAGTCATTGTGGTCACTATGAGTTAAAGTCAACTCTGTGCCACCTAACAATAGTAAGAGTTTGGAGTTCATAGACATGGAAAGAAAGGGAAATATCTTTACACTTTAAGAAAACCTAAAACTTGCCAGTAGGATTTTCCAAAGTGAGTACTCCTGTGCCTATTTAATATATCCTCAATAGTCTGCAAAAGGAGATCTTCATGTCTTAGCTCCATAGATAAACTTCTAGGATAATTGCTTATATTAAAATCTTTTTACCATTGCTTTATCAAATCTCAATTTATCATAAGGTCTACATATTTTTAAAGATGTATAAAATCACTTTAATGCATTTAGCTAATTCATCTAAAGGGAAATTAAACAGGATCTTACTTGAATCCGTAATCAACACCCTTGACATCAACAGGCAGGAAATCAAAAGATGTATTGCTTTGGGGAAGTCTGTGGTCAGTTTAAAAACTAAGGTGCACCTGATTCAAACAATGATCTTTTCAATCACTTGCTAGGCATCCAGAAGGTAGATAACAAATAAGGATGACAGAAGATTCAATGCCTTTGAGTTGTGGTTTTGGAGAAGAGTGCTAAATACCCCATGAATTGCCAAAGGGACAGACAAGCGTGCCTCGAATAAGGCAGCCAGGTTGCTCCACGGAAACTAAGCTAGTAGAACTTAGTCTCACATACTTCGGATACATTGCTAGGAGGGGCCAGTCCTTGCAAAGGGACATCATGCTTGGAAAGCTGGAGAGTCAGCAAAGGAGGGGGAAAACCTCAATAAGATCAATCGACACAGTGACTGTAGATGGTGGACTCTGGTGTGTCAGACATGATGAGAACGGCACAGAATATGGAAGGGTTCAGTTTTCATAGGGTTACTTGACGACCCTTAACAACAGACAGCAAAAATATCGTTCAAAAACAGACCTTTGCTGTGACTTGATTTCTGCTCATTGTCCCCCTCAAGGACATGTTACTCTGTAGAGTTTCCCAAAAAGCAACTGGTAAATTTGAAGTAACAACTTTTCTAACAGCAGCTGAGTCCTAAGCAGTGCACTGCTGCTAAGGTGCTACTAATATTTACATTGTGTGCATATATGTGTATTTTCTAAAATGGAAATTAGAAAGGCAGCAAGTTTATTCAATTAATTTGAAGTAGCAATGTTGTTTCAGGCTTGGTACAGAAAAGCACATATTAGTCTTCTCTTGCTTTATTTTCATAAATAAAAGTTCAGTATTCCTGTAAAACCCTTCATAAACAGAAACGGTGTAAAGAAGCAATAATTGTTCATTTACATGGGAACAATTTTTGAGCATTCTCAGAGACCCAAGTAAGCAACCTGCAAAATCATACCTAAAATAACCCTAACATATTAGTGATTATAAGTTCAAAGCTGGGAAAGGTGATGCTGAGTAGAGCTTCATGCCTGGGCAGGACAGTGGTGTGGCCACTCTTGTAGCCTATTTAACATCTGCTGCAAACCAACACTTAACATTGGCTTATTTTCACCTTTTATTTCCATAGAAGTGAAGATTCTCTTTTGATTTCATCTACTTAGGACAACAGAAAAGACGACTGAGGTACTAAACTGTTTTCAGTTGCTTCACATACATGTGAAAGTTGGACAATGTTTAAAGAAGACCGAAGAAAGATAGAAATATTTGGATTTTGGTGTTGGTGAGGAGTTATCAACTATACTGTGGACTGTCAAAAGCAACCAAACAATTCTCTTTTAAAGGAAGTGCATGAAAAGTGCTCCTTAGAGACTTCATCTTAACATTCTTTGGGTATGTTGTCAGAAGGGGCCAGTCCTTGGAAAAAAAGATACCATGTTCTAAAAAGTAGAGGGTCAGTGAAGGAGAAGAGGAACTACAACATGAGATTGTCACAATGACTGCACCAATGGGCACATGCACAGCAGAGACTGTGCGAATGGTGCAGAATTGGGCAGAGCTTCATTCTGTTGTTCAGAAAGTTTCTGTGAGTTGGAGTGAACTTACCAGAATCTAGCAATAATATAAATGTTTCATAAAAGTAAAGTGTTGAAGTGAACTTTATGAAAATGGGGAATACCTATAGCTAGAAAGGAATACAAAGGAACAGCATCTGGAGGTCCAAAGGGGACCTGTTACTCTAGTGCTCAACATTTGCTTCTAAGTGTAGGACAAAGAGTAAGCTTGCATCCCGCAATTACTCTGTGGGCTTTCAGAATGCTCTGATAAGTGCTGGAGTGCAAGAAATTTCTTGATAAAGATCAGAAATCAAATCACCCTGGGGGAATTCTGTATTTCGTTTTAAGCAGATGTTCACAGGGCTGGCAATCTTGATTAAATAACAGCATCAGGGAAATGTTACAATTAGGAATGCTTCCTGCCCATCACAATTCAGATTGGCTGGGCAAAAGATTGTTAATGATTTAGAAAATTCCAGAATGATTTTTATGTCAGAATGTTAGAAACACTTTATGGTAGAGCCAGAAATGTGACTTTGAAATTCTGGGAATCGCCAATTGCCTAACCAAACCACAGATGTTTTATTCAAGACACCGTCTTATCTGCAAGGGCCAACAGAAGGAATTTGAAGACATTCTCTCTCTCTTTCCCAGAAGATCTTGAAGTTTAGTTGAAGAAAAAATTAGAAAGATGTAAAAAAAAATATGAATGGGCAAAGGCTATATTAAATTGTACAATGAATTACAGAGAAAGTCAGTATTAAAATTAAGTGTGTATATTGGTTGGGGTTCTTTTATTGAAATCAACAAAAATATTCTGGAAAACATAACAAAATACTTCATTTGAAGGCTCAAGATCTCACAGATTGCCAGAAAGTCTTGAGAGTTTGGTCCTGAAATTTGCAGAAATTAAGTAGTAGAGGACCTGGATAGTAGGACTGTAGGAGCCAGTAAGAAGTCAGAGGTGTTTTGAGTTCAGAGATTTTAAGAAATAGTAAGTGTTGTGGAAATATTACCTTGGAAGCTCCAAAGATTATAAAGTGCTTGGTAGGTACTTATCTGAAATGCTGGCAGTTGAACTCAACAGTTGCCCTGTGGCACTGGGATTTTTTGGTTGTTGTTACTGTTGTTAAGATTCATCTTAACTGGCAGCAGGGAGCAAAACTGGAATGATTAACAAGCGTGTAGCATGATAAATGCTTTATTTCAATCCTGCCCTTTGCAGTAGTAAGATTTTAAAAGCAAATAACCACTCTCATGCTTACATCCTGGTGACTTTGCATTTGGCCTCTGTACACTCTGTCCTGGACTGTTTACCTTCTTTGTAGAAGAGTTCATTGTGCCTTCCTGTGAGGGAAAGAAAATATCACTGAATTTCTACAAAGATCATTCAGGGTCATGTGGATCCAAAATGACTGGGGACACGTGTTAAAACACATATTCCCAGGGCCCTCATGAATTACAATATGTGGGCATAGGGGCAGGAAATGCATTTTCAGAAAATTCCCAGAGTGATTTTTCTGTGCACTGATTTTCAAGAACCATTGCTTTAATGGGAACTTAATAGACTATAAGGCACAGTTAAGTGTAAGATCCTTATTTTCCTTTCTTCCTTCCTCTTCTTCCAGGACTGCCCTCTCTCTCATCCAATAACAGTCATTGTTTACCTATCTATGCAAAACACTGAGAAATGTTTTTAAGGCTGCAGGAGACTTAAGCACATACCTGAGGAGCTTAATATATATGTCTATTTAGAATATGCGTTGGCAGAGAACCAGTGCTATTTCGAGGCAAGCCTTTTGTGGGAAAGACGTTTAGCATTCACTTTATGTAACGTTCACTTTGATTTGCAGACTCTGTAGAGCTGGAATCCGGCAGATGAAGATTAGGCAGACTGTTGGGAAAAGCATAGCAGCTGGTGAAATGCAAGCGGTAGGGATCAGAATGATCACATCTCCTTCAGATCAACTCAGAAAGTTGGTGAGCGTGTAGGGCCACTGATTAGCGGTTAGTGATGCTTGGATGGACTCCATCCTTGCACATCTATTACTGCTCTTGGTGGAGATTGTCATAAAAGACACAGAATATATAAGTTGGTGTTAACCCATGACAAATAACAATCACGTGGATGAAACAGATGGTTAATAGGTTAGAAATTAATTGAAAAAATTGACAGTTTGAATTCACCCAGAGAGAAGGAGCTCATGAGAAAGACTTGGCAATCTACTCCAGAAGGATCATAGCCTTTAAAAGCCATGGAGTAAAAGTCTATTCAAACAGGTGCAGAACATACAGAAGACTCAACTCTGCTACAGTTGGTTTTGGGGTTCTATGCATGCATCATTTATTACATGAAAGAACTCAAATATTAGAATAACACTCTGCACATAGTATGCTCTTTATGAATATCTATTCTCATTCATTCATTTGTTCATTCATTCATTCCTCTGCTGTTGTGTGCTATAAAGTCGTGATCTTTCAGAGGGTTTTAGAGGCAGTAAGCTAAACGGGAAAAGTTTGTCCACCTTCTCTCATGGAGCAGTTGGTGTATTTGAACCACTTGCCTTTGTGATTGCAGCATAATTTCATATCACTATGCCACCAGCGCTCTCTGTTCATTATCTAGGCACTGTGTGATTTTTTTCACTTTAAACATGAATTCCTTTCTTAGTATTGCTTTTTTTTTTAGTTTTTCATATTTTTGATATCAGTCATCTAAAGCTCAAAACTGAAACTCATTGCAGTGGAGTCAGAACCAACTCCCATCTGACTGTCTATTGTGTTTCTGAGCAGTAAAATAACATAGGAAAAAGAACATTGCTCATCTTTCTCCCCCAGAGCCACTGGTGGATTCAAGTCTCCTTTTGGTTAACAGAGCAAATTCTAATATACTATCATCCCCATTTTACAGATGAGGAACCTAGAGTTTAGAGAAGCTAAATTGGCTGATGTCAAACAGTTAGGGGTTTTCAAATCAGTTGTGGGAAACACTCCCATATCTCCTTCCTTCCAAATATGTATGCTTTTCATTAGAGCTTTACGCAGGTTTTTTTTATTATTGTACTAATTTATTTACAAAATTTGAATATATTGTTTTTCAGACCAGATTCTTCCAATTTCCCTTACCTTCCTCCATCAAATTTTATGACTCTATGATTAATCCCCATGTCCCCTGCACATCTTCATCCCTCTGCTTCTACTCTCACCCTCCTCTTGGATCCTCATGCTCATTCTACAATAATGGTTATATACAGTATTTGTCCTTGTGGGACTAAGTTCACTCAGCATAATGCTCTCCAGTTTCTCCTGAGTTAGGTAATAATTTACAAAATAATTTCTCCTGTGTGCTGCATAGTATTTCATTGTGTGAATGTACCATAATTTCTCAATCCATTCAATTATGTTTGGACATCTGGGGCGTTTCTATGTTCTTGCAATAGTGAATAATGTTGCTATGAACATTGGTGTATAAGTCTCTATTTGTGTCTCAGTTCTCGTATGTTCAGCTTTTTGAGGAAGCATTCAGGCAGATTTTAAATAAAAATCTGTCTTCTGTTTTCTGAGTGTGCTGTTCATCTTTGCAATTGTAAGCAATTTCTTAGTGAAAAGCTTCACAAAACAGAAGATCCCAAATAGTCCCTGAGACTGAGTAGAAATTGTTAGAACTGTCTACTAACTTAAACTGTTAGCTCCCATGGTGTGGTGACTGTACCTATACTAAATGAAAATCCTCCTCGTGGTATTCCAGCTAGTTCTTCTTGGAAAGGATCTTGTGCGCTTTCCAGTGAAGTGGCTGGCTAACTTACTCCATGCTCACAATCTCACACATAGATGGGAATGTGGAGGGTATTCCGGGCACAACCCACCGCTACCTGCTTGCTCTTGGCTCCTACCTCTTCCTAGTTCTCTATTTTTCTGAATGCCCAATTTGTTGACATCCCCAAGCCCTGACAACCACAGCTAAAAAAGAATCTAAAAAATTATTGCATAAGAGATTTAATACAAAGGTATTGCCTATTCCCCTTCTCTGGAAGAAGTGTTTCCATTTTAGAACATGGCACTGCTTTGCACACAAGAATGATGTCTTCTTGTCAAGGACTGTGTTGTGTACCATCTTTGAGGCTCCCTCAAACGCCCCTGCCACTCTTCTGACTCACCTGATCTTTCCAAGAATTATTTTCTCTCTCTTCTAAGCTCATATAATTTTGTTAATTTTATAAAGTTTGTCCTACTTGATAATAGGATTATGGTCTTGTTACTAGGTAAGAGAGGAACAGCATCCTGAAAATCATTGTATGCCTGCAGAGAACATTGCTTGGCGCACAGCCGGAGCTCCATAATGGTTTAGTGCGCTGAGCGGAACAGAAGGAATTGTTTTTGGAGAAATCATACTAGAGATTTAATTTTTAATCCATTCAGAATAATTTTCCAAACATATGAAATATTGGTAGGGAGGACTTTCCAAACCATTTTCAAAAAAAAGCTAAATTAAATACTATTCCTTTTCAGCTTAACATTTTAAGTCTAAGGATTGCCACTTACTTGCTATTTGGTGACCTTGGACAAGTTAATTTCTCTCATAGTGACTGAGTTTCTTCATAAGACAACTGATGTGTCTATTGTGTTCAAACAATACTATAGCCTATGAGAAGCCCCGAGGACACTCGTGGCCTCCTTAAGACATATTTTCATTGTTGAACAATTTCCTCTCCCTCCATCCCATTCCACTTTGCTACACAGCTCTCATTCTGGACTGTTGTCATGCAAATAATATCTAATAATCTATTCCTTTTAAACAGTTCTTTCC
>NW_006399953.1:2703903-2710576 GCF_000299155.1 Elephantulus edwardii
TTTTCAATTTGCTGGAGATATTGGGTTAGAGAGTCAATAGTCTGTTTTTCCTGTCTTTTGATGTGTTTGCTTATTGCTATAAGTTGACCTCTGTTTACTGCTTTGGCTGCTTCCCAGAGGTTTTGGCAAGTGGTGTTTTCATTGTCATTAGTTTCAAGAAACTTTTTAATTTCATTTTTTTAATTTCATTTTCAGACAATTCTATAGGTAGGTCGTCTCTGTCACATTGAGCCACCATGAATCTACTTTGGTTTGACAGCACCTGACAATAAGACCCTCTATTCTAAGATTTCACTTTTGCAAAATTTTCTGTTGAAACATACCTTTTCCTAATAAAATGATGGTGATAGTAGACTGAAGTTGTTCCTTTGCAATATTCTTGGCAAAAATGAGAAGCTCTATTTCTGCTTCCCAATTTTATGTTCGTTTTTTATTTGCTGGCCTGTGTAGTGTCAGTCAGTGAACCCGGGGAATAGAATGGAAGGAGACAGGTCTTTTATTCACTGAGGCAGTGACAAGGCAGGTAAGCTGAGTCATCACCAATCCTTTAAAATCTTACTTCTCCATTTGTAAGGAGAACGTGAAAGAATAATGAGAATTAAATGAGATTACATAGTAAAATGTAAAACTTGCATTCCCAGTTAGTAAATATTCTCTCATCTTAACTTTCTCTTCTAGAAGGTGACTTCAGGAGAGGAAGAGGAAGACTATGAATATAGTAGTCACTCATAAGGCATAGAAGTCACAGTAGAGAGATGAGGAGTCACAAAGAGAGATAAAATTAAATATGCCTTTCTCTCTAAGCCTTCTGGAATTGGATTCCCTAACATATGGACTTAGAAGAGGTTGTGGTACTAGGGATATTATAGCTAATGTTAGATTGCTCTTGGCAGAAAGCAAAGAATACCAGAAGAAGGTCTATCTGTGCTTCATTGACTATGCAAAGGCTTTTGACTGTGTGGATCACAACAAGCTATGGCTGACTCAGAGAAGAATGGGAATCCCAGAGCACTTGATTGTGCTAATGCGAAACCTGTACTTGGTCCAAGAGGCAGTCATCAGAACAGAGCAGGGAGACACCGGATGGTTCAAAATCAAGAAGGGGTCCGTCAGGGATGTATTTTGTCTCCATACCTTTTCAATCTGTATGCAGAACAGATCATCCGAGAGGCTGGGCTGTTCCAGGAGGAATGTAGTATCAGGATTGATGGAAGAATCATCAACAACCTGCATTATGCTGATGACACAACGCTGCTTGCTGAAACTGAGGAGGACCTGAAGTGCTTGTTGCAGAAGGTCAGTGACTACAGCCTTCAATATGGATTGAAGCTCAACATCAAGAAAACAAAGATTCTCACCACTAGGCCAATTGGCAGCATCAGGATGGATGGTGAAGAGATTGAGATAGTTAACAGTTTTTGCTTACTTGGTTCCACAGTCAACACTCTTGGTAACAGCAGCCAGGAAATCAGGAGAAAAATTGCATTGGGAAAATCGGCTGTGAAAGACCTCTCAAGAGTACTGAAGAGCTACAACGTCAGGCTGGAGACTAAGGTGCGCCTGATCTAGGCTATTGTATTTGCAATTACATGCTATGTATTAGAGAGTTGGACAGTGAATAGGGATGATAGAAAGAGAATTGATGCCTTTGAGCTTGGTGCTGGAGAAGAGTGTTGAATATACCATGAACTGCAAAGAGAACAAACAGGTTTGTCCTGGAGAAGGTGAAGATGGGCTGCTCCTTGGAGTCAAGGATTCTGAAGCTTTGTCTGACATATTTTTGGCATGTTGCAAGGAGGGACTGGTTCTTGGAGAGGGACATCATGTCTGACAGGGTGGAGGGGCAGTGAAGGAGAGGAAGACCTTGGATGAGATGGATCAATTCTGTGAGTGGAGTGGTGGGAATGAGTGTGTTTGAGATGGCGAAGTTGGCACAGAGTAGAACGGCATTTAGGGCTCTTGTACATAGGGTTGCTATGAGTCGCAAGCAACATCAAAAACAGCATATGGACCAAAGCTCCGAGAAGAACTGTTGCAAAAGCTTCCACCTGGAAATCAGGATCCAGGATGGCTATTTCATGCCAGAGCTTATTGTGATGTGCTATGTACCATGGCCTTCCAACAGGCCAAACACATATCTCTGAGAGAAAGTGGCAGCTATGGTGCTCCTTCGAGTCAAGGATGATGAAACTTCATCTCACACACTTTGGGCATGTTTCCAGGAGAGGCATTTCTTGGAAAAAGACATCATGCTTAGAAAGGTGGAGAGTTGGCAAAACCAAGGAAGACTCCTAATAAGGTGGATTGACACAGCAACTGAAACAATTGGCCTGAAAGTGGTGGTGATTGTAAGGATGGTGACGGATAAGGCAGGATTCTTATCTCTTGTTCATGAGGTCGCTGTGAGTCATATTTGACTTGACAGCACCTGACAAACAAAGAGAACAATAGCAAGAAGGCCTCACAAACTTGCTCATGTTTGTGTTTCAGGTCTTCTGTTAAACATGTCAACTGCAGTTGTCCTTATTGTTAGATGCAACTCCAATTTGACATCTGTTGAGGGTTGAAGTGAGTGGGGCCAGGGGAGGACCCTGCAGTCCTAGAAGGGGTTCCGAGCTGGATCAGCCCCGCAGAATTGCCCTGAATGCAGAAGGAGGAAAGATGTGCCCAGGCCTTTATACCTCTCTCCCTGATCAGTCAGACTGCGGGCTGACACAGGAATAGGAAAATGACTTGGAATGTTGTTGTTGTTGTTGTTGTGTGCCATGGAGTCGGAACTGACTCATAGCTGATGAGCAGATTTTCAAAAACAATGAATTGCATGGAACGATATTGACATTTGGCTTATTTAAATGGAAGGCTATCTTAGGAGGAGACAGAGCTATGAATCTTGAGCTCCCAACATGCTCCCCAGAAGGTGGGTTGCGTGCCTCAGCCTAAATGGGGGATGTCTAGTAGTATGTAACAGTTTTAGCGAAGTTAGCAAAATCCTGACTTTCTCCTCCATATTTTCTAAATGTGACCAATGCTGATTCATATAGTGCTCTCAAAAGATTGTAGTGACAAGGGAATGGGCTTGACTGAGTGATGTTCATGTTCCCTATGGCAATGAAAAAGTATCAGGTTAGATAACTTAATAGTAGCAGTGCTCCAAAACTAACAAACTGAGATGGACTTTCAAATGCTTATGAAAACTGTCTATCTGAGGAACATCTGAAGTCAGGTGTGTTTATACAGTTGGGGCCCACAATTCCAGCATTTATTAACCTTCTTGTATGGCTAGCTATAAAAGCTGATTCAAGGAAGTAAGATTTAAATAAGTCAAAGTAAACATTAGTGAGAAATTTATTTAGAACAGAAGAGAAATGGAGATGGATTCCTAAGGCTTTAGACTGAATATTGCTGGGCCAACATGTTTCTGTAATATTGACCTTGGTCTAGCATCTCAAATGCAGGAGATCAATCTGATCCTTGGAGTTCCAACACCAATAGGAGTAAAACATACTGGAGATGGTCTCCACTAGGAAAAAAAATCACCTAAAGGTCCTGTTAAGATAGTCTGATTCAGTAGATCAGAAATGTGTGTTCAAATTACCAGCATTGTTGAACTGGCATGTACAAGTTCAATGTCACCCACATAATTCAGAGCCTAGGATAGATTACATTGGATTACAAATCCTCTTGCTTTCTTCCTGCAAGTTGGAGGTGTTAGCTATATTCTTTCTCCATAATAGAATAGTGGGAGAGGAGGAATCTATTATCTCCCTCACACCAATAACTAAACTGTCTTCAGAGTTTGAATTTCAAGATCTTTACTTCTGAACTGAAGCAGAAAGAAAAGCACTTACTTTTTTTTTTTTTTATTGAATTCCAGGTGAGTGCACAGGACTGGAGGTAGGAAAAGCAGTCATTAAATGTGGATTGAATGCATGATTAAGGCCTTTCAGTTTTCATGTTTGGATTGTGTATGGTAAGTTAGTGTCTATAATTAACTATGGTAAGTTAGTGTCCATACAGATAACCACACAGCCAGGTGCAGAGAGGCACATTCCAATCTTTCTCTCCCTTGTAAATCACACTATCTAGCATCACCAACTCAAAATGAGAAGATAATAGTCGTTCAATACATTTATTTGGAATAGAATTCCATGCTGTATACTAGAAGCAGGTTCCCCAAAGGCAAAAATTAGGTCTTCCCTGAAACTTAGAAGAGGAAAAACGGAGTGACAGCAATAGCTAGGAAAGCCTTCAAGCTGTATTGATGTAGTGATGGCCACGAGCTGGGACATGGTGGTCAGTGGAAGGAAGGCAAAGGGCAAAGGGTGAAGCTGCTGCTCACTCACTGCCTTTGAATTAGTTTTGATTCATAGAGACCCTCCATTGGGTTTCGGGGTATGAATCATAGCAGGTGGAAACTGTCCATCCTATTCACTCAGAGCCACTGAGAGATGCATAACCTTTGGGCTAGGAGCACAACTCACTTGGAATCAAACTTTCATGCTATCAGAGCTCCCAGATCTGATGTTCACAGGATCCGTAAGAGTTGGTAGACAACTTGAAGGACCCTACCAACAACAACAAACTTTTTCAGTACAGGGCACCAAACTTTGTAATTGCTATCCTCAGACTCTCTGGGCTTTCATTTTTAATGTCCTCTGCCAATTTCAGAAATTCCTGAGCATTTACTTCCTCTGGGTCTATGATGGACGTGGGAAGACATCTTTACCAATGATTGAGAATTGAGGTGATTGTGAACTCAGCAAAAGTATCTCAGATCCAGGCAGTGGTGACAGTGACCTAACACTGCAAAGTCCACCACCTCATAGCCGAATCCCGCAAGGATCAGACTGAACATGCTCCCAGGACAGTTTTGCCAACAATTTAATCCTTGCTGTGCTTTCTAATTGACTTTCTTCATCAGTCTTCCCGGGAAGATTTGCTTGCACATAAATTCTCACCTCGGTAAATCCTATCCTAAAGCTTTCCATGTTATTTGAGGAGTATGAGTCTTCTTCAAAAGAATCACTGTAATGCAGTGATTAAATAATTCATCTACTAACCGAAAGAGTGGCAAGAAGCTGGGCTGCAATCCTTAAGGTGAATGGTTCTAGGCCACTAGCTGCTCTGCAGGAGAAAGATGGACCATCTCCTCCCATGTGATTACTGCCACTGAAAACCTGCCAGAGAGTCAGCTATGGGTTCGTTCAGACTGTAAGGTACACCACAACAACTACCAAATGAGAGAGAGATAAGGTAGTCAGTGTTTTTTGTGTGGAGATTTACAACCTTGGAAACCTTTTAGGGGTATTCTACTCTGTCCGGGGTACTGAGTCAGAATTGACTCAATATCAGAGAGTTTGATATGATTCCTTGGATTGACAGTATACAGTATCCTGATCTGTGTGGGATACATACTAAAATATAACCTCTTGCATATGTGGATATATAAAACTGTATATAGTAAGAATCACAGTCTATTTGTACTCTTTTCCTTTATACATACATATCTATGAAAAAGCAGAATTTATAAAATAGGCATAATAAGGGGTTGACAGAAATAATTCAATATCATAGAATACTGAAATAAAACCTATGTAAACGTGATCTTAGTAACCTTAGCCTGCAATGTGGTTCTTTCCTTGTTAAGACAAGTACTTTCACTTTTTCACTTGAAGAGAGTACTTTATAGCTTCTCTTAGCATTACTGCTTTTGAGCATTGAACTGTTATTAAGTAAGGTAATGTTTGGAACACATAAGCACCGTGATCCTGTCATGGTTGATCTGATCACTGGGACAACTACTAAGTGACCAAGAGCTAGGTACCATAAACCACATGGATGTGCTAGACAATGGGCTGGCTCATGTCCCTGGCAAGACAGCAAGACAGTGCAAGAGTTTATTGCAATACTCAGAACAACACAAACTTTAAAACTTTTGAATTATTGAATCCTGGAATTTTCTTTTAATGTGTTTACCTGCATTTAACATATTTTAAATAGATTTAATATGTTTAAAACATTTACATTTACCATACACATATGTGAAATAAATTATTTTTTTTGGGAATATATTTCATTAGGTGTATTAATTGTATCTATATAATCAATCAATTAAAGATCTTCAAGTTGTAGTGTTAGAAAAGAGTACTGAATATCCCATGGACTGTCAAGGAATAAACAAACCCGTCATGGAGGAAGTTCAATTGTGGTGCTTCTTAGAGGCAAGACCTTAGGCATGTTGTCAGGAGGGACCAGTTCTAGGAAAATGACATCATGCTAGGAAAGGGAGAGGATCAGAGAAAGAAAGGCAGGCCTCCAACAAATTAGACTGGCCCAGTGACTGTAATGATGGGCTTAAACATATCAGAGACTCTGAGGATGGCTCAGGAAAGGGCGAAGTTCAGATCTGACGTTCACAAAGTCTCTATGAGTCATCGTTGACTTGGTGGATCCTAACAACAACATATACATACGGAGCACTCATGGCCTAGTGACAGGAAGCTGTGCTGCAATCTCAAAGGCACACAGTTTGAATCCACCATATGTTCCACAGAAGAAGGATGGACACTCTCCTCCTGTGTGATTAACAAGGATGAGAAACATCCTCCCATGTGATTAACAGCCTGAGAAAATCTGCTGGAGAGTCAGCTGTGGGTCAGCTCCAACTTGATGG
>NW_006399953.1:2710676-2715082 GCF_000299155.1 Elephantulus edwardii
ATTATATTAAAAAAAGAAAAAATAAGAGGCATGCTCTTTGTTATTTTTTCTTTTATTATTATTCTCTCAACTCTTTGAGAGTGACAGCAGAAATCTGATGTCTTAGTGGTCAGGAGTCATGATACCAATGCAGGGGTACATGGTTTGAATCTACCAGCTGCTCTGTGGGAAAAGATGGCCAGTCAACGTCTGTGCAATTTACTACATCTGAAAACCTGCTCTGGGTTAATTCTGATTTTATGGTTCACAACAACTACAACAACAACAACAATTAACATTTAGTGAGTACTGTTTTTCATTGAATTTTCTTTTATTCTTTTCTCTTTCTTTTTTTTTTTTTTTTTACAGCAAGCTTATGAGAGAACTGGCATTATAATTCTGGTTTTGACAAAGAGGAAACATACCACATTCCAGCCCACGCAGCTGGTAAGTAGAGGAGCTGGGATTCAAACTTAGTGCAGATGAACTCCTAAAAGCATCTTCCTTTCTTTCAGTTCTGACAAGCTGTCCACAAGGAATGATTGCCACTTCAGAATTACACTCAGTCTTTTTAAAATATGTCTATTCTTCAAACAAAATACCTCACTTCGGTTCTAAATCTGCAATACTTGAGGGATTAGAGCCTTTCCATGGCATGCTGCAGTGCATTTTCCACATCACTAAAACTCCACCGCACAGTTCTTCACCCCCAGGGCATCTGTATGGCAGTGGTGTGTGGCTGAGCAACTAATCTTCACACCATCGGTGAGGGGCTCTGAGACCCTTCTAGGTAAAGGATGCTTTTAAATGTCAGTGTTTCCGCACAAGACATTATCTGTTGCAATTATGGATATATCAGTGAATTTTACTTCCTCTGAATTATTAGAAAACACACAGTAAGCTTTAATGAATAGATACAGTTCAAACCCTGACCTGGTATTTGCTAACTCACAAATGAATTTTAACTATAGTTCTTTGCCAGCTGTACCTGATGACAGAATAAACATTTTTGGATGTTGCTTTAAAAAGAAATTAAGATGCAAACAGATAGGAACAAAGCAAAACCTCCTGATTGGAAATTGGACCTTTGCCAGCTCTTGAGGTCTGTAACCTGGGGAGAAATAGTCAAGTTGCAAAAGATGATTTCTCTTTTCTCTTCTTTTGTTTCTTGAAATGTAACATTCCCATGCAATTCTAAACACATTTGATCATATAAAAGCTGATGTAGGTGCATCTTCTAAAACATCAAAGCATTTTGTTAAGTAACCTAGAAAAAGATTACTTACCCTTTAGTGTGAATAAACTTCAGGTATCTTCGGTGATGTGTAAACCTTTTTCTCTTTTTTTAAAATCTGGGCCAGTACTTGACAAAATTTTCATCAGTCTATACCAAAAGTAATTGTCTGACACAGAAGAACTTCATAAAACAATATATGAGCAAGAGGCTGCCCTGGACATTCTCACCAAGTTGTCCCAAGAAATATGGAGGATAACCACCTGGCCAACTGACTGGAAGAGATCTACATTTGTTCCCATTCCAAAGAAAGGTGACCTGACAGAGTGTGGAAATTATCAAACAATATCATTAATATCACATGCAAGCAAGATTCTGCTGAAAATCATCCAAAAATGACTGGAGCAACACGTCAACAGAAAACTGCCAGATGTGCAGACTGAGTTTATAAGAGGACGTGGTACTAGAGATACTATAGCGAAAGTTAGATGGGTCTTGGTTGAAAGCAGCGATTACCAGAGGAATGTCTATATGTGTTTCATCAACTATGTAAAGGCATTTGACTGTGTAGATCACAACAAACTGTGGCTAACTCTGAGAAGATTGGGAATCCCAGAATACTTGATTGTGCTTATGTGAAACCTGTACTTGGAGCAGGAGGCAGTAATCAGAACAGAGCAAGAAAATATTGCATGGTTCAAAATCAGGATGGGTGTGTATTAGGGATGTGTCTTACCACCACACCTTTACAATCTATATACACAACAGATCATCTGGAAGATTGGGCTCTATGAGGAGGAATGTGGCATCAGGATTGGAGAAAGACTCATCAACAACTTGCATTATGCAGATGACATAACGCTGCTTGCTGAAAATGAGGAGGACTTAAAATGCTAGCTGAAGAAGGTCAAGGACTATAGTCTTTAATATGGTTGAAGCTCAATATCAAGAAAATAAAGGTTTTCACCACTGGTCCAATTGGCAGCAGCATCATGATAGACGGTGAAGAGATTGAGATTGTTAACAGCTTCAGTTTGCTTGGCCCAACAATCAACACTTCTTTTCCAGCAGACAGGAAAGCAAAAAGATGAATTGCATTGGGGAAAGTCTGCTGTCAGGGACATCTCTAGAGTACTGAAGAACAACGATGTTAGTGTGGAGACTAAGGTGTGCCTGATACAGGCCATGTTCTTTGCAATAATATGCTATGCATCAGAAAGCTGGAAAATAACTGGGGATGAAAGAACGAGAATTGATGCCTTTGAGCTGGGGTGTTGGAGAAGAGTATTGAATATACTCTGGATTACTAGGATAACAAAGGGTGAAACCAGGCTACTCCTTGGATACAGGGATTCTGAAGCTCTGTCTGACATACTTTGTTCATATTGCAAGAAGGGACATCATCTTGGAGAGGGACATCATGCTGGGGAGTGGGGATGAAAGAACAGCACAAAAGAGAAAGACCCTGTATGAGATGGATTGACTCAGTGACTGGAGTAATGGGGGTAGGTGTGTCATAGACAATAAAGTTGGCTCAGGAAAGAGCAGGGTAGAGCGGTTGTACCTAGGATCACTATGGATCACAGGCAACTTGATGGCACAAATAACAACATAGCAAAAATGAATAGGCAAAAAAGTTAATGTGCACATAATGTGCAGGTAATTTTCTATGAAACTAACAACTATCCAGAGGCATTTCACAGTGTGAATCACAACAAATCATGGCTAAAATTGAGAACAATAAGAACAGTCTATATCATGCAGATGACACAATCTTGCTTGCTGAATGCTAGAGGGACCTGAAGTGCTTTTTCAAAAGATCAAAGACTATAGCCTTCAATATGGATTGCATCTTAACATCAAAAAGACAAAGGTCCTTACCACTGCATCAGTGAGGAACATCATGACACAACCCTGCTTGCTGAAACTGAGGAGGACCTGAACATCATGTTAGATGGAGAAAGAAATGAAACTGCGAATGATTTAATCTTGCTTAGACTCACAATCAATATCCTTGGTACTAGTACTCAGAAGATGAGCAGAGATGTTTTGCTTTTGGCAAGTCCATTGTCAATGACCTCTCCAAAATCCTAGAGAGCAATGTTATCAATTGGAAGACTAAGGTGTGCTTGATTCAGACCAGGATCTGTTCAATTATTTGCTACGTATTTGAGAGCTGGATGATGAGTAAGGATGACAGGGCAAGAATTGATGCCTTTGAGTTGTGGTGTGGAAAAAGAGTACTGTATATCCTGTGGACTACCAGAAGAATAAAAGAGGTATATCTTGGAGAGAGTGCAGCCAGAATGCTTCTTGGAGGCAGGGATGACAAAGCTTAGCCTCTCATACTTTAGATGTGTTATTAGAGGAGGTTATTGCTTTGAAAAAGATATCATACTTGCAAGGGTGAAGGTCAGCAAAAGAGAGGATGATCCCCTTCTAGATGGATTGACACAGTGACTGAAGCAATGGGCTTACATGTACCAGAGATGGTAAAGATTGCACAGGATAGGACAGGATTCAGGTTTGTTGTTCATGGAGTCACTGTGAGTCATACTCTACTTCAATGGCACCTAAGAATAACAACAAAGGTTATTTTTCTCATGAATGCATAGCCTCAATGATACAGCAGTTAAGTGTAGCCAAGATTGGTGGTTTTAAGCTATGAGCTGCTCACAAAATAAAGATGGGTAAAGCTGCTCCTGCAAAAGTAGACAGCCTTGGAAACGCTGCAGGGCAGTTTTATTCTGTTCCAGAGGGTCTCCATGTGTAAGAATCAATTTGACGTCAGTAGACATTATGTTCTAGTTCTGGTGGTGTAACTATGGTTAAGGTTTTGACTATGAACCAAAAAGTTGGTAGATTGAACCTACTAAAGATCTCCATGGGAGAAAGAGTCTTTGGAAAGACTGTTGTTGTGTGGTGCTATTGAATTGAGACCAACTTATAGCTGAACCTCCAACAGCATTTTCAGAGGTACTAAGTCATGTGTGAAGATATTGTTCATCCTTCTCCTGCAGAGGAGCTGGTGGATTAGAACCATGCACCTTTGGGATTGCAGCACAGCTTCTAATGACTAGGTCACCAAAGCTACCTCTAAGACAATTCTTTTTTCTTTCTATAATTATATTTTATTAATTTTCATAAACATTTACAGAGATTTTGGGTTTCCGTTCATTCATTGTTGCACTAT
>NW_006399953.1:2727777-2742286 GCF_000299155.1 Elephantulus edwardii
ACTATACATATGTAATATACTTATACATAGTTACCTATGGTTGAGTCAAGGTGCCATAAACTCAGTGGCTTAAAAAACAAAAATTTCAATTTTCAAAGTCATAAATCCAACTTCCAGATGTTGACAGGATCATATTCCCCTTCCAGGAGTCTAGGGAAGAATCCTTCTGATAGCTTCTTGTAGTTGCCTGCAGTCCTTGGTATTCCTTGATTGTGAACATATCCCTCTAATCTCTGTTTCCATTATCAGATATTATTCTATTTGTATATCTTTCCACATTTCTCTCCTTAAATTAGGGCCTGTGCTAATCCACAATGACCCTATTATAAATTGATTCCCTCTGCAAAAGTTCTCTTTGCAAATAAGGCCACATACACAGTAACTGACATTCAACATTCACACATTTTGTAGCCGAATGCACACATTTCTATCCTTAAATGAATACGAAGCATACAGTCTTGAGTCTAGGTCCATCAGCAATGACTATCTAATTCTCTGCTCCCTTTCACAGAAAAATTTAAAAGTTAGGTAACCTTCCTGCCTCTAATTCCTTTGCTCTATTTCTGTTTCCAAACTCTTCTACTCAGGTTTCCATACCACCTACTCCACTGAAACAGATCTTCTCAAAATCACCCGTGACCACTCTCTGGCCAAATTTAATGACTGTCCCATTTTACCAAACTTCTCAGTAGTATTTAACTCATCTTTCCTTATAAAAATAACTTTCTTGGTTTCCTGACATACCATTCTTTGGATTCTTTGGTTACTTATTCTTAACTTTCAAGCTTCCCCTCTCCTCTCTTGACCTATAAGTTGTTGGAGCAAATCATGGCTTAGTTCTTGATTCTCTTTTTTTCTCTATATAGTCTACTTTCCTCCTGTATGCTGTAGACTCCAAAGTTTATGCTCTCATGAGTCCATTTTGATTTATATATTTAACTGTCTACCAGATTTTTCCCATTCTGTCTTTATTATGCATCTCCAACTAGTAGTTTCAAGACACTTTTTCTACATATATCTAATCCTTTATCACCAAAAATGAAGACTTCTGATTCTCACTCAGCAATTAGCAAATACATGCCTGTCCACTGTGTTCCTCTACAAGAAACTGAGAAATCATTCTCTATCATTTATTCCAGATCACTCAACATCTAAATGCTCACAGTTTCACAGACTATCCCACTGCAACTAAAGCTCTTCAACTTCATTGGCACTGCTCAGAGCAAACCATTATCTCTTATCACCCAGACCACTAAACTAGGTAACTTCTTCTGTTATTAATCTACCCTTTTTTCTACCTGCCCAAATAATTCTTTTAACATATAAATTGTTGTTGTTGTTTTTCAGGAGCCTGGCTAACTTGTAAAGCAAGATTAGCCCTGTACTGTTAAACCAGCAAGACTAACTCCATCTTGGCTAGAATATCTGCTTGGCAATAAACAACTCAAGGAAGCATGACATTAATGAATAAGAGTGACCAAAGGTCTCAGACCTTAGGGAATGTATTCTACCGAAACTCTTTGTTTCTTAGAGCACACAATAAGGTATTCTGGAAAACATCTTTGTATTGTACTGAGGTCTGTGAGAGTTCATGTTTGACCTGATAGTCAACATCTTGGACAGAAAGAGATGATGCGATTGTTACAGCAGATGTGCTTCTAAAACCTATTTGGCCTTTTTTTGAATAATAAAATTGCTATTCACCATCAGCGGATAGTCTCTCTGCATCTTCATTTCATCCTCACCTGTTCTCTCAGTGGAACTGTTTGATATAACGGGGCTGGACCCTGTTAGTTGTTGTGTGTCTTCAAGGTTGAGCCAACCCACAGCTGACATTCTTGAAGGTTTTTAAAGGCAGTTAATAGCACAGGAGGCTATTATCCATCCTCCTCCCTCAGAGCAGCTGGTGGATTAAAACCATGTGCCTTCGGGATTGCATGCAGCTTCTTGCCACTAAGTCACTAAAACTCTTGCTATAATCTGTGAAGTGCTTTCTAATTCTTCCTTTGCACATAAAAAGCCTTTAGATATTAAGTGTGTGATTCCCTCACCTATAATACTCTGGCCATTGGTCTTTTCAGTTAATAACACTATGTGGAATATTGAAAGGATTCATCTCAGCAAATCATGCCAGTTTGAGGGAAAGTGTAGTGATACATTAAATCCACATTTAAGGAGATTCCATCAACAGCCTGAAAGGATTAGAGCCATCTCAGGCACCTCTTTTAATTTGATTCTGAGACTGAGACACTGGTTTACACTATGAGATTTCCCAGATTGTGATCTCTGCCCAGCCAATATGAGGATGGATCTTCACCTATTATGAAATGAATCATTTTAATTATTATGAGGTGGTGAAGAACAGAGCATAAGCATTTCTACTTGGACAATTGACAAGATTCTGTGACAATTCTTCATAAGGTGTTCAAGAAATGTTTGCTTCATAAATCAATGACATATAAATGTTAATTCTTCCATGATCTTTGTAATTTAAGCAAACTTAAAAATCACTCTGAGCCCCTTCCCTTCCCTTCCCTTCCCTTTTTTTTCTGTCTTTCTTTCTCTCTCTCTCTCTCTCTCTCTTTCTTAGAATGGGGTTTATTAGGGAAGTAAGTTGGAGAGTGGAGGAGGCAAAGAACATCACTCAATACATGTCCAAGTTTTAATCCAAGTCCAAAGGTATAATTTCTCAATTAGTTCAGGCTCTGGTTTCAGTTCAGCAGTCAAATCCAAATCATCTAGCAAGGTTTGCTTTCTGAGCTTGTGTGTGTGTGTGTGTGTGTGTGTGTGTGTGTGTAAAATAAATTATTTTTTAAAGCTACTTGTCTTATGTCTGTTATAATAGCATTATGTAACCATCCCACACACAGAGGCTCTTGAATTGGGCTGGGCGGGGTGGAAAGAAAGAAAACTTACTCCTCTGTGACCAATCAGTGTTGGCAAGTCATTTACCTTGCTTCTTTGAGCCTCCATTACCTCATCTGTAAAATAGGGGCCCAAAGCTTGGAGTCATCTCAAAATCTTTCCGTCATACAGTGAAACCACATGTTGGTCCTGCTTATGGAGGGCCACTTCTTCAGCTCCCATTGTACTTTAGTTGGAAACTTGGTGATGCATTGTTCATTTATAGAAAGTTGACTTTATATATACTTTATATGTACACACACACACACACACACACACACACACACACACACACACCCCTGAGTCAAAATCTTTAAGTCTTTCTCCACTTTTGTCTTCTGGATCCTGGTGGTGCCTTACCCTCTGCTAAAATTTATGGCTGGGCCATCAGCTTGCATATGTCCTCAAGTGGAAAGGGCATAGGACTCCTTTAAGCAGCTTGGATATTGGAGCAGGGATACCTGGATATTGGACCAGAAATGAAATTCGGTGACAGAGAGGCATGGCATGGGGTTTCATGACAGATGTCCCTCATTATTTATTCATGAGCCTTCTGGAACTCACTTTTGCCAGCTATAATATGGATATGAACACTTTGTTGATCATGGAGACTAGATAACCTTCTAGTTTTTTTAAACACGTGATAGGTGTTATGAAGCTTGAATGAGCACATTCCTGGCATACCTCAAGAATCAATGCCTTTGAACTAAGGTATTGTAGACGAGTGCCTAATATCCCATGGATTGTCAAAGGAACAAACAGGTATGTCTTCTAGAAGGTGCAGCCAGAGTCCTCTTTGGAGGCATAGATGATGAAACTTTGTCTCAAATACTTTGTGTAGGTTGCTAAGAAAGGTTACTCCTTTAAGAGGAAAATCATACTTGGGAATATGGAAGTACAGAGAAAAGGAGGAAGAAGCAGGTGTGTTGACAGGATGACTCCTGAAATGGATTTGAGTGTGTCTGAGATTGTGAGGATGGTATAGAATAAGATAATGTTCAGATGGGGATTTATTATTATTTTTTTAACTAAATATTTTTTAATTTTTACTGCATATACTTTCCATTTAATTTTCCCCCTATTCACTCATTGTTGCATATTTTCCTCACTGCCCAACCCTCCCCCCGTTCATTTTTCTCTTCGAAAAGAAAAACAATTGTTTCATTGTGATACAATCCCCTCCCAAGTCCACAATCCACTTTTACTATGCATTTAGTTTTCTGTACTCTTATGAAAATAATACCTAATCCTAGACTCTTTTTAAACAGGTCTCTCCCTCATCTATTTCATCTGTTAGTTCCCTCTTTTTAGGTTCCTCCCAGCCCCGATGTCAGACCCACTTTAAAACAGTGGCACTATGCAGGATTTGTCCTTTTGTGACTGAGATATTTCACTCAGCATAATGTCCTCCATGGTCACCCATTTTGTATAATATTTCTTGAGTTCTTTGTTTTTCAGTGCTGCATAGTATTTTATTGTGTGAATATACCACAGCTTCTCTATCCATTCGTTTGTTGATAGGCACTCAGGTTGTTTCCAACTCTTTGCTATTGTGAACAAAGCAGAAATAAATATGGGTACATATATCTGTTTGGATGTCAGTTGTGTCAGATGAGTTTTTTAAAGAGTTGGTATGAGTTATACCTAACTTGAGGGCACCTAACAATAACAACGAAAACAAAATAATAACAGTGTCCTAGTATGAGAGCTTGTGGTAAGGAACTACACCGTAATCCCAAAGAAATGTGGTATGAATTCACCAGCTCTTTCTCTGGATAAAGATGGGCAAGACCCTCCCATGAGATTTACTACCTCTGAAAACCTACTGAAAGATCATCGATGGGTCAGTTCCAACTATACAGCATACAACAACAAAAACAGTGTTGCCTAGTGGTAAGGAGTTGCACTGCAATTCCAAATAATGTGATTCAAATCTACCAGTTGCTTTATGGGTGAAGGATGGTCAATGTTCTTTCTTGTGATTTAGTGCCTTTGGAAGCCTCCTGGAGGGTCAGCTATGAGTTGGTTTGGACTCAATGATACATGACAACAATAACAAGTGGCCTAGTGGTATGAAATTACATTCCCAATCCAAAGGCAGTTGGTTTAAATCCACTAGCGAATGATGGGCAGTCTTCTCCCAAACAATTTATTGCTTCTGAAAACTTTTTTATTGCTTCATGGAAGGGTTGTCTATGAGTTAATTCTGATTCCACAGCACACAACAAACCTCTCCCTTAATATATATTGATGTCTTAAGCCCCTGTGCCTGTGAAATAGAATCTTCGAAGATGTTATAAAGTAATTTAACATTGAAGAAGGATGGATCCTAGTATTATATAGTTGGTATCCTTATTAAAGAGGAGAAGATACACAGACACAAAGGAAATATAGTCATGTGATAAAAAGGGAGATGTATCTACAAACCAGAAAAGGCCAGAAATTTCTGGAAGTTACCAAAGCCTGAAGAGAGGCATGGAAGGGTTCAAGCTGGTTGACAACTTAAGAAATTTATGTTCTGCAGATTTCTTCTGGTGTTTTGTTATGGGAGCCCCAGGAAACTAAGACATCAACCTTCTCTCACTTAATCCTTTTGTTTTTCACACTGTTTCTTTCCTTTTTTACAACATCTAATGCAAATGATACTTTTCTCCTCTTTCTTTTTCACTCTTCTTTTAGTCAGTTCTCTGTACCAGTTTCCAGTTGCCTGTTAATGGGAATAAAACACCACACATAAGAGTTTGTCTTGTACACTCTACCAAGAAAAAAAGGGCTTCCTAAGCTCATGTGATTCAAGTGCTAAAATATTAATAGGAGAAAATAGCAACACCAGGACCATAGCAGTTTGGGTGTGAGACCAGCAGGTCTTCTGGAACTCTCTTATGTTTGGAGCCCACAGGAGGCCTGACATTCAGCCGGCTTCCATGCAGAGATGCAGATGGCTTCTAAGCCTATTTCAGTGAGCAAATGAGGAAGAGGTATGGAAGACTGGCAGAATTCAGTCACAATTCCTACCCATGGCATCAAGATGCCAGGATCCAAAGACAATTAAGCATGGATGACTTGAGAGAAGGAACACAAGGAGACAGTTTGAGCCTTATTAAAATGCACTGAAAAACTTTCTTTGAAAAAAGGAAAAAATTATTCCAGTTTATTTTTAAGTTGTTAAAAAAGAACCATTCCTCAAGATTAGCCTCTTTGACATGTCTTCAAGATTGGTCAGTAGGGGCAAAGCTATGAAAAAAAAAAATCCATGCATACTTCCCACAGCATTTTCCTTAAAATAAGACGACAATAAATCTGTAATACTGCCAAGCTCCTAAAGAACAGATTGAAATGCCCGAGATTATAAATTCAAACATTTTCCCCACTGAAAGGGAATTTTAATTCCTTCTCTAGAATACTCTGGGGGGTAGGTCATTGTCTCTAAATGCTTTTGGGATTTTATTTTATTTTTATTTATTTTGGGAGAGTTAAATACACTTAGGTAGACCTGATGAGAAAGCATTTGGAGTCCCAGTAAAAACCGTCAGGAGGGCACAGTGTGCATATGTGAAAATGATGAAGCTAAAATGTAAATGTTGGTTACCACTTTCAGATAGTGCATTTAGGGCTGGGCAGAGCTCAGTCACTCTGGTTCAATATGCTACAAAAAGCCTTGCAAGAATAATTCCTAAATGCATTCTTTTACTATTATCCTTTTTTTACCACTTAAAAAATGTTCACTCATATTTATAATAAAGCTTCTAAACTCTTAAACTCAAGTCCTAAAATTAAGTTTTGGGTCTCATTTTATCATCATTTACTAATTATGTGACTTTAAGCATACTTAGAGCATTGGTATATTAAACCATAAGATAAAACTGCCCTCATCAGATCTTTGTGAGAAGGGCATTGAGTTCAGCACACAAAGCACTTGGCACGTATGCTAAGAATCAGTATCGTGTTAGCTATATTATGTATATTATTTTTGCTGCCTGAAGAATTTGCACTGCATCAACCCAATAATATCTGACATGTTTATAGCATTCTACAAGTTTCAAAACATTTCCACTTACGTTATGGATTACAGACTAAGACAGTTAGCCAAGTTTCTGCAAAAGAAAGTGTAATGGCAGAGCTTAGACACTGCTGCTGACTTAGTCTATTGCTATATTGCTATATTTGTTGTTGTTATTCTATATTGCTGAGTCAGAATAAACTTACAGTAGGCTTGCCATCAGATTTTCAGGGACTTAAAATTACAGAAGAGGAGATTCCATATTATGCTTCTATGGAGCAGACTATGGATTCAAACCACCTGGTTTAGGGATGGCAGTACAATGTCTTCCCATTAGGTCACCAGAGTTCCTATTACTATATCTAAGAAACACTTGAAATAAATTAAAAATGTACTGATTTCTTACATTGTATGAGGATCTATTCTAAGTAACCTGTGTGAATCGTCTCATTTGAATATTATGAAGTTGTTGTTGTTAATTGCCTTCTAATCGATGACAACTCATAGTGACCCTATGAACAAAAGACCTGAAGTTCTCTACAGCTAACAACATTTATCAAAGTTCATAGAGTTTCCAGAGGCATGTTGCTTAGGAAGTGGATGCCACTCCTGCTTCTAAACCTTTCATAGTATGTTATTGTTGTTATGGGCCATTGAGTTGCCTATGATGTATAATTAACCATTAAGTTCATTAATTATACATCATAGTGCAGACAGAGAGTGGGGTGGAGCTCCCCGATTAAAACAAGCTTGGAAGGAGAAGTGGCATCCACTTCCATAATAGCTTGCCTCCGGAAACCCTATGAACCTGGAGAGAGGATGAAAGGCACCCAAGCATCGAGGAATCTCCTTCATAGGGTGGCTATGAGTCGCCTGCGACTCGACGGCACTTAACAACAACAACATGACGTATAGCGACTCTATGTACAGCAGCTCTGAACCCTGCCCTGTCCTGAGCCAGCCACACTGACTCTGAAACACCAACCCCAATTGCTCCAGTTGCATATCAATCCATCTCCTCTGGAGTCTTCCTCACCTGTGCTATCCGTCCGCCCTTCTGAGCATAATGTCCTTCTCCAAGGACTGATCTCTTCTGGCCATGTGCCCAAAGTCAGTGACATGGAGCTTCAAAAATCCTAGCCTCCAAGCAGATTCTTGGTTTCACCCTCCCCAAGACAGGTCAATTGTTTTCTTGGCAGTCCACGGCAGACTCTTCTCCAGCACCACAACTCAAAGGCATCTCAACTTTTATTCGGGGTCTGGGTTTTGAACTGGGTGGCCTCCTCACACACACAGCATTGGGAACCCACAGTGTCACTCAACACAGGACCTGAGAGCTCTCTCTAATCTCCTTGATCTGGTAACACCTTTCTTTCACCCAGAAGGATGTCAGCTACTTTAATCTCATCTTCCGTGAAAGGATATCTTTAGTCTCAAATCTCCATCGGGCCCTTGAGTCTGGCCTTCTGGTCAAACAAAACCACCACAGCATCAGATCTAGAAGAGTTTTGTCTGGACCTTGGAATTATCACATTGTGTTAGCAATGTAAACAGAGACAGTAAATCACAGAACTTAACAGAAGCTCTCCTGCCAGGATCTTCTTTCAATACAGCCTCAAGCAAAAATCTTTCTCTGAAGTTGGTACATGGAATTTGAACTTATATCCTCCTAAACAAGAGATGGACAACAGTGCGAGAGACCAGTAGCAGTGTGTAGTGCAAGGCAACATGGAAGTGAATGGTGACCATAGTAAGGGTTGGTTGGGGAAGGAAAAGTTGGACCAGGTAGACTGTGTGCAATGAATGAGGATATAGCAGGGAAAGAGTAGAGGCAAGTCACATGTGCTTGGGTTGGGTGGGCAGTGGATATATTGGTTATTATGAAGTATGTACTATTAGTCTCATATTTTATTGATTAGAAAACTGATGCTTATACATGCTAAAATTCCCTGGGTGGCACAGATGGTCTTTGCTAGGCTGTTATCTTAAAGATTGCAAGTTTGAACCTACTCAACAGCAGGGCAGACGAACTGGGTCTTGTGATTCACTTCCATAAATATGAGAGCCAAATTTTAGCCCATTATCAATTGAGACTATTCAGATGAAGACACAAACAAATGAGAAATAATGAATAAAAATGTCAAGTTTTCTATTCAAAGTCTTGCATGTGAGAGCTAGGATTTTACTTGGTTAATTCTAATTCCAACATTTAGCTTCTCAAGTGATGAAATTAGCTGCTAGGTAAAAATATGCAAGACTACATTTATATTTTCTTATACATGTTTCATTTTATCAGATATGGGCTTTTGAATAAAACACTGACTTTCTCTACTACCTAGTTTGCTTATCTGCCATTTGGAAAAAATATTCCAAATCTCTCTCCTAGAATCTTGAAGATAAAATTTTAAAATATTCAGCCCACAAGAAAAAAAAAAGAAAAGGACAACAACAACAAACACCAACATGTTACCATTACATCAATTTAAACTCGTAGCAACCATATGGAACAGATGAGAGCTACTCCACAAGGTTTCCAGGGCTGTAAGCTTTCTAGGAGCCAAATGTCCTATTTTTCTGTCATAGAGTGACTGGGGGCTCAGATTACCAACCCTTAGGTTAGTAACTGTTTAGCCATTCCATTACCCATGTTCTTAAAAACTTAAATTCACATAAGAAATATGACATGCTAGTACTAATTATTCTTAATATGATGGTCTTAGAAAATGTGACTAAAATAATCAATAATAATCTGAAAATATTTTTTAGCTATTTTAAAACTGTTGAATACATATACACAAAGATAAGAATGGAAGTCACTAGAAGCAAGTTGATCTTGTCACCCCAGTGGTAATTGCATCAGACATACTGCATTCCTAAGCCACAATTTTCTAAGCAAGGTATTAAATGGTACTTTAAGCTTCCAGACAAGCTGTGAATGAATTCCAAACAATACTCCTTATCAGATTTGAAATAATTAAGAATGCATAGACAACACTTTAATATTTGCCCAGATAACAAGTCCCATGGGCTCTGCAACTGCAGTTGATTTGGACTGCTCATTTATAAACTCATAGTTCACTTTATGCAATTATTAGAAGAACAGTGTCTGAGTAAACATCTATGTGTACAGACCAAAGATCCTCTCTGCTAGTTCTGTTTAATTTAGTGTTTGGGGGGGGGGATCAAATAGCGATGAGTTGAAAGACAATGCAACAAAACATTGCTCTGTTCTTAGAGCTAGTTTCCTGGACACAGAAAGTGACATCTTTCTAAATGGACTACATCTTTAGAGCACTAGCAATTAGCCTGGATAGAAAATGTTGTAAGATACTGTTGAGTTGGTTTCCATGTAGAAAGACCCCTATATGCCACATAATGAAACACAGCCTGATCCTCTGCCATCCTCACAAGTTGTGCTTGAGCCTATTTCTGCAGTCACTGTGCCAATTAATTGTGTTGAAGACATTTTTGTTTTCGTTTTTGCTGACCTTCTATTTTACCAAGCGT
The DNA here is from genome assembly GCF_000299155.1 of Elephantulus edwardii. Lineage (NCBI taxonomy): Eukaryota > Metazoa > Chordata > Mammalia > Macroscelidea > Macroscelididae > Elephantulus > Elephantulus edwardii. The sequence goes on from NW_006399953.1 coordinate 2,738,189, forward strand.
GATGTGTTTCTTTAAGGATTACTCCTCACCCTCCAAATTACCCGAGATGAAGTCTTACCACTATTGCTTTTAAGGAGCATTTTGGATATAAGTTCAAGAGAGTTTTACCTGTTCTTTTGGCAGTGCACTATACATTCAGTTTTTCACTGCCGCTGCCACAAGTAAAAGATATCCATTCTCCTGTGATCTTCCCTATTCATTGTCCAGCTTTCATATGCACAAGAGAAGATCGAAACTATTATGGAATGAATGAGACACACTGTAGTGCCCAGTGTCCTTGCTGATCAGCACTATAAATATGCCAATGTAATACATCATTTGATTTCTTGACTGCTTCCTCAGTGAATGCTGATTATGGGGCCAAACAAAAGGAAATCCTTGACAACTTCAATTATTTCTGTTTATCATAACGTTTGTCGGTCTAGCTTTTCTTTTACCCTTCTGAGGTGTTTTCTTTGTTGAGGTATGAACTGTTATTTAAGAAAATTAATTTGTAGAACATTAAGTCAAGTATCCAAATTACCCATCTACTGAGTGAAGATTCCAGAATGTCAACTCAGTGTTCTTTACTGAATAAGATATTGAATCTGGAGTCAAAAGACGTTGACCATATAATAATCTTTTAGGTCAATAATACTTGAGTCATTACCATTGACTAGATATTTGTTCAAAGCAATTATATTTACAAACTCTTTATGTATTCAATAGTATTTTGTCTATTTTACATGGACTAAAGAGGGAGGTTACCTGATTTAACACAAGCATGTAGCAATTTGACTTTAAACACTCTTGTTCTGGAATCTTGGTGACAAAAATAATACTGAAGATCCTATGATAGAATTTTGTAAGATCAATACCTTATGTATTGTAAATATATTTTTAAAACATATATAGTAACTGTACATATAGAACTTATTTGATTAAATACACAGGGATCAAATTGACTACATTTATGGAAAGAAATGATATTGAAACTCAAGATCACCATTCTCAACAAAGTTAGTGTACAGACAACTGTGGAACAGACCATCAATTATTGATATACAAGTTCATGTTAAAGCTGAAGAAAATTAAAACAACTCCAAGAGATCCAAAATATGATAATAGGTACATTCCATCTGAATGCAGTACTACCTAAAGACTGGATTTGAAGCAATGAACACAAATGAATAAGGACCAGCTGAGTTGTAAGATGATATAAAGTACTTAATACACAAGAAAAGCAAAAGATCATAAAAAATGCAGCAAAGAAAGAAAAAAAAGATAAAAATGCATGCTAGGAAAGATGTTCCTACTTGCATTTAAACATAGAGTTGTAGTTATTGATTGCCTTTGAGTCGAGCACAACTCATAACGACTCTATGAACAAAAAGGTAAAAGGTCAGAAGCCCTTCTACAACTACCGACATTTATCAAAGTTCACAGAGTTTCTGGAAGCTTATAGTTTAGGAAGTGGATAGCTAAAACAAATTGTAGAAATAACGAAATTAAAGAGTTAAACACAACATTTCAAAGGTCTGCTTAAGAAGACAAAGGGAAACATTAGAATGAAATGTGCAAAGACCTACAGCTAGAAAATAAAAGAAAATCAGGTTCATTGTTTCTCAAAATTAAATAAATGAAGGAAAAATTAAAATCTTTCAAGAGTTGAAATGTTGAAAGATTCTATGGCAAAAACATCTTGGTGTATCAAAAGTTCAAAGGAAAGCAGAAAGTCATAGCATAAAAAAAGCTGATTGATTGATATGTAACCATATCAGGAGGTATCACATGAGGAATAATGTTTGGTAGGGAAAGAAGATGTCTGAACTCTTCAGTGACATTACCAAAATGCAAGGCTCTGAAGATTGACAGAATAGTCATTATTTCAACAAACAGATACTAGTGGAGAGATTGGTACTTGGAAACATGGCCTTAGTGACAAAAAAGAAAATACTCACTTGTTTATGTTACTAATAGAAAGAATTGGACAGCTTACTGGAAGAGACCCATATTTGTGTCCATTCCAAAGATAGGTGACCCAACAGAATGTGGAAATTATCTAACAACATGATTAATATCACATGAAAATAAAATTTTGCTTAAGATGACTCAAAGTGGGTGTAGCAGTATACCTACAAAGAACTATCAGAAATTTAACAGGGATTCAGAAGAGGGCACGAAACAAGGGATGTTATTAATGAAAGCAGAGTTAAATCAGAAAGATGTTTACTTGTGCTTTATTCCATCATGTGAATATACAATTTCACAATCCATTCATTGGTTGATGGGCCTTTGGACTGCTTCCCTTTCTTGCTATTGTGAATAACACTGCTATATAAACATTGGTGTACAAATCTCCATTTGTGCCTCAGTTCTGTTTTCCTCAGAGTATATTCCTAGCAGTGGAATAGCTGGATCATACGGAAGTTTTATGTTCAGCTTTTTTTAAGAAACACCAGACTGCCTTCTTAAGAAAAATGCAAGCCAAAACCACAGTTGAGATGCCATCTCACTCCAGTAGCAATGGCAAAGTTATCTCTTAGTTGTCTCTTGTTTTTAAATTTTTTTTATATGATTAACTTACAAAGTTTGTATACATTGATTTTCACACTGGATATTTCCCATACCCTTTACCGGCCCCCTCCCTCCACCTATTAAATTGTGCAACCCTATGATTAACACTCCCCCACCTCTATTGCTTAGTCCATCCTCACCTAGTAGTGGCACAGTTTAACAGCACAGCAAACAATGTACAATGTAGAAGATATGGAGAGATTTGGAACTCTTGTACAGTCTTGATGGGATTGTAAAATGTAAAAAGATCACATTAAAGTGATAAAAAAGTCAAGCAGCCACTTTGAAGATTAAAGTGTGCCAAACCTAAGCCAGACATTTTAATTATCTCTTTAATAATCATATGTCTGCATTGTTGTTGTTGTGTACCGTAGAGTCAGATCCAACCCATAGCTGACCGTCCGGTGCGTTTTCAGAGGTAGTTAATTGCACTGGAGGAGATAGCCCATCTTTCTCCCATGGAGCAGCTGTTGGCCGGGGCCTCAAACCACATGCCTGTGGGATTGCAGTGCAGCTTCTTGCCACTAGGACTGTTTGTATTGTTGTTAAGGGCTGTCGAGTCATAGATGACTCATAGTGACCCTATGAATGAAAGACGAGAACATGTATAACTTTCATCCTTTCTCCAGGTTCATAGAGTTTCCAGAGGCAAGCTATTCCAGAAGTGAATGTCACTCCTGCTTCTAAGTTTGTTTTAATCTGGGAGCTCCACTAAACACTGTCCACCATGGGTAACCAGTATCACATTTGACACATCAGTTTCACAGTGTCAAGCATCACAGCAACCATGAGTGACATCTGTAAAGCAAATGGACAGACTAGATGACTAAAAATACCATCTTCTCAGAGTGCTCTTGGAAGCAAAGGTGGGAAAGCTTTATTTCACATACTTTGGACTTGTTGTTAGGGAGGCTATTCCTTGGAGAATCATCATGCTTTGAAAGGTGGAGTGTTGGCAAGAGAGAAAGAACCTCAACCTGATGGGTTAACACAGCGACTACTGCAATGAGCTCAAGTGTGTCAGAGATAATGAGGATGGCACATGGAGGACAGGGTTCAGGTCTGTGGCTTATAGAGTTGTTCTGAGTCATACTCAACTTGATGGCACCTAAAACCACCACTGTATGTCTGGGAAAGCTAAAGGAAGGCCAAAGGAAGACATGTCCTTTTGAATTATGGAGTTTATGAAGAATATAACAGGGCAGTTCTTGTGGCCTTGTCCACAATTTGCTAACTCAAATTCCATACCCCTCTGACTGTTCAGACCAACACACATCCTCAGGAGAAGGGTGGGTAATCTTCTCTCAAGGGATACAGTCTTGGAATCCAAAGATGATAAGCTAGGAGTACTCTGATTCAATGGCAATATGAGTTGAGCGAGCCAGAAGAACTAGCAACTATACTTTTGAAGTAGAACAGCTCGAATGCTTCTTAGAAGTAAAAATGATGTCGTTCCCCCACTTCACTGATTTCATCTCCTTGTCAAAGATCAGTTGACCATAGATAGATGGGTTGATCTCTGGATTCTCAATTCGATTCCAT
>NW_006399953.1:2746006-2759619 GCF_000299155.1 Elephantulus edwardii
AATCTGTTTGTTTTCCTAGCAGTCCATGGTATTCTCAATACTCTTCTCCAGCACCACATCTCAAAGGCATCAATTATTCTCCTTCTATCCTCCCTGGTCATTGTCCAACTCTCTGATGCATAACAAGTGATTGCAAAGACCATGGCCTGTATGAGACACACCTTAGTTTCCAGAGAGACACCATTGCTCTTCAGTACTGAGAAAAACTGGATAGATTATGTATATTGCATTGAAATAGATGAGGGAAAGAACAGTTTAAAAGTGATATATGATAGGGTATTATGATTATCACAGGAATCCAGAATTAAGGTTGTATAGTGGAGTGCATTCAGAGCGGGGATAGGGGGGTAGAGAAAAAAATACAACAATGAATGAATGGAAATCCAAAAATCTCTGCAAATGTTCATTAAAATTAATGAAAGTTTATCTTTTGCTTTTCAAAGAGAGGAGCAAACTGGGGTGGAGGTGGGGGGGGATAGGGAAAAAAATGCAACAATGACTGAATGAAAATCCAAAATCTCTGTAAATGTTCACTAAAATTAATAAAATTTTAAAAAAAGAATCCCCTCATAAAGGTGCATTGATGAAGTGGCTGCAACAATGTGCTGAAACACACTTGGTGAGCAGTCTGCTGAGCAGAACGGTGCTTCATTCTCTTATCCTTCGGGTTACTGTGACTCAGGACAGATCCACACACAACAACAACAACAGGTTCACCACTCGTGAGCATGACACTCCTTTGCCTGGTTCTCAGCTCATTATTGATAAGATGAAGGGGTCGTTCGGATAAACCATAAACTCTCTTTCATGAACCTATCCAATAAACTCGATAGTTGTCATAATTAAAATCGCATAAGGTTATGCTCTGTATGTCAGGCTTATGTTCACTCCTGAATCATGAAGTGGTGCTGCTCACTGAGTGGCAAGGACTGTATGCCTTTTCTTTTTTCTGTGAATTTGTTAACACAGAGCTAAGGCTTATTAGGTTCTAATAAAGCATGTTATACAGTAGAACTTTTCTGTTCTCTGAGATGTCTCTTTCTTGTTTCTCTTGTAATTTTCACTCCAAATTTGGGCTCTCACTGCAGTCAGAGTTGAAATATATGTGGTAAAAGAGGTGGGTTTTTACAGTGGCTGATGGCAATCAACAGAAATTGTCTCATTTTAGACTTCACAGAAAATAAGTTTATTACAGTTTGCTTTTTGTTTTCCCTGGGAGAACCAGTTCTGAAAATGTTCAGCCTAAAACGTGTGAATTTTGTGGTGAAATTTCAAGTAGTGACTATTCTCCAGAATGTTTATTTCAATCTGTTCCTAAGAAACTTAGAACAAGTTTGGATGGTACAAATGGTTAATCTATTTGGTGGCTGATTAAAGAGTTGGAGTTTTGAGTCCACCTTAAAGAGCAAGATGGTTGGTCAGTCAACAGACTGTGTGATGGCTGCTTGAAGCCCAGATGTTTTAATATTTTTTTAATATGCATGTGAAACTTGGACAACGAATAAAGAGGATGAAGAAGACTTGATGACTTTGAATTGTGGTGCTCTTTAGAAACAGAATGCTCTTTAGAAACAAAAATCACAAGGCTTCATTTCCCCAGTTTGGACATGTTGTCAAGGGAGGTGAGTCTTTAAAAAACGACATCATAGTTAAAATGTAGAATGTCAGTGAAAGAGAGGAACACTCTCAGCAAGATGATTTGATATAATGACTATGCCGATGGTGTAAGCATGAAAATGTTTGTAAGCACAAAGAAATTGCGTGGCTGGCACGGCAGGGCAAACGTTAGATCTGTTGTGCATAGGTTCACATTATAAGGCAGAGTTGACTTGATGGTATCTGACAAGTGAAACACCTTGAAAGACCTGGAGATATACTTCCAAAATGTGAGCTACTGAAAATGATCTAGAACACAATTCATCTCTGATGCATGTTGTTGTTAAGTGTCATCAAGTTGACAGGTAACAGGGACTCTATGAAATATGGCTGTCTTTGAATGTTTCCCTGTTCTGCTAGTCTGTGCCATCCTCATAATCTCTGACATACTCAAGTTCACCATTGGAGTCACCAACTCAATTTCTTTTATTGAGGGTCTTCTCTTCCCTTATTGACCTTCCACCATTCCAAGCATGATGTCCTTTTCCAAGGACTAGGCCCTCCTTACAACATTTCCAAAGTATGTGACATGAAATTTCACTATTCTTGCCTCCAAGAATGGAGGCACATTTTCCAAGACATACTTGTTTGTTCTTCTGCTAATTTATCAGATATTTAGTACTCTTTTCCAGCACCACATCTCAAAGGATTTGATGCTTCTCTGTCATCTTTATTCATTGTTCAACTTTCAGCTGCATAGCAAGTAATTGAAAAAAGATCATGGTTTGGATCAGGCACACCTTAGTCTACAAAATGGCATATTTTCTCTTCAGCACTTTGGAGAGGTCCCTGAGGCAATCTTTCCCAAAGCAATACGTCTTTTGATATCCTGGATGCTGGTGCCAAGGGCTTTGATTGTGAATTCAAACAATATTAAATCATTGACTATTTCTTCTCTTCTCTACCTATGATAATGTCACCCTAAGTTTGCTTGTGTAGTGTCACCATCAGTTGACCTTGAGGCATCTCATTTTGCACAAATGTACATAAAAGGAAAGTGTAGAGTGAAAAGGTTCATTGCAATGAGGTATTTCTGTTTATCTGGAAATTTCTGACTTTTCAGATCTAGTTATCAGCAATTTTTAGCAAAGTAAAAGCAGAATAAGACCTCTCTGGAAGTCTTTAAAAAGGTGTTTCACCTTCTACAGTCAAAGAAATGACAGGACTGAGGATCAGAAATGGAAATTAATCAGAAGAGGATAGAACTTCAGAGAAGCTAATAGAGTCTATCCAAGTTGTCTGTGCCAAAACTAAGTGCCTTTAGAGAATGAGACATGGAATTGGAATATACGAATACATTCACTGCAGGAAGTTGTATCCAGATTCCTCTGAATTGCCTAAAGCTGTAGTAATACTTTCCTTCACTTTATAGGAGAAGGTGGGCACGTGATTCCTTATTTGAACTCTATGAGGTGTTTTTTTAAAAAAAAATTTCTATTGATTTGTTCACAAAGTTCATACACATTGGGTTTCATACTACACTTCATTCATATTGTGTTTCATATAATTAGTCCCATTCATTATGTTGTATAAAATCAATCATGATTGAACCATCTTTACCCAATCTTTTCAGATCCCCATCGGGTCCTTCCCATTTCCTTCACCTCCTCCCTCCACCCACCAAACTGTGCAACCCTGTTATTTTGCCCCTACTCATCCTAACCTCTCTGCTCCCATCCCTTTCCCTCTTCAGTCTCCATACATGTTTTACTAGGTATCCTTCTATTTTTACAATAATAGTCTTATGCAGTATTTGTCCTTATAAGACTGAGTTCACTCAGAATAATACTCTCCAGTCTCTTCCAAGTTATGTAGTTTTTTTCTAAATCATTGCTCAATCCATTCAGTTGGAGTTGGACATTTGGGCTGTTCCCATGTTATTGTGATGGTGAATAATGCTGCTATGAACACATGAACACTGGTGTACAAATCTCTGTTTCTGTTTCAGTTCTAATTTTCTTGGGTATATTTATATATATTCCTAGTAGTGGAATAGCTGAGTAATATGGAGTTTTTCATGAAACTTGTGCCTTATAAGATAATGTTTGCTGTCCTGTCTCACTTGATTACCAGATGTATAATTAGGGTCCAATATCAACGCAATACAAATTGCGGGAGAGGGGGATACAGGGGGTCTTGAAAAGGACTAACACACAGAAAGACTGCATATAATAACTTTTGGATTAACATTTACTGTCAGGTAGTGGAGAATGTGCCTGGAAGTTAATCCTAAGGATAAGGGAGAATTTCTTATGATGCAAAACATTCTCTTGCAACACATAATTTTGCATATGAACCAAGACTGAAGATAATTGAAAACCTGATAATAAAATAATAGAATAATAATAATAATAGAAAGGGGCCCATGTTAGGCAAAGCAGAGTTACTAGAAGAGATGTGGCAGATTGGAGAAGGTGGGATGAAATCTTCAGAGAAGAAAGCATGTTTGAATAAAGTTGCTATGTTGTTGTTGTTGTTATGTGCCATCGAGTCACCTGCGACTCATAGCAAGTACAACAGGCCTAAACCCTGCCCTATCCTGTGCCAATCTCACTGTCTCCAACACACCTACCCCTATTACCCCAGTCACTGAATCAATCCATCTCATCGAGGGTTTCCTTTCCTGTGCTGTCTCTCCACCCTCCAAGCATGATGTCCTTCTCCAAGGACTGGTCTCTCCCTGCAACATGTCCAAAGTAAGTCAGACGAAGCTTCAGAATCCTTGCCTCCAAGGAGCAGCCTGGTTTCACTGTCTCCAGGACAAACCTGTTTGTTCTTGTAGCATAGTGGACTCAAAAACCTACCTGTTGACCATAAAAAAGAAAATAAATCTTCAGAGTTTCTAGCGTCAGGTCCTTGCAGATTTTATGATATATAATACTTAACTCTGTTTTCTGTAGCTGGTCTTTGAAATCTTGCACTCAATTCTCTTCATCAAAATTTTCCCCCTTCTTCTTTTGCTTTTTAAAGAGAGGAGCAAACTGGGGGAGGAGAGTAGTTTGAGAAAAATGCAACAATGAATGAATGGAAATATAAAATCTCTGTAAATGTTCATTAAAACTAGTAAAGTAAAATTAAAAAATCTCTTTTCTAGTTGCTTTAGCACCTTTACATGAGAGAGAATGTAAAGGACACTTTACCTTTCAAGCTCTTTTGATATCCATTTTGATCCATGTTTCTTTCATATCTTTTTAGTAATCTTTTGTTTTGAATTATCTCTTTGATGCCATCCTATGACTAGTTTGGTCTATTATGATCAGTACTGTTCAGTGTCTCGTGTCTGCTCTGGAGATAGTCTCTAAACTCAGGTGAAATATACGCGAGATCATACTTTGGCTCTTGCAGAATTGTTTTAATTTCCTTTACTTCAGTTTGATGTTTAGCTTTTCCATGATTTCTTTTCACATATGTAAGTGATATGATTCCTATTTAGTCCATCCTGTGAGGTCCATGTGTGTAGTCACCATTTATTTATTTATTTTCCTTGTAATGAATAAATAATTTAGAAACACTTACATTGATTACCTTAAAATTGGAACTGACTGGTTTTTGGAACACTGTAAATCACCTGGATATATAAAAAAGTACAACTGTTTATTTCATAGGAGAATGATAAAATTAACATTTTTTTAAAAAATGGGTTGTAATTCCCTGTAGTTTAAAGGTGGTGGTTATTAGCATTTTACTGACTTGCAGTACCAAATAAAACCCCCATTGCCATTGAGTTAATACTCCAACTGGGAAATCTTAAAAGATCAGACTTCCTGACATTTATCAAGTGTTTTATGGATTAAAACCACGTCTCTTAACACTCTCCATGTAAAATACTAAGATTGAGTGTCATTATTTTCAGTATAGACATAATAAATTATCAATAGACAGTAAATTTAGCTTTAAAATAAATATTTTTGCTTTTAGTCACTGAGTCATTTAATTTGAAGTTAGAAATGATTACATACCCAGCTATTCCACTGCTAGGAATATATCCCAAGGAAATAATAACTGAGACATGAATGGAGATAAGTAAATCTATGTTCATAGCAGTGTTACTCACAATAGCAAGAAAATGGAAACAACTCAAATGGCCAACAACAAATTAATAGCTTGAAAAATTGTGGTGTAACTACACAATGGAATACTAAGGAACTACAATTTTGTAAAATACTATTGTATCATGGGAGAATCTAGAGAACATTATGTTGACTGAAATAACTCAGTCCCATAAGGACAAATACTACATAAGACCACCACTTTGAAAATAGGATACCTGAGCAAAATAGGTATAAATGTTCTAAAGGATAAGGAGAATGAGAGAAAAGTGGAGGTAGGAAGGGAAGGGAGAAAAAAAATCATTGGTGGGCAAGTGGAGAGGTTTGAAGGAATGGAAAATGTTCAATGGACACTTTAAAAATGAGGAGATAATAGGTATAGAGCAATGATAATTAATTATATAAAATACAATATATATGAAGGACTGCATAAAACAGAAAGTATGTGTACAAATAAGATATATGAATGTATGCAAACCCATTAAAATTTTTAGAAATTGGCACATATGGAAACTTTGTATTTTAAATAGTTTTAAATATTCTTAATTTTATTTGTTGTTGTTAAATGCCATCTCGTCATAACTGACACATAGCTACTATCCAGTAGGTTTTCAGGGACGCCAAAGTGCATCAAAGGATATTTTCAAATCTTTTCTTGCGGAACAGCTGGTCGACTAGAACCACATGCTTTTGGAATTGCTATACAGTTTTGTACTAATAGAGCATCAGAGCGCCCTAATTTTATTTAGGTGGTATAAATGAAAATTAAATTCTGCTTCTTTGCTACTTAAAAATAACTCAAATATAAATTAAAAATTTGCATAAAAGCTGAAAGAACACCCATAGATTCATGAGTTTTTAGCATTTTATCACATTTGCTTTGTTTTTATCTTTCATATCTATGCATATATGAATTGAAATCGGTTTAAAATAAACACATGTTGCTGCCTATATAAAATATATTTTTTTCTAAGTGACTCGACAGCACATAACAACAACAACAACAACATTAAATTGTAGGTATCATGAACACCAGTCTTAAATATTTCAAAATGTCCCTCCTATTATCAAGGACAATTTTGTTTGCAGTCTCAATATCATTATCACTCGAGAAATGCCGTATCACATTTTCACATTCCCCTATTGTCTATCGTTTGTTTTGTTTTAGTTATTTTTCTTTCTCCCATGTGAAGTTAAACATTACATTTAGCATTCAGCTATTGTGCCTCCTTATGTTTTAAATCATAGAAAGTTTCCTTATTTTTATTTTGTTTGTTCATTTTTCATGACAATGACAGTCCTGAAGTGTTGAGAGTTCAGGTCAATGTATTTGTTTAATTGCTTTCTATTTTTCCAAAATTTTGCCTTAATTGTCCCTCTTGATTGATTCAGGTTAAATACATGCCCCCAGGTTTTAATTTCTCCACACAGAGCTTGGTTTTCATCTTTTGCACTTAGCACAGTGACAAGTGCTGCTCAATAAATTCTGAAATAACTTCTTAACATGCTCGTTTGACATGTGGTGACAGAAAGTGAAAATAAAAAAAAAACACAACAAACCCCAATATTTTCTTTTCAAGAATTCATGGTTTACCCAAATTCATCTGAGTCTAATATGAAGGCTGTTGTGTGTGCTGTTGAGTCAGAATCAACCCATAGCTGAACCTCTAATGTTTTTAGAGGCAGTAATCACTTGGGAAGCGATTGCCCATCCTTCACCTTTGTAACATTTGGTGTATTTGAACCGTGTTCCTTTGGGATTGCAGCCCAGCTTCTTAACACTAGACCACCATAGATCCCCAAGGATCTAAGGTGGTAGTGGTGGTTGTTAGCTACTACCTAGCTGAATATGATTTACAGGGATGCTATGAACACTAGTTCTGAACCCTGTCCTGTCCTGCGCCATCCTCACAATCTCCATAGTTTTTAATGCCGTATTGGCTTCATTAGAGATGTAATTAATTCTCAAAGGACGGTAAATTTTTCTTTGTCATCATTGTTGAGTTGATTCTATTTCATAGTGATTCAACTGGAGAAAATACAACTAGAATATTTCTTGGTGGCAAAGATGACAAATTGTTAGTCTCACATACCTTGGCATGTTGTTAGGAGAGGCTATTAATTGAAAGGAGCCATAATGCTTGGAGAGATGGAAGGTCAGTGAAAGAGAGGAAGACCCTTGAGGAGATGAATCAACACGGTGACTGCAGCAATGAGCCCAAGTGTTCACGTAAGAGATAGTGAGGATGGCACAGGATAGGATAGGTCACTGTGAGTCATACTAGGCTTAATGGCACGTAACAAGTGTGTTACATCATGCTTGGAAAGTTAGAGAATCAACGAAGCACGTGAAGATCCTCCTTCATGAATGACTTGATAGTGACCACAATGGAGAAGACCACAATGTAAGAGATGGTCATGATGGTACAAGATAGGGCATGGTTCAGATCCATCGTTCATAGGGTTTCTATGAGTTGTAGCTGCCTTGACAGCACTAAACAGCAAAATCAAATGTGTTACAGAGTAAAATTGCTCAATAGGGCCTACTTGGTGTATAATTTCTTTCTATAAAGATAATAGAGTTAATTATTGTTGTTATGTGCTGTTAAGTTGATTACAACTTATAGCGACCCTATGAATAACAGCTCTGAAGGGTGTCCTAACCTGAGCAATCTTACTGATGCTGACACATCTATGCCCATTACTCCAGTTACTGTGTTAATACATATCATCCAGGGTCTTCTTCTCCTGTGTGGTCACTCTACCTCCCAAGCATGATATCCTTCCCAAGGATCAGTTCTTCCCAGGCCATGTGCCCAAAATATGTAAGACAGAGAATCAAAATTTAGCCTCCAAGGAAAAATTTGGTTTCACCTAAGACAGATCTATTTGTTCTCTTGGTGGTCCATGGTATTATGTTCAATACTCTCTTCTCCAGGGATGCAACCAAAGGCCTTGATTCTTCTTCTGTCATCCTTAATCATTGCCCAGCTCTCTAATGAATAGCAAGTATTTGAGAAAACCATGGCCTGGATGAGGTGCTCATTAGTCTCTAGACTGACATTGTTGCTTCTCAATGCTCTGGAGAGGACCCTGACAACAGATTTTCCCAATGCAATTAGTCTTTTTATTTCTGTCTGCCAATGGCAAAAGTGTTGAGTGTGGAGCTGAGCAAGCTGAAATTGTTAACAACCTTCATCTCTTCTCCATCTGTCGTGGTGCTGCCAATTGGTTCATTGGTCAGGAGCCAAGTAACATCTCTTAACAATTAGAAGAAAGTTTGGAATGGTAAACAGGTAGCCTGATTCAGAGATGGTGTGTGAAGAATGTGGTGCTCCAAAAAGTAAAATAAAATATATTCACCAAACATTATTTAATTCACATCATTAAGAGAGGAAAAAAATAGGTGCAAAGATGCCCTAAGTGAAAGATGATCTACTACTCAGTTTCTATACCTGAGAAAGTTCTTAGAACCAGAATTCATAAGTTGAACACTAAACAGGTTTCTAAGATGAACTCTGAAACTTTTGGGGAAGGGTTTGCAGAAGTAGATCTCCCAGTCTTCACTAAAATAATTTTTCTACAATGGAAGAGGGGCAATACCTATCTATTTTTAAGCGTATTAGAGGAAGAATTTGACTGACATTGAGATCTGCCATTCCTATCTTCTTATGATTGTTGTTGTTATTGTTATGTATTATCAAGTCGACTATGACTCATAGTGACCTTATGCTCACTAACTTGGAACTCTGTCCTGTCCTGAGACATCCTCAATGTCTCTGACACATCTATCTCCATTACCCCAGTTACCATGTCAGTCCATCTCATCTGGGGTCCTCCTTTCCTGTGTTGTCCCTTTATCCTCCCAAGTATTATGTCTTTTCCAAGGACTGGTCCCTTCTGGCAATATACTCAAAGTATATGAGACGAAGCTTCACAATCCTTACCTCCAAGGAGCAACATGGTTTCACCTTCCTGGATAAATACGTATATTCTCTTGACATTCCATGGTAGGTTAAATATCTTCTCTAGAGCCACCTTCTAAAGGCATCTTTCTTCTGTCATCCTTAGTCATTATGCAGCTCTCAGATGCATAGCAAAGAATTGCAAAGACTGTGGCCTAGATTAGACATACCTTAGTGTTCAGACTGATATTGCTGCTCTTCAGTACTCTGAAGAGATCCCTGACTGCAGATTTTCCTAATGCCATCTGTCTTTTGATTTTCTGACTGCTAGTGCCAAGAGTGTTGAAGAACTGAGTAAGCTGAAATTGTTAACTTTCTCAATCTCTTCTTCATCGATCGTGGCACTGCCAATTCACTGCCTCAGTGGTGAAAACAACAACAACAACTGGAGCAGTACATTGGCAGAGAGCAACCAGAAATAGAAGCTGGATTTAGAAGAGGCTGTGACACTGCAGAGATCATATCCAATGTCAGATGGATCTTGTCTGAAAGCAGGGAGTACCAGAGGAATGTATCTGTATTTCATTGACTATGTAAAGACATTTGACTGTGGGGCTAACCTTGAAAAGAATGCAAATCTCAGAACACCTGATTATGCCCAGGTGAAACTTATACTTGAACCTCCTATACTAGCAGTCATCATAATAGAGCAAAGTAACATTGCATGGTTCAAAATTTAAAAAAAAAGAGTGTGTCAGGGATGCATCCTGTCTCCATATTTTCAATCTATGAACAGAAAAGATCACTTGGGAGGCTGGATATTAGGAGGAGTAATGGGGCATTAAGATTGGAGGAAGACTCATTAACAATCTGTGTTAAGCAGATGACACAAACTTGCTTGCTGAAACTGAGGAAGAACTGAAGTATTTGCTGCAGAATGTCAAGGACTGTAGTCTTCACTATGGATTAAACTCAACATCAAGAAAACAAAGATTCCCTTTTCATAGAATAAGGATATAACTGAGTTGTTGTTGTTAGGTGCCATCAAATCAAGTACAACTCATAGCAACCCTATGGACAAAGGATCTGAACCTAGTCCCGTCCTGTATCATTCTCACACTTCCTGACACACAAGAGCACATTGCATCAGTCACCTTGTCAATCCACCTGATTGAGGTCTGGTTGAGGGTCTTCCTCTCCTTTGTAGACCCTCCACCATTTCCAGCCTCATGTCCCTCTCCAAGGAATAGTACCTTCTAGTAATATGTTCAAAGTATGTGAGGTGAAGTTGTGTCATTCTTGTCTCCAAAGAGAATTATGGCTACTGCCTCTTCAAAACATATTTACTAGTTTTCTCAGCTGTCCGTGGGATGTTCAGTGCTCTTCTCCAACACCACAGCTCAAAGGCATAAATTTTTTTTTTCTGTCATCCTTATTCATTTTCCAGGTCTCGGATGTATAACTAGTACTCAGAGAGACCATAACCTGAATCAGACACACCTTAGTCTTTAAACTGACATCATTACTCTTCAATAATTTGGAAATGTCCCTAACTGCAGATTTGTGCATTGCAATGCATCTCCTTATTTCCTGACTGTTCTTACCAGAATGTTAATTGTGGATTCAGGCACAATGAAACTGTTGTTCAATCTTCTCTCCATCCATCACGACACTGCCTATTGTTCCAGTGGTAAGAATCTTTGTTTTCCTGATATTGAGATACAATCCATACTGAAGGCTGCATTCCTTGATTTTCTGCAACAAGTACTTCAAATACTCCTCACTTTCAGCATTAAGGTTGTATCATCTGCATAATGCAGGTTATTGATGAGTTTCCCTTCAATCCTGATGCCACATTCTTCTTCATAGAGTCCAGCTTCTTGGATCATTTGCTCAGCATATAGATTGAACAGGTATGGAGATGGAATACAACCCTGACACACTCCCTTCCCAATTCCAAACCATGCAGTACTCCCCTACTACGTTCACACAACAGTCTCCTTCTCCAACCCCAGGCTCCATGTGAATTATAACCATTCTCTTTGTTTAGTGTTCATTGAGCATAGTTATAATTGAGTTAGTGAACAAATAAGTCCACTGTGTCACAAACCCACCTGGTCATTTCCCTTGTACCTAAATGTATAATGGGAAAAGACAAGCTTAACAATTGATAGAAACCTTACATTAGTTTCTTGTCACGTATAATAGAACAATTATAGGACAGATCAACTTGATGTTCCCAAAACTGCCCCTTCAAGTAAATGAAAACAAGACTACATATGGGAATAACAACAATTAAGTCGATCTCCAAGATTAATGATTATAATGATACCTTTATAATTTACCAATTTGGAAATTCCAAAACATGTGGATGCATAAAGCAACTTACTAGAAAAGATCTATATTTATTCCTATTTTTTTTAAAAAATGGTCTTCCAACAGAGTGTGGAAAATATTGAACAATATCACTAATATCACATGCAAGCAAATCTTGCTAATCATTATCCAAACCTGACTGGAACAGTACATCACAATAAAACTGGCAGAAATACAAGCTGGATTTAGAAGAAGCCACAGCATTAGGGATATCACTGCCAATGTTAGATGGATCTTGACTGAAAATCGAGAGTATCAGAAGAATGTTCATTTGTGTTTTATTGACTATGCAAAACCACTTGTGTGTGTGCATCACAGTAAATTGTGGCTAACCTTGAGAAAAATTAGAATCCCAGAACACTTAATTGTGCTCATTACAAACCTACACTAAGACCAGGAAGTTGTTTGAACAGAGCAAGGAAACATTGCATGGTTCAAGATCAAGAAAGGAGTGTGTCAGGGACCTGTCCTTTCTCTGTATCTTTTCAATCTATATGCAGAACAGATCATTTGGGAGGCTGAACTATATGTGGAGGAACTGCCTTTAGGATTGCAGGAAGACTCATCAACAACCTGTATTATGCAGATGATACAACTTTGCTTGTTGAAACTGAGGAGTACCTGAAGCATTTGATGCAGAAGGCCAAGGACTGTAGTTTTCAATATAGATTGAAGCTAAAACAAAACAAACAAACAAAAAACCAAACCAAAGATTCTCACCACCAGGCCAATTAGCATCATAATAATAAAAAAGAGATTGAGATTGCTAACAATTTAATCTTGCTTGGTTTCACAATCAATAGTCTTGGCTGCAGCAGTTAGGAAATAAAAAAATGTGTTTTGAGAAAGTCTGTTGTCAGGGATATGTGCAGAATGCTAAAGAGCATTGATGCTTTCAGTCCATCTCTATTGAAAGTGATATTGACTTTTGGTTTTGTGTACATAATTTTCAAAAGGTTCAGGAAATTTGCTTCTATCCCTGTTTTATATTAAGTTTTGATCAGAAAGGGGTGTGATTTTGTCAAAGGTCTTTTCTACATCAATTGCTAAGACAATGTGGTTCTTGTTATTTGCTCTGTTAATGTAATGAATGGCATTGATTGTTTTTCTTATGTTGGACCATCCTTGCATACCTGTTATAAATCCCATTTGGTCACGATGAATAATTTTTTGGATGTGCTTTTGGGTGCTATTAACCAGGATTTTGTTAAATTTTTTTGCATCTATCTTCATAAGAGATATTTGTCTGTAATTTTCTTTTTTGATAATATCTTTCCCTGGTTTGGGCATTAGGGTTATGTTTGCTTCATAGTATGTGTCTGGGAGTGTTTCTTCTTTTTCTATTTTTTGAAATAGTTTAAGTAGAATTGGTGATAGATCTTCTCTAAGTGTTGTGTACAATTCAGCCATGAAGTCATCTGGTCCTGGACCATTTTTGTGGAGGAATCTTTTTACAACCTTCTCAATTTCTTTTTTTGAGCTGAGTTTGTTAAATGTCCTACATCTGCCCATGTCACTCTGGAAAGGGTATAAATTTAAAGGAATTGGTCAATTTCCTCTAGGTTTGCAAATTTATCAGTGTATAACGTCATAATATTCTGGTATATATATATATATATATATATAT
>NW_006399953.1:2759719-2761514 GCF_000299155.1 Elephantulus edwardii
ATATATATTTATATACATATTTAATTTCATCTGGTTTTCTTTTGATGTCACCTCTGTCATTAATTAACAGATTTATTTGTGTTTTTTTAATTAGTTAATTTTTCCAATGATTTGTAAGTTTTATAGAGCTTTTTTTTCCCCCCCAAAGTCAACTTTTGGTCCTGTTGATTTCAATTGTTTTTCTGTTTTCTATCTCGTTGATTTCATTCAGCTCTTGTCCTTATAATTTTCTTTCTTCTAGAGGCTGTCAGGCTAGATTTATTTTCTTATAATATTTGATGCAAGTGTTGAGTTAGATCATTAATTTTGCTTTTTTCTTCCTTTTTTTATACCTGTGCCTATTGTTGTCCCCTGAGGACTGCTTGTGAACAGGGACTAGACAAGGATGCTCACCATCACTACTCCTATTCACTAATGTATTGGAAGTGCTTGCTAGGGCAATACAGCAATACAAAGAAGATGCATCCAGACCAGCAAAAAGATGGTAGATATGTCACTATATGCTGATGATATGTCAGTATACACAGAAAACCTCAAGAACTTAAACAAAAAACAACAAAAATCCCCCCAAACTATTAGTAAACCAATTTAGTAGAGTAACAGGATACAATATCAATATAATCTGTGGGATTCTTTTACAATAACAAAGAAAACAATAGAAGGAAAATAAGAAAGCAATACCATTTATAATAGCCAAATGCAAATTGAGATACTGAGGAATGAATCTAACTAGAGACACAAAAGACTTCTACAGGAAAACTACAAAACATTTCTTTGAGAAACAACAAAAAAAGTAAGTGGAAAAATCTTCCCCATTTATGGATAGGAAAACTCAATGTAGTTAAAATGACAATCCTACCAAAAGCAAAAAAGAAAACCTACTGACTGAAAAAGTTTTTTGCAATACCATCTCAGACAAGGGTCTCATAACAAAAGTTTATAGAATTCTACAGGGGCTCCGCAAGAAAAAGACTGATAACCCAGTTACAAAATAGGCAAGAGACATGGAAAGACTTTTCACAGAGAAAGATATTCAGATGGGCAACAGATACACAAAGAAATGCTCAAAATTACTGGAAATAAGAGAAATGCAAATCAAAACCATAATGAGATACCATCTTACCCCAGTAGCAGTAGCAAAGCTTAAGGGGACAGAAATCAATAAATTCTGGAGAGAATGCAAATTGGAACTCTCATACATTGTTGGTGGGATTGTAAACTGGTACAACCACTCTTGAAGGCAGTTTAGGTTTTCTTCAAAAATCTAAGCATAGAAATTCCAAATGATCCACCTATTACTCCTAGGAATAGACCCCATGGAAAACTAGAACTGAGACACAAACAGATTTGTACACTCATGTTCATAGCAACATTATTCGTAATCTCAAGAACATAAAAACAGCCCAAGTGTCCAACCACAATAAAATGAATTCAGAAATTGTGGTACATTCACAAAAATGGAATACTATGCAGCACTCAGGAGCAAAGATTTTGAAAATTACTACATAACTTGGTAGAGACTGTAAAGCATGATGCTGAGTGAACTAACTCAGTCTCATAAAGGAAAAATATTGCATAAGACCATTATTGTAATAGAAGGAAGAAGGATAACTGTTGTTGTTGTTGTTATGTGCCATCGAGTCACTTGCCACTCATAGTGACAAGTGCCCTAATGCTGTTCTATCCTGTGCCAACCTTGCTGTCTCAAACACACTCATTCCCACCACTCCACTCACAGAATCGATCTATCTCATTGAGGGTCTTTCTCTCCTGCTCCATCCCTCCACTTTCCCAA
>NW_006399953.1:2762264-2767811 GCF_000299155.1 Elephantulus edwardii
TTTTATCCAAACCAATGTAAAATTAAAAAAATATAAAATTAAAACCAAACCAAACCAAAACGAGAGCAATGATGTCAATCTAGATACTAAGTTGCTCTTATCCAAGCCATGGTCTTTTGATTTACTTGATGTACATCTGAGAGCTAGACAGTAACTGAGATGACAAAAGAAGAATTGATGCTTTTGATTTGTAATGCTGGGGAAAAGTATTGAACATCCCATGAACTGCCAAAAGAACGAACAGATCTGACCTGAAGAGAGTGAAACCAGGCTGCACCTTTGAGGTAAGGATTGTGGAGCTCTGTCTCACATATTTTGAGCAAGTTGCCAGAAAGGACCCATCCTTGGAGAAAGATATCATGTTTGGAAGGGTCAAGGGTCAGCAGAGCAGAGGAAGACCCTGAATAATATCAGTGACTATGGCAATGGGAGCAGGTATGTCAGAAATAGTGAGATCGGATCAAGATAAGGCAGGGTTCAGAGATATTGCTCTTAGTGTTGCTTTAAGTTGTAGTAGACCCAACATAAGTGTATGACAACAACATGAATATAGTGAATGATAGGAGACCACAAACAAAAAGCTAGTTATGGCTGTTTTACTAGATATGGTAGTTTTGAAGAGATTAACTGACTTGGGTACCTAATACAAAGCTATTGGTCTAACAGGTTTCTTCTCTTTCATACTCATCAGGAAAAGATATCAGGAGAAGTTCACATTAATAAGGGTCAAATAATAATATACTCTCATAGTCCGGTTTTAGGGCTATGTTGATTTTCATGTGGAATATTCCAAAAAAGGCTAACACTCATGTTGTAATATCATTCCCATAAGAAGTATTTTGTCTCAAAATTTCAAAGTTTTGTCAAGTGCTAAACATTTTAGTAAAAGGAGGAAAGTAAAATAATTTATCTTTTACTTTAAAAAATTATTCTGACGTGCTTCATCCAGAATATTGTTGTTGATTGCCATCGAGTTGAGTACGACTCATAGCCACTCTATGAACCAAAGGCCTGAAGATTTTCTATAATTATCATCATTTACTTAAGTTCATAGAGTTTTCAGAGGCATGTTGTTTAGGAAGTGGATGCCACTCCAGCTTCCAAACCTATCTAAAACTTGGAGCTCCACCAAACACTGTCCATCATGGGTTATCATTATGGCATTTGACACCCCAATGGCACAACGTTTGGCATCACAACAACCCCAAATTACCTCAGCACAGCATATTGATAGAAGAGTGCTGTACCACTTAGAAGAATGTTTCTCCAAACTATAATAACAACTGACCTTTAAATACAAAGGCCCTCACCAAGGTCTATCCAGAATATTAGATCTCAAAACATTTGTCCACAATATGGAAGGTGCTGAAGCTTTGTAGTATTTGTTACCTATTCTCTGTGTGTATCTATGTAACATATACAAAGTACTTGTCACTTAATGCCTAACCGGTCAAATTAAAATAACATCATCAATAGAGTAATATGATCCTCTGGATTTTCCAGATGGTCCAGATTAATTTAGAACATGTTACGACAGAGAGTATCAGAGTATAACTAATACTAGGCACTCTGATAGTGCAATTAGTTGTAAGTTACACAGCTAACCCAAAGTTTGTATGTCTCAGGCTATTTGAATCCTTCAATAGTGCAAGGGAGAAAAAAGTATCTCTCTTTCATAACTTATAGCTTTGGAAATCTAAAGAATGGTCAACGATGAATTGAAACCAACTTGACACATTAAGTTGAAACTAATGATATGACTATCACGCAGTTATTTACTCTGTGATTCTCAAGCTAGCATATAAAGAAAGTAATTATTGTAGAACAACATGTGGTAGGGCTATTTGCACATGTTATTGCTGTGGTAGTTATGTGCTATTGAGGGGCCTGCAACTCATAGTGCCCCTATGTACATTATATCTGAACCTTCTCCTAGCTTGAGCCAACCTCATCATCTCTAACAGACCTAATCCCATTTTTCCAGTCACTGAGTCTATCTATCTATCCGTCTTCCTTTTCTGCACAGTCCTTCCACCCTTCCAAACATGATTTCTTTCTCCAAGGACTAGTCCTTCCTGACCATATGCCCAAATTATGTGAGATAGAGCTTCAAAATCCTTGCCTCTAAGGAGCATCTTAGTTTCACTCTCCAGGACAGAGTTGTGTGTTCTCCTGGCAGTTCATGGATGTTTGCCACTCTTCTCCAGCATCACAATTCAAAGGCATCAATACTTTTTCTATCATTCTTAGTTATTGTCCAGCTTTCTGATGCATAGCAAGTAAAAGGCTTCATGGCCTGTATCAGGTGTACCTTAGTCTCCATATTGACATCGTTGCTTTTCAGTCCTCGATAGAGGTCCCTGGCAGCAGACTTTTCTGACTGCTGACTACTGGGTTACATTTTTTTTTAAAGAGAATAACTATAGATCTCTTCCAGTCAGCTAACCAGGTAGTTGCCCTCCTGATTTCTTGGCATATCCTGGTGAGCACAACCAGTGCAGCTCCTATTTGCTGAAATATGTCAATTGATAGTCCATCAATTCAAGGGTTCTCCTGTTTTGCTAATTCTTTCAGAGTAGCCTGAAGTTTCTTCTTCATTGTCTCTGGATCATATTGTTGATTATATTGTTGTTTCATGAAATTCTTTTTTGTCAGCCAATTCTTTTTGTTGTAGTGACTCTGTGTACTCCTATCTTCTTTTGATGCTTCCTGGGTCATTCAACATTCTGCCCCTCAGAATCCTTAAGTATTGCGACTCAAGGCTTGGATTTGTTGTTCAGTTCCTTCAGCTTAAGAAATGCCAAGCAAGTTTGTCTTTTTTATTTTCAAATTCCAGCTCATTATAATACTTTGCTTTGTCTTCCCAAGCTACTTTTTGAAATAATCTGTTCCGTTAAATACAATAGAGCACATGTAGAGTTAACTTAGAGTAGACTAGTGTATATGGCACCAGAGGCCGACTCTCCTTACTGGGAATCACAAAGGAGGAGGAACAATTGCAAACAGATACTACTTATTAGAATGCAGAATGTGGTAAGTATGAAGGTAGAAGAATTGGACATTGTGAAGGAATAAATGGTGCACATAAATATTGATATACTAGACATTGGCAAACTGAAATGTATTGGCATGGGGCATTTTGAACCAGATTGGATATGAAAGGGTGAGGAAAATTGGGTTAGCGTTCATTGGTAAAAAGACCACTTACAGATCCATCTTGAAATACAATGTTGTGAGTGACAGGAAAAGATCCATACATATTTAAGGAAGACTTGCTAATACTATCATTCAAATATATGCACCAATCACTAGGGCCAAAGAGGAGGAAATAGATGACTTCTACTAACTTTTGCAGTTAGAAATTGATCAAACATGCAATCAAGATACTTTCATAATAATGGGTGATTGGAATGCAAAAGTTGGGAATAAGGAAGAAGGATCTTCCTTATAGTAGTTGGAAGGCATATACTTTATGACAGAGATGAAGCTAGAGACAAAAATGATAGAATCCTGTGCAATCAACAATGTATTCATTGCAAAAACCTTTTATAGGAAACATAAACAGTGACTATATACATGGACTTCACCTGATGATTTACACAGGAATCATATTGACTACATCTGTGGGATAAATTGCTGAAGAAGCTTAATATCAGCTCTGAAAACTAGTCCAGGAACAGACCATCAACAACTCATATAGAAGTTCAAACTGAAGCTGAAGAAAATAAAATCATATTCACAAGAACCAAAGTTTGACCTTGAGTCTATCCCACTAGAATTTAAAGACCATCTCAGGCACAGGTTTGAGGCCTTGAACACTAATGAATGAAGACCAGATGAGTTGTGGGAGGATATCAAGAATATAATTTATGAAGAATGCAAGAAATCATTACAATGACAGGGGAATAATAAAAGACCAAGAAGGATGTCAAAAAAGACCTTGAATATTGCACTAGAGTGCTGAGAAGCCAAAACAAAGGGAAGAAATCAAGAAGTTAAGGAGCTGAACAGAAGTTTTCAAAGGGCAGCTTAGGAAAACAAAGTTTGCACATAGCAAAGGTGAATAAGAACAGATTTTGCATAGAGATAATTTGTGGGGACATATCTTGTCCATGCTCATAGTGTTTATAAGATATCAAATATAACAATGATGGTTTAATGTTAACCAAGGTGTCAGGACCAAAGCTTAGGGACAATAATATGTAGCAGATTGTCAGGCAAGACACTTAGACTTGGGTAGTATTGTTATTGTTAGGTACCCACTGGCAAAAAAAGAGGGAGGAAATATAAAATAGGTATAGTAGTTGGAAGGATTGAGTATCAATTATAGCCTCATGTCCTACTACAGCTGAAAAGAACAGAGTTCATCCTTTATTAAGTTTTCTCAGAAATTATGATCAGTGAAAGTTCTGGTTGGAAAGAGCTTAAGAAGAAAATATGTCTATGTGGTGCAGGGAGGAACAGTAAAACAAAAATGGCAAAGATAACTCACCTAGATCTTTTTGTCAACCAGTTCATCCATAACACATTTGCTGAAGTGTTTGTGAAGAACAATTTACAGCTCTTCCCTTTGGAAAATTGCTTTACAACTAAAAGGAGTCACCTCACCTGGGATGCTAAACACTGTTGACCTTCAACAGTGAGGGACAATATTCAGATAATGACTCAGGGCAGTGAGATAAAAGGTCAGTCTACTTGTCTCAAGCTAGAACTAAGGTTATAGTACAATTTGTTCTCCAGAGCTTTCCTGTGACATCAGATGAAGCTAGTTCTAACCAAGACCATTTAGATTTCCCTCCCTATATTTTGCTGTTGTTGTTTCTCACACTCTCTCCTGAGTGTTTCCAAGTAAGTCACTTGAACAAATCTTCAGGCAATCAACCTTATATTATATCGTGTAACTTCTACCTCTTGGATTTTTTCCGCCTTGTGGCTATGCTCTATAACACTTTGTATATAGTAAAAGAATGTTGGAAAGACAAGGGGGAAAGATGATATGCTAAAGTCAATTTGCCTAACAACTTTGTTTTACACTCTAAACTGGAGACTTCCTGGAACTCACATCTAAGTTAGTTTCATCACTACCCTGTAAGACTAATGCTCATTAAATCACAGAATGGTTTAAGAAGAGTTGTCCAAGAATTTACAAAGGTACAAAATCACATTTAATATTTTGAAGTTAAGGGATTGTGCTGCAAACTCAAAAGCAAAGGGGTTAAATCCACCAGGTAGCTGCTCCTCCAGAGAAACATGCCCGTCTCCTACTGTGTCTCTAAAAAGCCACTGAAGAGTCAACAATGAGTCAGTTCTGACCCAACTGTACACAACAATCATCCACTAGGATTAATCTTCTCTGACCTTATGTTTACTTTATTACCCATATTTAAACTCTGCTTTGCAAATTTACATGGTACTTGTTGTTGTTGTTGTTGTTATGTGCCGTCGAGTCGTCTGCGACTCAAAGCGACCCTATGTACAACAGCCCTAAACTCCGCTCTGTCCTGTGCCAATCGCACTGTCTCTGACACTCCCATCCCAATTATCCCA
>NW_006399953.1:2767911-2769284 GCF_000299155.1 Elephantulus edwardii
ATATACTCCCACATATAGAGTCAATGAGGAAGAAGTTGAAAAATTGTATCAAATATTGCAGTGTGAAATTGACCAAACAGGCAATCAAGATGCATTAATTGGTAAATGATAATTGGCATGAAAAGTTGGAAACAATAAAGAAGGAATAGTATTTGGGAAATATGGGCGTGGTGATAGAAATGAGGCTGGAAATAAAAAGATGAAATTTTGTGTTTTCAGTGACTTATTCATTGCAAATACTTTTTTAAAAACAAACACACACAGCTACTTTACACATGGCTCTTATCTTATGGGCGGCACAGGAATGAGATCAACTACATCTGTGGAAGGAATTGTTTAATATCAGCAATCCAATCTAGGCCAGAAGCAGACTGTGTGTCAGACCATAAATTAGTTCAAATTGTGGCTGAAGAAAATGAAAACAAGTCCACAAAAACTAAACATGATATTTAATCTATTCCACCTGAATTTAAAAATCATCCTTAAGGATAAGGTTTGAAGCACTGAACACCTATGAAGACAGAGGAGATAGAGAAAATGAAAATTAATTTCAGAAAAGACTCTGAAAATTGTACTAGAGCATGAAGACACCTAAACAAAGAGAAAATATATTGAAGTAAAATAGCTGAACAGAAGATTTCAAAGGCAGCTTTAGAAAATCAAGCAAAGTACTGTAATGGAATATGTAGAGAGAGGAATTAGAGAATAAAAAGGGAAGAACTTGCTATGCATTTCTCAAGCTAAGTGAACTGAAAAACAAATTTAAGCTTCAAGTTACAACACTGAAATTTACTATGCGAAATATACTGAATGACTCAGGAAGTACCTAAAGAAGGTGGAGGGAATACACAGCATCACTGTTCCAAAATTTCAGGACGTACCAAATAAGCAGGAGCCCATGGTACTGAAGAAAGTATTTGAAGCTACACTGAAGACACTGGCAAAAAATAAGGTCCCAGGAATTGATAGATGCCAATTGACTTGTTTCAATTAATACTTGCAGCCCTGAATGCACTCACCAGTCTATGCCAGGAAATTTGGAAGACTGCTGTCCTGCCAATGGATTGGAAGAGGTCCATATTTGTTCCCAATTTCCACGAAAGGTGATCCATCTGAATGCAGAAACTATTGAACAATATCATTAATATCACATGCAAGCAAAATACTACTGAAAATCATTCAAAAAGGCTAGAACAGTACATAAATAGGGAACTGCCAGAAGTTCGGGCAGGATTTAGAAGAAGCTGTGGCACCAGGGGTATCATTGCTTTTATCAGATGGATCCTGGCTGAAAGTAAAGAATGTTGTTGTTGTTGTTGTTATGTGCCTTCCAGTCCTTTACGACTCATAGCGACCCTATGCACAACAGCCCT
>NW_006399953.1:2769384-2775929 GCF_000299155.1 Elephantulus edwardii
ACCGGTCTCTCCTCACAACATGTCCAAAGTATGTTAGACGGAACCTCAGAATCCTTGCCTCCAAGGAGCCACCCGGTTTAACCCTCTCTAGGACAAATCTGTTTGTTTTCCTAGCAGTCCATGGTATTCTCAATACTCTTCTCCAGCACCACAGCTCAAAGGCATCAATACATGGTACTTAAGTTCTCTTAAAACTGAGACTTGTTATAGTTCAGATCAGCCCTCTTGGGATATAGAGTTCTGACCTTGACGCATGTGCCAACTACAGGTGTTTTACCCTAATGCTAACTGCTTGCTGGTCTATCTGGATTCCCCCAAATCTTAAAATGTGCCCTGTACCTCTTCCTGGACCACCCTGCTATCTATGGAACTGCACGTTCCTATATCTTGTGTCCTACCGGCCTGTCTGGACTTCCTCCAAGCACTTTCTCCAAGGGCTGGTTCATTCATACTAGCTTTGCGAGGATTCCAGATACTCTTCTCTGTACCCGCAGCTTTTCCATCCACATGCTATGTGACCTTGTAGAGGTTGCATAACATCTGTTACCAATCTCTTCATCTGAAAGGGAAGGCTAAAATTGTATTATGAGGATTAAACAATACTGTTAAACATTTAGAAGAGTGCCTAGCAAATCATTTACACTCAATAAATGTGAGCTATGTATCAAGATTAGTTATTTCAATCAGACTTCAGTGAGGAAAGTAGGAAGTACCTCATGTATTTCAGGCAGGAAGGAATTTAACATAAGGAGAGCTTTATATGACACGGAAGGACTTAGGGCAAAAATATTAGCAAGGATGCTGGTGGATTTCAGAAAATCCTGGTGTTCAGGAATTAAAGGGAGGTTATTTCCTGTGGTCTCACTTGGCCGCATCTCTGAAGGGGGTGATTATCAGACTCATGTCAGAAAGTGAGTGGAAAATTGCTCTATGTGTCCATGTCCATAACTTGCTTGGAACGTGAAATAATTACTTATTATTTTCTCTTATGTTTTCTAAACATTGTGCAAGTTCCTTTCAGATATAAATTTCAGAGTCAGAGAACTTGGTAAAGACTTGTAGACTTTTAGTCTCCGTGGTAGAAGGGAGAGTTTAGAAATGAAAGATGGTGCTAAGTATCAATAGACAATATGTGCCACAGTTTCATCATTATTTTTAATGATAACAAGTGTGGAGGTGTGGTCTGCAGGGAGCTGCTGCTGCTAACTGAAAGGTGGTGGTTCGAATCCACTAGCCACTCCTTAGGAGAAAGATGGGCAATCTTCTGTATGATTTACAGCCTCTCAGAAATTGGCTAGAAGGTCAGTTATGACTTAACAGCAATGAGTTTTGAGTTGTTATTATAATTGTCATCACAGATCTATTCTGTTAGGAATCATGCGCTATGAAGGGTCATCTGAGAGGGAAGCCAGAGATGATAATAATAACTGGAGATGAGTCACAACATTATTCCAGGGCTGGACTCTATGAAGAGGAATATGGAATCAGGATTAGAGGGAGACTCATCAATAACCTGTGTTATGAAGATGACACAACCTTGCTTGCTAAAAGTGAGGAGGATGAAACACTTGTTGCAGAAGATCAAGGAATGCAGCCTTCCATATGGATTGCAACTCAGTGTCAAGAAAACAAAGATTCTTACCACTAGATGATAGGCAACATCATGATGGATGGAGAGGAGATTGAAATTGCCAAAACTTCATCTTGCTTGAACCCACAATTAACACCCTTGGTACCAGCAGTCAGGATATAAGGAAAAGCTGCAGGTAGGGACCTCTCCAAATTATTGAGGAGTACTGATGACAATTTGAAAACTAAAGTGCATCTGATTCAGCCATTGTTTTTCTGATCATTTGCTATTCATCTGAAAGCTGGACAACGAATAATTACAGAGAATAATTGACACTTTTAAGCAGTGGTCTTAGACAAGAGAACTGAACATCTTATGCACAGCCAAAAGAGCAAACAGGTATGTCTTGGAGAGGGTGCAGCCAGAGTATTCTTTGGAGGCAAGAATGATGATGTTCACGTATTTTGGGCATGTTGCTAAGAGAGGCTATTCCTTAGAGAGGGACATGATGCTGGGAAGGATGGAATGTCAGCAAAGGAGAGGAAGACCCTCAACCAGGTGAATTGATTCAGTGACTGCCACAATGGGCTCTTGTGTGTCAATAAGTGTGAAGACAACACAGGATAGAACAGGTTGAGATCTCTCGTTTCTAGGGTCGCTATGAGTTGTAGTCCATTAAATGGCACTTAACAGTAACAAGAACAGGCAGAAATTCTCATATGAGAACTAAATTGGAGTGAACTAACATCATCTCATGTGGTATTACTGCTGACACAGTATCTCTTTCGATCTGATTTCATGTAAAATCAGAAGCGAGGTTCCCATATGTTGACTTTGTGAATGACCTCTCAATTCTGGCATTGGCCACACAGAAATTCAGATGCAAGATATTAGCAATTATATTCCTAATGTTGGGAAATTGAGCTAGGGAAAGTTCATTGTAAAGAACTCTGGTGTTAATTCTTTGTCGTTTGCACCATGCTTATCACATAGAGAGAAGCTCTTGTGACATAGTATGTAGGGAGTTGCGCTGGTGACTTGAAGGCAGTGCCTTTTCACAGGCTCAAAACCAACCTCAGCGCCATGGGAGAAAGATGGATGGTCTCATCTCACACAATTTACTATTTCTCTAAAACTCCCTGAGAGATAAACTATGAATTTATTCTGATTTGACACAATAGCAATGAGTTTGAGAGTTTGTCACAAAGAAAGCACAAAAGCAATGCTAGTTGAATGATCAAAGAATACTTAATATAATTGTAACAGTTTGATGCAAATATTCATCTCTTGTAGAAGTAGCTCATTGCACTGAGGGGTCCAACTGTTTAACATCTAGACTGAAATCCAAGGTTTTATGCATAGTGGCATGAAGCTAGGGGACCTTGGACTTACAGGACTATCTGTGTAGCTCTCAGGCATAGATGATCTTACATTAAAAAAAAATACATAGGACAATGAGCAAATAAATGATGCAAAGTATACAGTTTCTGATAACGAATCAACAAATGAACAATGAACAAATAAGTTACTATGCAGTTTTGTGGACTCCAAGAGAGAGAATCTATGCCCTTTGGGAATGCTGATAGGTATATTAAATGTTCTTCATGATACTTTGACAGTTTGGGAGCCAAGCTTCTTGTGTGGTAACACTGACCCCAAAGGCTGCTTAAGCATGACTCGATTTTGCCAGGTAAGAGTTAAACAAATCAATTTCTCATACTTCCTAGGGTCACAGAATCTAAATGTCAGAAGAAATATTGGAAAACATCTAGCTTTATTCATACATGATATCTGAATCCCATATTTGTAATTTTTCAAAAGTTGCTGAATTCTTTTATTTTAAAAAAAATGCTGAATTCTATTCTACCTCTATTTCAATTCTTCTGAAGACATCTAAGTATCCATTTCAATTTGTTTTCTTCATTATTTAGATCTGCAATCCCACCTCCTATTGCTAGTATTCCTTTTATTGCTTCACATATTCTCTGATCTCCCAATCTTTGTTTCTCTCCCTTTTTATATATTAGCTACAGAAGATCTGTTGTCCAGTCTACCTTAGAATTCTCTTTTCAAGGAAGCCATGACATAAATAAGTGCTAAAATTAAGTTCTAGGAATGTATGATACTAACTCATGGCTCTTAATCATTATGCCATAGTAGTTGTTATGTGCCGTCAAGTTGCCTGCAACTCATAGCGACCCTATGTACAACCGCTCTGATCCCTGCTCTCTCCTGAGCCAACCTTATTGTCTCTGACTAACTTACCCCCATTTCCCCAGTAACTGAATCAATCCATCTCAAAGAGGGTCTTCCTCTCTTGTGCTGTCCCTCCACCCTCCCAAGCATGACTTTGGGCAAGGTCCAATGGTGCAAAGGTGATTGACTATATAAAACATAATGCAAGGGAATGACTGTATGAAACAATGTGAATGAAGAATAGTGTGAAACATAATGCATATGAACTTTGTGAGCCAACCAATATAAAAATAACATTTAAAAAGTCAGGAATAGAAATGTTATTTGACCCATTTATCCCACTACAGAAAACATACCCTAACGAAATCAGAGCCATAATGCAAATATATGTGTGCACATCCATTTTTATTGCAGCATTATTCACAATAGTGAAGAGATAGAAGTAGCTCAGGTAACTGTCAACAAAAGAAATGGTTAGAAAAACTGTGATACATTCACACAGTGGAACATTGCACACCATTAAAAAAAACAATGAATTTCTAAAACACTACACAGCATAGATGAATCTGGATGACTTTATGCTGATTGAAATATTTCCATTCAGGAAGGGACAAATACTTAATAAGATCACTGCGTTGGCACAGGAGCTGAGAAACCTGAAAAAAATGGATAGATAATAAACATGTTCTGGAATAGATGAAGAAAGGACTGTCTGAAAGGATTGTCTGATCAGGCATTATTTGTACGACAATTAAAAAGTGGGAACAAAAAGTGCACGAAAAAGTTATTTGAGGAAGAGAGGAAGGAGGGTAGAAGAAGGAAAATGTGCATCAATAAATCAATGAAAATCCAGCCTTTCTGTAAATGTTAGAATTACAATTTTTTTTAAAAAAAATCAATATAAAAACTCTGTAGCTCTTAGGGTTGTTATGAGCCTTAGGTGACCAAAAGGCACATAACAACTATAACAGCTAACAACAGCTGGCTTTTGTAAATAATATTTTATTGAAACTCTGATATCTACATCTCCCTATATATATTTATAGCTATAATTGTTAGATTTATGGTTACAGTTACAGTTATATATTTACACACACATTTAAGTATTAT
The DNA here is from genome assembly GCF_000299155.1 of Elephantulus edwardii. Classification (NCBI taxonomy): domain Eukaryota; kingdom Metazoa; phylum Chordata; class Mammalia; order Macroscelidea; family Macroscelididae; genus Elephantulus; species Elephantulus edwardii. Next base: position 2,774,261 of record NW_006399953.1, read on the forward strand.
TCATGACTGCTTTTACCCTACAGCAATGCTGGAAAGAAAGGCATTTACTCTCTTGCTCCTTACAAAACAAGTTTCCAGCTTCTACTTTAAACAGCTATGAGTGAACTAATTGGATGTCTGATGAAGATCTCAATGTGCCTATATCTGTGAGTGATAGTATGTGAAGGATAAAAGTGAAACAAGGAAAGTTGGACAGTGTGACTGAGCAGAGTAATTATGAACTTCAAGTCACTTGAGTTGTACTCTCAACCACACTGGTAGTTGAATTGCCTGCTTCTTTACCTGCATATTTAAGGAGTTGGTTTAAATTATTCCTATGACCCTGATGTCATAGAAAGCTGAGGGTTGTACTGCCAACTAAAGGCTGGCATTTCAAACCCACCAGTCACTCTGCCTCCAAAAGAGGAGTCAGTCCCCTCCTCACAGAAGCTCACTGTTACTTGGAGTCTACTCAACAATAGTGGGGGTTTGGTCATTTTATCACTGAGATTGTTTCTTTGGAGACAAAGGCTAGGACAGAGAAGTGAAAGAGGATCCACTGATAAAACTTTTATAAGTCACGTTATCTCTTTGAGGAGTATATAAAATCCTGGGTAGAGAAGCCAGAATGCTTTAGAAATGGGTATGAATTCAGAATTTCAAAATTACAAGTTTCTTAAAAACTGAAAGTGAACTGTAAACTTTATTAAGACTTTTCAAATTCTGGGAAGAATAAGAGGCTGCATTTTATCATGCTATTTTTGGTTCTGTCAACTATAATAACCCCACACTTCAGAAAAAGATCCAAGCTTTAAAAGCATTTAGGTGGTTCCTGCCCCGCCACCAGAACTTTGTTAAACATGAAGGACACACAATAAAGCACTCAAGTTGAAAAGTTGACAAAGAGCTTGTCAGAAAGTAGCTTGGAAGAAATAGATTTTAGTGTTTAAAAAATTTTTACATGTTCTTATGACCCAAAGCTCTGAACTCAGTGCTGTCAATTTAATTGTGATTCCTAGCAACTTTGTGGAATGGAGTAGAACAGACCATAATATTTCTAAGACAGTAAATCTTTATGGAAGCACACTGTGTCATATTTATCTTGTACAACAGCAAGTAGATTTGAGTAGCTGAACTTTTTGTTAACTTTTACTTACAATGTCCGCATTGTTGTTGTTGTATTCCATACAACACATAGCTGACCCTTCAGTGGGTTTTCATAGGCATAAATGCACTGGAGAAGATTTGCCATCCTTCTCCAATACATCATCTGATGGATTAGAATCAGATGGCAGAGCAGCTTCTTACCACTAGACCACCAGAGTTCACAGCTGTAAAGTCTACCAGGTTCATCTAAGTCAAATCTAACTTATGGAGATGTATGTGTGCTGAATAGAACTATACTTCTTAGAGATTCCTGTTTTTCAGAAGCAGATTCCTTAGACTTCCTTCTGAATGCCTCTAGGTGGCCTTTATCCTCCAGGCTTTTTGGTTAGGAGCCAAATCTGTTATTTTAATTGCAATACCCAGAAATTCATCCTTTTGTTGTTGTTCTTGCTTGTTTGGGGGATTTGTTTTGTTTTAAATTGTATTTAATTTTGTATTAATGTGCATACAAAATTGATATACATTATATTTAATTCATATGCATTATGTTTAACACATTACTTCATTCACATTGTGTTTCATA
>NW_006399953.1:2782318-2790829 GCF_000299155.1 Elephantulus edwardii
AAAGAATATCAGAAAAAAAATGTATGTTTATATTTTATTGACTCTGTAAAGGCATTTGTGCGTATCATAACAAGTCATGATTAACGTTAAAAAGAATCCAACAACTCTTAATTGTGCTTATGTGAAATTTTTGTGTGACTAGAGCAAAGGGACACTACAAGGTTCAAAATGAAGGTTAATTTTAATCTCTCCATATCTATTCAATTTGTATGCTGAGTGAATTCTTTGAGAAGCTGGACTCTATGAAGAAGAATATGACGTCAAAATTGGAGAAAGACTCATCAATAACCTGTGTTAAGCAGAAGACATAATCTGGCTTGCCAAAAGTGATGAGGACTTGAAGCACTTGTTGCACAACATCAAGGAATACTGCCTTACTTATGGATTGCATCTCAATGAAAAGAAAACAAAAATTCTTGCCACTGGCAACATCATGATAGATGGAGAAAAGTTTGAAACTGTCAATTACTATCTTACTTGGATCCCCAATCAAAACCCTTGGTACCAGTAGTCAGGAAATCAGGAGATGGATTGCACTGGGGAAGTACACAGTTAGGGACCTCTTCAAATTATTGTGGAATAATGATGTCATTTTGAGGACTAAGGTGCATCTGATTCAGGCCCACGATCTTTCTGATCACTGACTATGCATCTGAGAGCTGGACAATGAACAAGAATGACAGGAAAACAATTGATGCTCTCGAGCTATGTATGGTGTTGGAGAAGAGTGTGGAACATCCTAAGGACTGCCAAAAGGAAAAAAAAAACCCTCTATCTCTGTCTCTATCTCTCTCTATCTCTATCATCTCTATCTCTATCTATCTATCTATCTATCTATCTATCTATCTATCTATCTATCTATCTATATCTATCTATCTCTATCTTGGAGAATGTGCAGCCTGAATGCTCTTTGACAGCAAAGATGATAATGCTTCAGGCATGTTGCTAGGAGGGGATATTCCACAATGCTTGGAAAGAGAGAGGGTCAACAAAAGGAAGAAAGACCCTCAACCAGGTGGAATGACACAGTGACTGCCACAATGTGCTTGAATGTGTTAGTGATTGTGAGGATGACAGAGGATAGGAAAGGGCTCAGATCTGGTGTTCCTAGGGTCGCTACTGGTCCTGTTTGACTCAAAGACACTTAACATCTAAATGAAGACCTTGTCTTTGGGACTAGGTTACTAACTAGTTCTAAATGTAAGTTTTCCCTCTTCCCAATGTTGGTAACAGCTGCTTCTGCTTCTGGGAGCCATGGACAATGTGCCAATTATAAGTGCTAATCATGTAATTGTTTTAGTTTTCCAACAAATTTGAAAGATGCAAAGTGTTGACATTGTTAACAGCTGTGAAACTGAGGCTGAAAGAGGTTGTTTCTCACCTTAAGTCCTTCACAAAATAGTTATGCTATTTATTTGGATTTACCACAGATTTTATTGATTTCAAATGTCTATGTTCTTAATCGAAATCTAAGTTAATTTTTTATAAAAACAAATAAACAAACCTTCATAACTCGATGAGTCCATTACTTATTTTGGGATGTCCTCTGTCAAGTAATGATAAAATTGTTTCTCTTAAGTATGGACACAACCTAAATGAGTCTGCTCACACATTCAGTACTGTTTGTCCAGATTCACAAAGACACTACCTCACTTCTTCTTTAAGCCTGCCCATCTGTCATTGTCCCTTTGCATCGTTCCCTTTGTCCTGGTAATCCATATCATCCCTGAAGCCGAGATTCTAAAGGCTAGGTCAGACCCAAAGAGAAAGTCAATGATTCTTGTATAGCCTATGTTATTCCAACCTCAGCCTGAAGTCAATTTCCATATTGAGAAACCCTAACCCTCATAACCCGGTGTTCACTCACCACATCTTCAAAATTGACCCCAGACACGGAGTTCAGTCAATTCATCCTGGATTTGGAACCACGCCATGCATTCTGCTGGCTGACTCATCTTCTGTGCTTGCCCCCAAGCCCCAGCTTGAGGCACATCCCCATACCAGTCTCATTTAGTTGTGCATGGATTTCCCCAAGGTGCTTGGAGAAGTCAAATTATTCGCAATTGCATTTCTGCAGTTTGCAGCTGTTTGAAAAATTCCAGATTGATTTTCAGCCAGGCAATGCAGCCTCAATCCTAATAAGGTTCAAACACTGAAAAACTACAGCGATTAACCATTGATTAAGTTGACACCACAATCTATTTCCCTGCCTCTAGTAGGCTGAACTGGCTTCTGCGCTTGCATTTGTTAAATGTTTCAGGCCTTTGTCTTTGTGAATAATTTTATCTCAAACCAGAACTGGTCTGTGCTTGCTTGTTCTGCCTGGACATCTGTCAGTGCCTCTTTCCAGGAATGTGAAAATGAAAGCCAAGGAAATGAAGGGGAGTATTTCAGGTGCATGGGGAATTAACCAATCTAAAAACCTGGAGTCTTACTCTGCTACTGTTCATAGTGCCAGTGCTCGAGCTGAGAAAGGAAAGTATGGCTGGAAGATGAATGTGTCCACAGGGAAATAACACAGCAGGAGCATGCACTGTGGAGCGAGTGTCAGGTTTAGGGCATAGATGGCCTTTCCACATTAAGTCAGTGTCCCTTGACATTGGTAGCTGTGTTGCAAACATAAATCACTGAGATTACCCCACTAGATCCTGATTCTACTTTCCCAACTCATCCACTTCTTTCAGATTCTCGGAAATTATGCATTATATATTGAGTGAGTCCTGAAATTTATCTGCTATGTAATCATGGGAAGAACACTTAACATCCTCATCTCTAGAATGGATATTCTAATCGTGCTACCCTCATAAAGGGAGCTCTGGTGGCTTAGTGGTAAGAAGCTGCACTGTGATCCCAAAAGCACATGATTTGAACCTACAAGGTGTTCCACTGAAGAAGTGTGAGTAATCTCCTCCTGTGTGATTTGCCATCTCTGAAAAAAATCTACCAGTGAGTCAGCTATGGGTTGGTTCTGATTCAATAGCCCACAACAATAACCCTCATAAAGTTCAGGGAGCTCTGGTGAACTAGTCCATAGGGAATTGCACGGTTAACCCAAAAAGTAGCAACTCTCTGAAGATTTGAATCCACCAGTGAGTGGCTCCATGAGAGAAAGATGGGCAATCTCCTCCTGTGCATTAACAGCCTCAGAAAACCCACTAGACAGTTACCTCTATGATGGCTCTGACTTAATAGCAAGGAGTTTTTGTCAGGTACACTCAGATACTGCCCACTACAAATAGATAAGAAACCATGAATAAGCCTTTTCCTACCTTCATCACCAGGTGATCTTGCAGCAACTGGGAGTTTGAAAAGACTATAAGTGGTGAAGTGGAGAGAGCCATACCTAGAAGTAGAATCTTTGATATGGTGAAGAAACCATGCAATCGCTCTCTACAGAAGCCAACGATCTACTTTACTTATTAGACAATCTAACACTGGTATAATTAGCCTAGCACATAGCATATAATAAATTAATAATAATGAAATAGGGTTTCTATTTGAAGCCGTTAAAAGAGAGGAATTTGGAAAATTAACCTATTTCATGTTTTTTCCCCTTTAATAGAAAACTAAACCCCAAGCCCATTGTAGTCAATTCTGACTTCTAGCAACGCAGTGGGACTGAATGGAACTGCCCCTTGGGGTTCCAGGCCTGTAATCTTTCTCCTGCAGAGCATCTGGTGGGTTCGAATCACTGACCTTTTGAGCAGCCGCTGAATGCTTAACCACAGGACCACCAGGACCTCTTTTCTTTCTTTTTTGTCATTATCATTTATTGCTTTACCTCTTAAATGGATGTTGAGGAAAGAAAAGAAGTTATAGCATTCTAACAATCAGAGTAACCCCTGACAGGGCGAACAGCCACACCCACAGCGGTGGCAGAAAGGAAAAAAAAAAAAAAGGAGAAAAGCTGTGCTGGGCATATTGCCCACAGGCACCACCCGCTCTCTTCTGCTTTAACACTGGCATCCTCCCAACTCTCCTTCTTTCCTAGTGATTTCTAGTTGCATAAAAGTTGTAAACAGTACTTCTTTCAAAGCTAATGTACGTGAATTTTAACCATACACATAAATATACAAAAGTGTCTATACATACATATTATCTCCATGAATATTTATGTGATGTGTAAAATGAGTCACGCTCACCCTCACCCTCCCTTCCTGGGAAGAAGAATGGAGAGATGCACTGTTCTTTGACCTGACCTCTCCACCCCATCAGAATACAAATCATCTCGCCCTCAACGTGAAATTGCTCAAATAACACATGTCCTGGAGAGACTGATTCACATGTGGAGCACAGTCGTATCCCAGCCACTTTCATCAGTCTGTGCCTTCACCAATAGCCCCCCAGACGTTTCTTCCCGCGCCTGCCTCCAGATTATTCTGAAAAATCGCAGCAGTCATGTTTGCGCATTTTAAAGTGTAGATGTTTATTGCGAGAAGCTGGAATCAGAGTCTCCATAAAGTTGCTGCTTAAAGAGCTGGGAGCAGATGGAGATCATTAGAGCAGGGCTGTCTAAGAGACTCTCTGCATGAAAGAAGGACATGGTCTTTAACTTTGGTGTCATGTAATACAGAAGCCACTAGCCATGTATCTAGTGAACATTGAAAACGTGACAAGTGTGAGTGAAGTACTCAAAGTTCAACTTAATTTAAATTAGATATTTGTGCCTAGGGGCTCCATTCTCAGGCTGAAAATCATTATGAGAAGAGTCGATTTATCCTTCTCCTGAGCATCAGCATGGGCTGGTGTATTTGAATCACTAAGTCTACCAGTTAGCCACCACCGAGTCATTTTCGTGACTTTCTCTCTCTCGCTGCCTTTGTATCATTACTGAGTCATAGCTGACCCTTCAGTGGGTTTCTGACGCTGTAAATCGCACAAAAGAACAGTGCCCATCTTTCTGTCATGGACTTGCTGGTGGACTGGAACCACCAAAGAGATGCAGACTTTGTATTAGAAGTGCAATTCCTTACATGCTGCATCACCAGAGTTACCTCTTTGGTGCTTTGCAACCAGACTGTCAGAAAACACAGCTCTGGGAGATAGTCTAAACTCATGCTTTTATAAGCATGGGGAAAAGTAGATAAAGAAAATATGACAAATTGGTGTGGAAAAGGGAAAGATATGGAGGGAGCTGACAACAAGTTAGATCTAATTTTCCCTCCTGACTTATCTATCCACTCATCACTTTGACTATTCTAGTATTGAGGGTTTCAAAGATTTAAAGATTGTTCATTAATTCCCACGTTATTTACTGAGGGCTCATATGGATCATTTCATATTCTCATTATCCAAAGAAAATGAGGACAAATAAAACCAAGAAACAAACAATAGCCATTGCCCATAAAACATGTATCTTCTGAATATAAGATAGGTACAGAGCAGAATAATGTTATATAGTGTATAATGGAAGAAATATCACGTTTGGTGTTAAAAGTGAAAATTTATTATGGTCTTCAAGAAACATAAAATAGAATTCCATTACGCTGATATATATTGTATTTAATGATCATCAAACATTAGCCATTGTTACTGTTTTCTCACCCTTAGGTCATTCCTCTGACAAAGCTCTATCCTGCCCTGCCTCTGGTTACAATCAGAGTAGAAAATTTTTGTGTTGTGATGTAGACCTGGACTCAAAAGTCCTGACTGAGAGTGAGATAAGTAATTCAGGAGTAGCTCTCTGCACAGCCTCTGAACTGTTGCTGCATTGTTATTTATAGACCAAATAACTTGGCAGGAGTGTATACAGCTGTGTATACAGCCTACCCTCTTCTGGTTGACTCAGAACTCTAAATATTTGCAAATATGGTGTCCTTCAAATGACTACTTTCTGTCGACAGTAGTCCTGCCATTACCCCAAATCACCAGAATATGTAATTTTCTGGTTGAAATTTTTTTTTCCATGTCAAATAACCAACTTCTTTTCTTTCTTTGTTCTCCTCCTTCCCTCTACTCCTTCCTTCTTTCTCACTGTTCTAATAGTTAGAATGTTGAATACATGCCAGGCAACCTGTAAAGTGCTGAGGATAGAACAACAACAACAATAGAAGACTGAAACTAAACTATAGTTCCCCATTTGTAGACTAGGCAGTGTTGTGCAGTGACTAAGTTTATTGACTTTGGGGTACAGCAATAAACTGTACTCAATTATCCTGAGAATGCTAATTCTTATGGTTGGGACATAGTTTCATCTACTATAAAATGAAGCTAGCAAAATATAAATCTCAAAGAGTTATTGTGATATTTTGGAGCATAATGCAGGCAAAGCACTCAGCACTTTAACAGAGTAAATGTCCACTGATTATTTTCTCTACTATTGTAATTGAAATCTAACTTGCTAAGGCTTCTTTGGTTTTGGGGCTGAATTAAGTGATAATGAGAAAGTGTACATGTGCTTTATACCTTTATTTATCATATTTTTATATTTATGTTATAGTGAGAAGAGTTCTAAATATCCTACAGACTGCCAAAAGAACAAAGAGACATGTCTTGGAGAAGGTACAAGTAGGGTACTCCTTAGAGGCAAAGCTGACAAAACTTCATTTACATGCTTTGGGTATGTTGCTAGGAGAGGTTATTCCTTCGTAAGGTTGGCAAAAAGAGGAAGACCCTCAACCAGGTGGATTGACACATTGACTGCAGCAATGGGCTTGAAGGTGTCAGAGATTGTGAGGTTGGCACACAATAGTTTAGGGTTCAGATCTGTTCTTAAGGTCACTGTTAACTTAGGGTCATACTTGACTCAATGCCATCTAATAATAACAATTTTGTCTCAATTTCCGAAATAGACTAATGTGTTATTTGAGTAAAAGACTATTGGGAAACCCACTTTATATACTTCCTTCACTTAATAAACCTTAATAGTTCAAGAACTTGACTTAACTGCTAAGTGGAAAATCTTATCAATGAATTTAGAACTGAAATATCAAAAGCCTGAACTGTTATAGAGAGGGATCACACAACACTTATCATTGGATTTATAACTCCTTCATTCACTGATTAAATAATTATCAAAATGTCTACTGTGTGCCAGGCACTCTTCTCAGGCGCAGACTATCTTGTAAAGCAAGATTTTCTTGCTCTCTTATTCTGCCAACTTAGAGCAACAAGGGAGCTCTGGTGACCTACTGGAAAGAAGCTGTGCTGTAATCCTAGAGGCATGGGGTTCAAGACCACCAGTTGCTCACCAGGAGAAGGATAGCCAATCTCCTCCTGCACAATTAACTACTTCTGAAAACCAGCTGGAGGGTTTGTTATGGGTCGATTCCGACTCGATGATGCACAACAACAAAGATTCTGCCAACTTAGCACAGCCTCATTTTTTCAGGTCCTCCCGTCTATAATTAAAAAAGCAAAACAAAACCCAGCATACCACCAAACCAACCATTTGTCATAACGCTATTAAAAAAATCCAAGAAGACACCAAAAAAGAGACTTTTTAAAGATTTGAGGACTTGAGGAATGACAAGTTGATGAGTTTCTTGGTTTCTTTATTGCCTTCAATATATCCTAGCCAAGAATAGAAGCCAGGGTCTAATAAGGACCACTGACTGATATGAACAAAGTTTTCCACCAAGAAAATTTTATTCTCCCTAGTTAAGGTGCAGCAAGAGATAGCCCTGCAACATAAAATCATTCTGACGGTACCTACCTTACTGTAGTCACACATCATAGTCACAGACTTTTTCTACCAGTTTCACTGGCGTTCAGTGGACAGCTAATCTTTCATACAAACCACTACCACGTCCCTGTGGAGAAGCAGATGTTGTGCTCCAATTCTCCAATTGAGTTATGTCATCAAGACACAACAGGGAGCTAATCTTCCATCTATACCTGGTCAGCAACAGCCCTCCAAGTTCTCTACCAGGTGGTATCCATGGACTGAGTGGGCAGCTGATTATATGTTTCCTGTGCAGAGAAACAACTTCTTATTACTCACCAAGTTATTATCAATGGGACCCAGGAAGAGTTAAGTCTCTACTCACAAACAGCATCATTGAGTTTGAAGACACAGTGAAAGTAAAGAGGTCTAGGGATGTTCATTTCTATCCTTATTTCTACGTCAATGACACTCTGCAACCTGAAACTCCTCCCCATATTGATGGAAAATGTAGTATGAATCATCTCTTTGTTTCCCAACTCTCTGGTAGCAAGAAATCTCAGCCCCACCTTTGCTGTGTAGTTGGTAGGATCAAGTCAGAAACGGAGTATATATACTCATTTGTTCCTCATACAACACTTAAAATGGAAAGTTGCCTGCCTGCAGGAAAACAAATATTAAAAAGAATCCTTATATTCGTAATATGTCTCTAAAATAACCATGTTGTTTGTTGTGTACCTTAGAGTCAGATCTCGGGAGGAGATTGTCTATCATCCCACAGAGAAACTGGTGGCCTTTAACCACATGCCTTTGGGCTTACAGCACAGTTTCTTGCCACTAGGCCACCAAGGCTCCCTAAAAATGACAATATTATAGTTTTATAATAGAAAAATTATTTGGTGGTGGTG
>NW_006399953.1:2790929-2792217 GCF_000299155.1 Elephantulus edwardii
TTGTTCTATGCCCACTCTCACCCCATCTTTTCAGGTACTCACTGGATCTTTCCTAATTTTTTCACCCTCTCCCTTCTCCTGCCAAACACTCTCACTGTATTATTTCTTTTCCTTTCCTCTTTGGAACTTTATTCGTATCTTATTGGTCTTATGCAGCATTTGTCTTTATGAGTCCGAGTTAGTTCACTCAACATAATGGTCACTAGAATGTCCCATGTTAGGTTGTTGTTAAGTGTCATTGAATTGTAAATGACTCATAGTGATGCTATGAATGAAAGACCTACACACTTGTATACAACTCTCATTGTTTCTCCAAGCTCATAGAGTTTCCAGATGCAAGCTGTTTCAGAAGTGGATGGCACTCCTGTTTCCAAGTTTATTTTAATCAGGGAGCTCCACCATTATCACATTTGATACATCAGTATCACAGTGTTTAGCATCGCAGCAAACACAAGTTACCTCTATACAGCAAAAGGACAGACCAGTGCTATACCACTTAGAAGAATGTTTGACCAGACCCAATTAAAACCAGGTCTGAGGGCCGCAGATTAAAATCATCCACCTTTGGCTTGGTAGCATAACTCTCTATCGACTAGGCCAACAGAGCTCTCTATGTTGTTTTTGTTGTTAAATGCCATGTTACACAATTTTTTTAAAGTCATTGCTCCTGAGTGCTGCATAGTATTCCATTGTGTGAATGCACTAAATTTCTCAATCCATTCATTTGTCAATGAACATTTGGGCTGTTTCCACATTCTTTCCATGTTTATAGTCTTTTTGTATGTCTATAAGTTTTCCTACTGATAGATTCTCTAATTGGTTAAGACTATACATTAATAGGATGCTATCTAAATGGACCAATTAGGACCTGGTGGTTGGGCCTTGGTGACTTTAAGTTGGATAGGGCTTGCCTGAGAGCTTCTTGTTTGAAATTATTAGAATTAGGAAAGTCGGTCTTTTTAATTTATTGACAGTCATGTGTAGGCTGTTTGGTCTTTTATTTCATTAACCAGCATGTGTAAACTGTTTGGTATTTTTGATGCAATGCACAGTTAGTTGTGGACTATTTGGTCTTTTTTCATTTAATTAACAGTCAGATGTGGGCTGGGAGCCTTTTGTTTAAACCAATTAGGACCGGGTGGGTAAATCTTCATGATTCAAAGTTGATTGGGACCTTCCTGAAAACCTCTTGTTTGAAGAGTTGTAGTCTGGAAGGTAGGTGTCTTTAATTTAATTAATAGTCAGGTTGGACATGTTGTGAGGAGAGACCGGTCCTTGGAGAAGGACA
>NW_006399953.1:2794270-2798560 GCF_000299155.1 Elephantulus edwardii
CGCTATGAGTCGCAAGCGACTCGACGGCACATAATAACAACAACAAAAATACATAATGAAAAGTACTTTCTCAGACCACAACACCATAAAAAGAAAAACTAATGAGAAGAGAATAAAACTTACAAAACCCCCTTTGTAGAAGGTAAATAACACCTTGCTAGAGCACAGTTGGGTTATTGTTGTTGTTGCTAAATGCCGTTGAGTAGCAGGCGACTCATAGCGACTCTATGAATGAAAGTCCTGGACACCTCCTGTATAACTTTTGTCCTCTCTCCATGTTCACAAGGTTTCCAGAGGCGAGCTATTATGGAAGTGGATGCCTCTCCTGCTTCCAAGCTTGTCTTAATTGGGGAGCTTCACTAAACACTGTCCACCATTACAATGGTTAGCCATTCTCGCATTTGGTTCATCAGTGTCACAGTGTTCAGCTTCACAGCAACCACGAGTTACCTCTATACAACAAGTGGACATACCAGGGTTATAGAAGAAAGAAAAGAATGAAATTGACAGTAATTAAAATGAAACTACAACATAGCAAAACCTCTAGGATGCATATAAGGCATTCCTTATGGGACAGTTCATAGCAAATACAGGAAAAAAGAGGAAAGAAGCAAAAATGCTCCAAAAAGTGGGAAACAAAGTCCTAGGACAGATAGCTTCATGGCAAAATTTTAGAGAAGATTTACTACCTATTTTGCTTAAATTATTCAAAGAACGTAACAAAAAGAAGGAACACCCCAGAGTCATTCAATGAAGCAATCACAATCCTAATGCTAAAATTAGGCAAAGATATTGCCAAAAGAGAAAACTACAAACCAACATCTCTTATGAATATAGATGAAAGTATCTGTAACAAAATCCTCGCCAATAGAATGAAATAGCATATCCAAAAAGTATTCGTCATGACTAAGTGGGATTTATAACTGGTTTGAAAGGATGGTTCAACATAGAAAAAATAAAACCCAAACAAACCACAATCAATATAATTCAACACATTAACAAAGCAAATAACAAGAACCACATGATCTTAGCAATTGATGCAGAAAGGCATTTGACAAAATCCAATACTCCTTCCTGATTAAAACACTTAGCAAAATAGGAATAGAAGGGAATTTTCTCAACATAGTGAGAAGTATTTATGCAAACCAAGAACCAGTATCATTCTCAATGGAGAAAGACTAAAAGCATTTTCCTTGTGAACAGGAGGCCAGACGAGGGTGATCACTATTATCACTTCTCTTCAATATTGCGTTGAAACACAGAAAAGAAAACCAAGAAACCAACACCTTTTAAAATAATCAGTCACAAATTGAGATACTTAGGAATAAATCTAACTAGAGATATAAAAGACCTTTACAAAGAAAACTATAAAACACTTCTGTGAAAAAAAAAAAGACTTAAAACAAAAGGAAAAATGTTCTCTGTTCATTGATAGGAAGACTCAGTATAGTGAAAATGATAATCCTGCCAAAAGGAATCTACATCTTTAACATAATCCCAATTCAGCTACCAAATTAATTGTTCAAGGAGACTGAAAAGGCAATTGTCAAGTTTATTTGGAGAGGAAAGAGACTCCAAATAAGCAAAGCACTTCTGAGAAACAAAAATGAAGTGGGGGGCATAGCATTCCTTGATCTAAAAATCTACTATATTGCAGGTATATATCTGTAATAACCAAAACATTTTTGTACTAGTACAATGAAATCGTTGTTTCTCAGAACTCTGGAGAGCTACTTAACAGAAGATTTTCCCAGTAGAATTAGTCCTTTAATTTTCTGACTTCTGAAGCCAAGACTGTTGATTGTGGGGCCAAGGAAGCTGTTACTGTGAACAATCTCAATATCTTCCCCATCTATTATTGTGCTGCCAGTTGGCCCAGTGGTGAGAATCTCTGTCTTAATGTTGAGTTTCTATCCATACTGAAGACTACAGTCCTTGACCTCCTGCAGCAAGCTCTTCAGATCTTCCTCAGTTTCAGCCAGCAACATGGTGTCATCTGCGTAATGTAGGTAGTTGATGAGCCTTTCTTCCAATCCTGATGCCACATTCCTCCTCATAAAGCACAGCTTCCTGAATATCTATTCTTCATGTAGACTGAAAAGCTGCCTGATGCAATCCTTTCCTGATTTGGAACCATTGCATGTTTCCTAGTTCTGTTCTGAGGACTGATTTATGGTCCAAATATAAGTTTCATACGAGCACTATCAAGTGTTCTGGGATTCCCATTCTCCTCAAGGCTAGCCACAATTTGTTCTGACCCACCCAGTCAAATGTCTTTACATAGTCAATGAAACAGAGATAGACTTTTCTCAGGTACTCTCTGCTTTCTGTTAAGATCTGATATTGTAAAGCAATAAATGTTGAAAAGGATGTGGTGAGATAGGAACACTCATACATTTTTGGTGGGATTGTAAAATGGTATAACTACTCTGGAAGGCAGTTTGTCATTACATATGAACCAGCTATTCCAATCCTAGGAATATACCTCAAAGAAATTAGAATCGAGACACAAACAGAAATCTGTACACCGATGTTGGTAGCAGTGTTATTCACAATTACAAAGACATGGAAACAGTTCAAATAGTCAACCTCAATGGGATGAACTGAGAAATTGTGGTACATGCACACAGTGTCATACTATGTAGCACTCAGGAGTAATGATTTTGAAAAATACTACATAAGTTGAGAGAGACTGGAGAGCACTCTGCTGAGTGAACTAACTCAGTATCTTAAGGTGAAATACTGCACAAGATAATTATTGTGAAAATAGGACAATTAGTAAAATTTTTATGTATTCCCAGTGGGAAGGGGTGGCAGCAGAGGGGTGAGAGTATTGGTGGGGTGCATCATGAGGTCCCACAGTTTGGTAGGTGGAAGGGGGGGTAAAGGAAATGGGAAAGATCTAGTGGAGACTTGAAAAGATGGGATAATGGTGGACATAGGTAATGCTGATTAATTTTATAAAACACGATGTATGCTAATTATTGTATGAAACATAATGTATACAAATTTTGTATGCAAACCAATATAAAATAAACAACCCTGAAAACTTGTATTTTCCCTGTAATAATTTAAAACAAACAAAAAAGATGAAATATACAGAGTCATGGTACCAAAAAGAATTGGTCAAATATTTCAGGAAGTTGCACATACTCAAGAGTCATTGGTGATGAAGGAAGAGATTTAAGGTACACTGTAGGACTGGCAAACCATAAGGCCCCAGGAATTAAGAGTATACCAATTGACTTGCTTCAAATAACAGATTCAGCCCTGGGAATGCTTTTCAGTCTGTGCCAGTGAATTTGGAAGGCAGCTACCTGATCAACTGATTAGAAGAGATCCATAATTACTCTTATTTCTAAGAAAGATGATTCAACAGAATGTAGAAAATATACGACAATATTATTAATATCATGTTATTGTTGCTGTTGTTAAGTGCCGCCGAGTCGCACTTGAGGCGACTCATAACGACCCTATGAAGAAGAGTCCTTGACGCTTGGGTGCCTTTCATCCTCTCTCCAGGTTCATAGGGTTTCCGGAGGCAAGCTACTATGGAAGTGGATGTCATATCATATGAAAGCAAAATAATAGTTAAGATAATCCAAAAAATAGCCAGAAGTTCATGCTGGGTATAGCAGAGGCTATGGCATCAAGAATATCTTTGCTAATGTTACAAGGATTTGGACTGAAAAAAGAATATCAGAAAAGTGTTTATTTGTGCTTTATTGAGTACACGAAGGCATTTGACTGTGTGGATCATCATAATTTATGGCTAACACTGAGAAAAATGGGAACCCCTGAACATTTGATTGTGCTCATGTGAAACCTAGATCAAGAGATTGTTTTCCATAAAGAGCAAAAAAACACCACTGTATAGTTAAAATAAGGAAAGGTGTGTGTCAGAGCTCTATCTTTAACCATACCTATTCCACCTGTATGCTGAATAATTACTTGAGAAACTGGACTATGTGAAGAAAAATATGGCATTAGGATTGGAATAAGACTCATCAATAATCTTCATTAAGCCTTGTTCAACCTTCCTTGTTCAAAGTGAGGAGGACTTCAAGCAATTGATGCAGAAGAACACTGAAGACTATGGCTTTCAATATGGATTGCATGTCAACATCAAGAAAATAAAAATCCTCACCATCTGCGTGATAGGTAACACATCAAGATAGATGCAGAAGCAAGACCCACACCTCACTCCATACACAAAAACCAACTCAAGGTGGATCATGGACTTAGGACTAAAACCAAGGACTATAAACTTCATTACAGAAAAGCTAGGAA
>NW_006399953.1:2800066-2809916 GCF_000299155.1 Elephantulus edwardii
ATCTCTGTAAATGTTTATGAAAATTAATAAAATATAGAAAAAAAAAGATAGATGCAGAAAAAACTGAAACTGTCAATGACTTCATCTTTCTTGATTCTACAATCAACACCCTTAAGAGATATATTGCTCTGGGAAAGTCTTATTTATGAGCATCTCTAAATTAATGAGGTTTGAAGACTATGGTGCTCCTGATTCAGTCCATGGTCTTCTCAATCACTTGTTATGCATTTGAAAGCTAAACAATAAATAACATGATGGAAGAATTGATGTCTTTGAATTGTTGTGTTGGAGAAGAGTATTCAATAACCCACAGACTGCCAAAAGAACCAACAGATATGTCTTGGAGAAAGTCAAGCCCGAGTGGTCCTTGGAGGTAAAAATGAAAAAGATTCACTTCACATATTTCAGGCATGTTGCTAGGAGAAGCTTTGACACTGACTGCTGAAATGGGCTCCAGTAAGCCAGGAATGTTGATGTTGGAACAGGATAGGACAGGGTTCAAGTTATAGGGTCGTTATGAATTATACTAAATTAATAACAACTAAAAAGAAAATAAGTAAATAGGGAGTGACAACACAAGTGTTGTGTTCAAATCTACCTAGGAAAAATATGGGCTATCTCTTATTGTATGATTTGTAACTTCTGAAATTCCACTAGAGGGTTGGCTATCAGTTGGTTTTGACTCAATACCATAAGTTACTTTTTAAAAATTTTTTTAGTTGAGTAGTAAACATTCACATCCTGCCTTGATAGCATCCATTGTCAAGTTTATAATGAAAAAAAGTTATTTAATGATGGAAAACATCTTAAACTAGGTAGAAATTTTTTTGTAACATGTATTAGCAGAATTTCCTCCATAATATTAAATATAATATTTAGTTGTCAGGTTTTCTTGAGTCAGTTCCAAGTACTAATGACCCTATTACCCAAAAGAACACCGTGTAGTCCTTTTTCATACTTATTACCATATGTGAGCCTATAACTGTGACAACTTTTTCTTTTTAAATTTTTTTATTTTAATTGAGATTTTTTTTAATTGAGATTTTAATGAAAGTTTATAGAGAACTTGAATTTCCATTCATTCATTGTTGCACATTTTCTTCCTCACCCATACCCCTCTCCCATTTGCTTTTCTCTTTGAAAAAAAATTCTTTCATTGTTGCACAATTGCCTCACCTCTCCCCAGTCCTCTTTGCTATGCAGCTCTTATTCTGGACTCTTGTCATGCAAATAATAACTAATCATACACTCATTTTAAATAGTTCTTTCCCTCATCTGTTTCAATGCAGTGTACGTTGTTATCCAGTCTCAAAAAGGGGATTCCTAAGTTTTTTTCTGTTCCTATAGGAAGTATGAAATCCCTTAGGAAAAACCTGTGTTTCTTCTCTTGATAACATACCACAATACTTAAGATAAAGCCTTGTCATCCATGCTTCTAAGGAGCACTGTAGGTGTAATTCTTCCAATACAGGTTATTTTGTGTCCTTGGCATTCCATGTTTCAATATTCTTTGCTAACATCATGATCCAAAACCAGCAATTCTTCTGTCTCCTTATTTATTGCCTAACTTTCAAAAGCATATTAAGTAATAAAAATACTATTATTCATGTCCTCAGAGTGACATCCTTGTGCTTATATACCTTAAAGAGGTATTAGTACCAGATTTCCCCAGTGTATCTTCCCAATGTGTAACATCTAACTTTTTTAAATTTTATTATTTTTGTGTGCGTGTACCGTCAAATCAGATCTGACTGGTCCAGGAGGAGATTGGGAGATTGTCCCTCCTTCCCCGGCAGAGCATCTGGTGGATTTGAACCATGCGCCTCTGGGATTGTAGGTGCAGCTCACATCTAACTTTTTGACTGCTGCTTTCTAGGGTTTTGATAGTGTATTGCAAGTAAAGTGAAATCCTTGACACCTTAAACATTTTTCTTTGTATCATGATGTTACCATTTGGTCCAGTTGTGAGATTGATCATTTTCTTTATGTTGAAGTGCCATCCACAAGGAAAGCTGTAACCTTTGAGTTTTATATTTAAGTGCAAGATGTTCTTTGTTTTAAGCAAGTGAAGTTGTATTATCAGCACATTGTAAGTTGTTAACTGAGGAGGATGTGAAACACTTGCTGTGGAAGGTCAGGGACTGCAGTCTTCAGTATGGTTTGAGGCTCAATATCAAGAAAACAAAAATTCTCAACATTGGGCTGATTGGCAGCATCATAATGGATGGTGAAGATATAGAGATTGTTCACAGTTTTGGTTTGCTCCACAGTCAACACTCCTGGCACCAGCAGCTAAGAAATTAAAAGATGTATTGCGATAGAAATGTCTGCAGTTAGAGACCTCTCTAAAATACTGAAATCCAATGATGTCAGTCTGGAGACTAAGTTGTGCCTGATAGATGTCATGGTCTTTGCAATCAACTTGCTATGCATCAGAGAGCTGGACAATAACTATGGATGATAGAAGGAGAATTAATGCCTTTGAGCCATGGTGTTGGAGGAGAGTATTGAATATACCATGGACTGCTAAGAAAACTAACAGGTTTTTCCTGGAGAGGGTGAAGCTGATCTGCTCCTTTGGAGGCAAAGATTCTGAAGCTTCGTCTGACATACTTTGGACACGTTGCAAGGAGGAACCAGTCCTTGGAAAGGAAGTCATGCTTGAGAGAGTGGGGAGACAGCTCAGGAGAGGAAGACCCTCAATGAGATGGATTGATTCAGTGACTGGGGTAAAGGGGGTAGGTGTATCAGAGATAGAGAAATTGGCACCAGAGTTTAGGGCTGTTGTACACAGGGCGCTATGTGTCGCAGGTGACTCAATGGCACATAACAACAATAATGAGTCTTTGTTCCAATCTTGACATTATGTTCGTCGTATTTGTCCACTTTCTCACATTATATGCTAAGCACATAGTTTGAATGACTCTGCGAGGACACAAACTTGAGGTCCACCTCTCCTGATGTTAAATTGTGTACTATCTCTTGTAATTTTAGGAGAGCTGTCTCTTAGTCTATGTTCAGTTTCTGTCTTTGCACAATTAAGGATTATGAGATTCTCATATGGTATGTTGTTGTTTTTGTTGTTATAGAGAACTGTCAAGTTGAAATTAACCTATAGATGATTCTTTGGCGGGTTTTTAGAGGCAGCAACCCACTTTGGAGGAGATTACCAATCCTTCTCCTGTGGAGAACCTAGTGGATTTGAATCGTGTTCTTTTCGGATTGCAGACCAGCTTCTTACCACTAGACACCAGAGCTCCCTTCCAATGTTATATATAATATTATTATTCATAGAATTAAATGCCTTTGCAAAGTCAATGAAACAAAGGTAAACACATTTTTGGGGGTCTATTTTCTACTTTCAATCTCCAACTGACGTCACCTTTGTCTTCTGTCATATTTAGATTCCAACTTCAGTTTCTGGCAGTTTTCTGTCAATGTAGTAGTCCAACCGTAATTACACTGCAATCACATTATAGTTACAAAACTGCAAGGATATTCAACATGAACAAAAAAAGAAACTATTCTGTGAAATTAGATTATCTACCACTGAGATGGGATTAAGGAGAAATTATGATTCTTTTAAATCACCTTTATTGATTTAGTGTTATGTTTGGAATTAGAAATAAGCAAAAAATTGATATATTGACCTCACAGATGTGAGAGAAAACTCACAAGTTGTGTGTCAATGTGTGTGGATAAAATCTGGGAAGGAGTGGTCAATTTCCCCACTACAAGTGTGGACACTTGACTGGAGTTTGCTCTAAATGGAGCTTCATTCAGACTTTAGAACTGTTTTCCACTCCACTTACACAAAGGACAAATCTAATGTTAAAAATGCTTCTTATTTACACTTTTCCATGTTTTCTATCTTTAAGAAGCCCTGGTGCCATAGTGTATTATGAGACTAGCCAGAGAGTCAGTGTCTTGAAAACCACCCATTGTTCCAAAGGATAATCTTCTCCCATTCAATTCACAGCTTTATAAACCTAGTGTAAACTCTACTACAGTGAGTTTGTTAGGTTTGGTTACCGGTGTTTATAAGAATGCTGTAAATAAATTAAAAAAAAAGAATGCTGTAAATAGGCAAGCAAAAAGTTATGTTCCCATTGAATATTCAAAGAAATTGAGGCCCGTAGAGATTCTTCCACTTAATGGCTAAACCTTTGGCATTAAGCTTTTTGTGTCTAAGATTCATTATCTATGAAATATATTTTTTTATCTATGAAATATTTATAGCCTCTCCCAAAGACCTCCCCAAAACAATACAAATGAACTGTCCAATTCTGACTGATAGTGATTCTCTTTAAATAGTAGGATAATATAGAAATTTACACTTAGGAACTTTGAACTGTTCAGCCTAAATTATTCACAAATGTTAGTTATTATTTTAATTTATCATATTTATGTTGTATTATTTCACTTCTGTTTTTGCTTTTTTAACTGCCACTACTGTCAATACCACCATCTTGTTTTCCAACTTTCCCATTCCTGCTCTCATAGAGGAGAATTCTGGCAGCCTATTGTGTGAAGAGTTGTGCTGTCAACTCAAAGGCAAGTGGCTACAATTCACCGGTTGGTTCACAGGAGGGGAAAAAAGGGCTAGCCCCTCCTATATGATTTATAGACCCTGAAAAGCCCATGGGAGAGTCAGCTATAATTTGGTTTAAACTCAAAAGCCTATAACAACAGCAAAAACAACATACTTGGAGAAAATCAGAATGATTTAGAAGAAAAAAAATAACTCCTTTATTTCAAATGCTGGATTTTTAAACTCAACTCTGAGTAAGAGTCATTTCGTTTACTTCCACACTTCTGTTTAAAATAAAGATGAAAATACTATCAGTGACTTACTTCTTTGTCTGAATTCTATAGTAGGATCAGAGAAAAAGATTACTTGTTGGTGATTTATTTGGGAAATACAATTCCAGAGCACTGAGAATGTAAAAGGAAGTGTAACAAAAAGAGAAATTATGTAATGAAAGGTATTACTATATTAGCCACTGCTGCATGATGATCTACAAAGAGACACAGCTGGCCACTTAGCAGGTGCACCAGCTCAGGCTCACAGGATGTCTCTACATAAACAAGCCTGTGCCTCCAGACTGACCATCAGTGCAAGGCGGGTAGAGGGGATTTGAGTGTACTGTCTGCATTTGGTGAAAATGTGTTCTCCAAGGAAATTAACTTTGGCAGCTGCTCAGGAAGTCAGATCCCGTCTCCTGTTTCATGGCAGTTTATCAGAGTCTGGAAGAGGTGGGAGGAGTTAGAGAGACTTGAGGCATGAGGTTAGTTAGCCCAAGGAGGCAGAACCTTCCAGATCTCTGCAGTGTTCTGCTATTGCAGTGGCTAAAGGGAAGCAAAGCAGCCGGGAGTCATGAACCTGAGGAAATAAATATAATGAGTCTAATTAACAATTTTTGTTTATCCTATACAGGTTAGTGGACATAAAGAATATGGCTGGAATGGAACGCTAGAAGACACATCTGAAGCATCAGATCATGTGTTTCCTCTTTTCTTAATAGGGGCATCACCCACTATTGTGCATCCTGAATGCAAGTAGTCATTTGCAATACCTCATTACCTTATAAGGACACCTGATAGTCTTGCATCAAGATTTTGTAGCTACTAACAAAAGTATTAAACAAGCAAAAACTTCATCATTAAAAAAATGTTTATAAATTTAGAAACTTTTGTCCCCTATTGTGTATGTCTCAAGATGGCTGTGCCAAAAAGATCTTATCTCACATGCTCTTATAACAATATGTAATGAATAATATTGATGCTTCTCCTTAAGCCCATGTGGTCTGTGTTCTTTTACACCTTCAACTGGGTAGTTTGAGCCTTTGTAAATTGCTTTACCAAGAAAGTGCAGTGGAAGTGAGGCTGCGTATCTGCCAGGATTGTGCCCTAAAAGATGAGATAGCTTTCCTTTGGTCCTTGGGATGTATATGTTGGGAATCCTTAAAGCCAGAGAGATTATGTGGAGGGACTACAAAGAGGCAAAGAGAAGTGCCTCAGGAGCAAACATTCAAGCCTGACTGTTGAATTCCTCTAGCTACTTCTTAAATATACTCTTTACCTTTTAAGTTATTAAAATTGGTGTAATTTATTTGCAATTATAAAACCTAGAACTTCTATCATGTCATCACACATATCCTTTAATCATAAAGTTGTAAAAATTTTAACCATTGTCATTTTATTAATAAACAAGATATTTATCAAATATCACTTCCAGGCACAAAAATGCAATGAGACACTATGGATACAAAATGAGCACAACAGCTCCTGTTTTGATGAGGTTTACCTCCTAATTGAGAGGTTAGATCTATATTTACATGAAGAGGTGGAGTCTAAGATGTAAGCTCATACCTGACACAGAGATGCTAAATATTTTTATTGTTTAAGCTTTTCACAGTGAATTGAATGATGGCTTGCAGAGCTTATTTGTATTGCATGCAACCATTTACACACAGTTTGTTTTATGACCTTGATTACAATTCCCTCATTGTATGTATCATCATTCTTTCTGCTATCTCTCTCTGGTTCTTGTTTCCATTAATCTTTCCATCTTTTCCCTTCTTTTGAATTTTATCCTTGGGAAGCCTTGCTTCTGGGATGCTGTATGATTAGTTTTTCTTAGGGCTAAGAAGAACACCTCCCTGTTGTTATTGTTCACCTTAGAGATCTGGGCATTATTTGGCAGCAAACTATACCACGAAGGTCCGGTCAGTTTCAAGCTCAAAAAGTGCTTATAGTCTTAGGGATTCCATCAGTCTCTGTAAGACTGGTAAGCCTGGCCAGGATTGGGATTTTGAGTTGTGTTCTAGATTCATCTCCTACTCTACGATGGGTCCTCTGTTGGGATCCCTTTTATATTAATTATCTCTTTTAGTCTATCTAGTTGTTTTAGTCTCAAAGTCATGGAAGTTAAGGATCACACAGTTTATTGGTACTACCAGCCAATTGTTTCCATATGGGAGGTTTTTTTCATTCTTTTTGCTCCAGACATGGAGAGAACAATGGTTGTAACTTAAGTGGCCATCCCCCCAATACTAACTACATTAAAATAACATAATATTCGTCTAATTTAGGGTTGGAGGGAACCCAAATATTTTTTAATAGATGTATAATAATGTACTATGAAAATAATGAAGATATTCCATGTCGTGCAGAGGACTATAACTGTAATTACCAGGTTATTAAATAAATGCATCCATGCTTTACTTACTGACATGGTTAATTTCTACATAATTGCTAGATGGTCTCATAACATAACTGACAGTTTCCATCATTGCATAACTATCTACACTGAGAATGATGCCCAAGTCAAACTGAAACAAAGCCTTAACTATCACAGGCGGTTACTCTCATTTTTTACCTCATCAGTCCATATTTCCACATATCTACCATTATTAGTAAGCAATATAGTCTAAAGATGGAGTTTTATTATTATTATTACAATTGTGAGATGTCAGATAATGACATTGCTATTAAATTTTGGGTGATACTTTTAATTTATTTATTTGTATCCCTTCCTATCATATTTATGTCATAAACTTGGTGTCCTAGCCTGTAAGTTACTGTGCTGCTCTTTGGGAGTTTGAATCTACCAGGAGTTAGATAGGAGAAAGATGGGAAAGCTTCTCCCAATAAGATTTAAAGTCTCGGAAACCTGATAGAGGGTCACTATGAGTAGTTGGTTCAAAAACTTTGAGTGACTTTATGCCTCACCTATTCTTGAGCAGTCTCTGTTCAGGTGGGATATACTCAAAGTTTTGTAGACATTGATTTGTTTTCATTTTCCTCAGCTTCAGGCTGAACACACGGTAAGTTGATCCCTGTTCTTCCTCTGGATGATGACATTAAGTTTTGGCATTTTCTCTGACCACAACTATAACTGATCTGATTCCTATACATTCCATCCAGAAAAGCCCATGAGTATATATTGGTTTTGCTGTTGAAAAAAGGTATTTCAAGTAAATAAGTCTTTGGTCTTCCAAAATTCTATTATGTTCTCTCTGGTAAAATTTCTATCAACAAGGCCATAATTTCCAATTATTGATCTTTCTAGTTTCTAACCTTTGCATTTCAATCACTCATGGTTATAAATGCATCTTGATTGCATATCTGGCTACTTTCACACTGCAGAAATTAGTAAAAAATACTTTACTATTTTTTTTTTTTTTTTGCATTAGTTAGTTGATACATAAATTTCTGCATTTGGATTATGCTGTTGTTGAATAACATAAAAATACCATGGAATGCCAGAGTGTAAGCTAATCTGTTTTAGAGAATACAGTCAGAACTACCCTCAGAAGCAAGAGTAGCCATTCTCACATACCTTGGACATATCCCTGAAAAAGGATACGCTTGATAAAGTAGCTCAACTCAGCTAACACTCAATTGCTGTCAGTCCTAACCAATTCACAGCTGTTTCTATAAAAGGATTTTGAAGGCTCCAAATTTCACAAGGAGGTTGCCCCTCTTTCTCACACAGAGTTACTAGTGGATCTAAACTTATAGAGGCGTCAATTTTAGGTTAGTAATACACCTTACACCTTTGACCTTGCCATAAAGCAGATGGTAAATGGAAAAGAAGATACTAAAAAAGATAGAATGATAAAGTGTTTGCAACAATTCTTACAAGCATAGCAAAGATTGTGAGAACAGGCTCATAGTATAGAAATGCTATATTCTATTGTTCTCTTTGAAATCTTCTGTTCAGCTCATTCACTTCAACGTATTTCCACCTTGCTTTGGCTTCTAGGTGCTCTAGTGCAATGTTTAGAGTCTCTTCTGACATCCATTTCAGTTTTTACTTTCTCCTCTGTCTTTATAATAACCGTTTGATTTCTTCATGAACTATATCCTTGTTATCATCCTACAACTCATCTGGTCTTCAATCATTGGTGTTCAATGCCTCAAATCTATTCCTAAGATGATCTTGAAATTCAGATGGAATAGATTCAAAATCATGTCTTGGTTTTTGTGGACTTACTTTAATTTTTTGCGGCCTTAATTTGAACTGTACATGAATAATTGATAGGCTGATTCACAGTCCGCCCCTGGCCTAGTTTTGATGGTAAAAATTGAGCTTCTCTAGTGATTTTTTTCCACAGAAGTAGTCAATCTGATTTCTATACAGCCTATCAGGTGAGGGCCCTTTCTAACGCTGTCATGTGTGTTTTTTTGAAAAGGTATTTGCAATGAATAAATCATTTAAAATACAAAATTAGATCATTTTATCTCCATCCTCATTTCTTTTTTTAATTTTTATTGATTTTTCATATACTAATACCTTAGCTATAGAACTATATCATTGATATCACATGCAAGCAAGATTCTACTGAATATTATCCAAAAACGACTGGAAAGCACATCAGCAGAGAAATGTCAGAAGTCCAGGCTGGTTTTACAAGGGGTCGTGGTACTAGGGATACTGAAGCTGTTGTTAGATGGATCTTAGCTGAAAGCGGGGAATAACAGAAGAATGTCTGTCTGTGTTTCAAAGGCATTTGACTGTGTGGATCATAACAAACTGTGGCTAACTCTGAGAAGAATGGGAATCCCAGAACACTTGATCATTCTAATGAGAAACCTATACTTGGACCAAGAGACAGTTGTCAGAACAGAGCAAGGAAACACTGCATGGGCCAGGAATGTGTCCTATCTCCATACCTTTTCAACCTGTATGCAGAACAGATTATCGGAGAGGCTGGGCTCTATGAGGAGAAGTGTGGTGTCAGGATTGGTGGAAGATCTGTCAACAATCTGCGTTATGCAGATGACACAACCCTGCTTGCTGAAACTGAGGAGGACCTGAAATGCTTGCTGTAGAAGGTCAAGG
>NW_006399953.1:2810016-2815526 GCF_000299155.1 Elephantulus edwardii
GCTGTCTCTTCACCCTCCCAAGCATGATGTCCCTCTCCAAGGACCTATCCATCCTTACAACATATCCAGAGTATGTCAGATGAAGCCCCAGAATCCTTGCCTCCAAGGAGTAGCCTGGTTTAACCCTCTCCAGGATGAATCTTTGTTTTCTTGACAGTCTATGGTACGATAGATAAATAAATAAATACTAAACATTATAATGTTTGGATATGTAACAAATTATGGAAAGTTTGCAAGTTTGTCTTTGGCCAGTTATACAACTGGATATGATGAAAGAGAAACTTTTACCCCGAAAATTGCTTGTTGAAAGTGGCAAAATTTAATAGAGGACATGGGGCTTAATCCAGGGAAAAGACTAAATCCCATTCAGTACTCTGAGGATGCTTGCATTTGTGTGAATTATTAAATCTTCCTTGGACTTTTGATGGAAGAGCTTTATATTTGGAAAAAAAGTGCGCAGGAAGAAAGAGATAGAGATAAAGAAAAAGATACTCTCACTTTTCAAAACTGCAACAAGTAGTTTAGCTTTAGAAGTAGGAAAAAGCAGAGCTCCCTTCTAGGACTTGAAGTTAAAGGTAACTGGTGAGTATATTCACTTGTAACCACCTTGATCCATTTGCTGAGTGGAAATAGCAGGCATGCAGTAATGACAGAAACAGATTGAGTTTGGCCTTCCATCATCACATGTTGACTTACCATGCTCGGACGTATGGATAATCACAAAAGCGTTAATGGCTTGAGAAGTAGGGAGTCATGACACCTCTGATTTATTGACTTGGCTCCATATGAAGGCTAAGGTTGAATGAAAGGAACAGATCAGTCTGGACCACAGGAAGAAGTGCAGACTCCATTTAGTAGATTGTTCATCTCAAACACAACTAACACCAATCACCTTTTAAGGTGAGTGACTCTAATCCGTGGCCCTAAGGCCTGTTTTTCATTGTTTTTGTTCAAACAGTCTTCTAGGTTGAATAGCCCTGGCATGTCCACTTGCTGTACAGACGTAACTTGTGGTAGCTGTGAAGCTGAACACTGTGACATTGATGTGTCAAATGCAATAATGGTTACCCAGGGTGGACAATGTTTGGTGGCATTCCCTGGTTGAAACAAGCTTGGAAGCAGGAGTGGCATCCACTTCTGTAAATAGCTTGCCACCAGAAACCCTATGAACCTGGAGAAAGATGAAAGCCATGCAAGTGTCGAGGACTTTTGTTCATAGGGTCGCTATGAGTTGCCTGTGACTCAACAGCACTTAACAACAACAAGAACCACCACAACAACAATCTTATCACTAAATTGAACAAACTCAATAGCATAGAATCTCACCACCACTGAAGAAATAGCATGAGAATGCAGTGTGCCTTTTAGAAACATTGATTCTTGTGCCAACCAGACTTACAAAAGAGCAGCAGAGAACCAGAGACCTGTCATAAGAAGGAACTGACTTTGGATAGCTTTGCCAGTGAACTAGAGCTTTTTGCTCCAGTTTCTTAAAGGACTCAAAATGGGGGTCGGGTAGGTGGACAGAATTGCCAAGACTAAGAGCTTTTGCCTGTGAGTACAGTTCACAAATTGTTTTGACTGAGTGATTGTATCTGCTACTAGAATTACAACCTTTGACTTACCATAAATGGTTCTGGGTGGTCTGTGAGCTATTGCAACAGATTTAGGATTCACTAAAACAGTAAGATTGATGTTGGGATGAGTAGAAAGAGGTATGGGAGTGCGGGGGTCATGTCTGACCTCATGGAAATTGGCTTTAGGTTGTTGATGTTGACTAGGATAATTCCCTTTTGTGGAGTTGGTGAGGGTCAGATATGGCTGTCCCCACATGGGGACAACTTTCCAGGTTCATAGATTCATAAAATGCATATTCCATGTTCCAATTATTGAAGAATATTTCTTATTTTAATTTCTTACTGCATAAGTATTACCTCTAATACTATAGCTACTCATATTCCATCAGCTTCTCAGAGGACTGCTATTTCAGAAGTGGATGATCAATCTCACTTCTTATTCTGTCTTAATATGGGAGTTCTGCTGAAACCTGTCCACCATGGGTGACTATTCTGACATTTAATATACTGATTGCATATGTCCCAGTATCACAACCACCCACAAGAAGTTACATTACTACAGCAAACTGACAGACAAATGCTGTACTAAGAAGACCAAATTATGAGTCAGCAAAACTAATTTAAACTACACATTTAAGCTATAAAATAATTAGCAAAATGCAAATAATACTTAATACAACAATTAATACAACATACAAGTAAATGTACCTCTGTAATTCAAAAAAAATACAATCAAGAATGTTAACACTATGCAAAAGATGAATGGAATACAAATTTTGGGAACAATGAAGAAGGAATTATAGTTGGAAAGAACAGATTTGTGACAGAAATGAGATGAGAATTTGAATTATTTCATTTTAATGCTCGATGATTTATTCATCACAAAGATTTTTTCTTAAAAAAGCACAGTGACTTTATGGATGGAACTCACCTGATGGACTGCATAGGAGTCAGATTAACCACCTCTACAGAATGAATCATTGGAGAAGCTCAATATCAGTGGCCAAAACAAGACAAAGTGTTGACTGTGGAATAGAACATCAAGTACTTATGTGCAAGTTCAAATAGAGGCTGAAGAAAATCAGAACCCAAGAGATATGATCTTGAGTATAGCAACGTAAAAATGTGAATGTACAAAATAATTTTAAGAATAGATTTGAGGCATTGAAAACCAAAGATCTACAACCCGATGAATTGTGGGATGGCATTAAGGACACATAAGTCATGAAGAGAGGTAGAGGTCATTACAAAGACAGAGGAGAAAGAAAACAATCAAAATGCATATCAAAAGAGACTGAAAATTACAGCATGGAGATGCTAAAATGAAGTGAAGTGATGCTGAAGTAAAAAAAGCTGAACAGAAGATTTCAAAGGGCAACTTGAGAAGAGAAAGCAAAGTTTTATAACAGGATGTGAAAAGAACAAGAATTAGAGAATAAAAAAAGAACTTGCTTGGTATTTTTAAAGCTAAAAGACAAATTTAAACAAAATTAAAAACAAATTTAAGCCTTGAGTAGTAGTACTCTGATAGGCTATGGACAAAATTAGAAAGATCCAGGAACCTTTAAAAGAAGATATAAAGACTTTCAGGTGTGAGGGAGTTAAGGGTCTGAAATTCCACTGGAAGAAGGCTCCTCAATCTGGGGATCTCCTTTTGGACCACTCCAGAGATGAAAGAGGAAAATAGTATTTGTAGAGGAAGCTATAAGCAGCAGAGTTTTGTTTTCAGCTAGCACATTAAGGTTCTAGAAAACTGCTTTCAAAGCCATCTGGACCAAAACTACCACTCCACAGACAAAGGAGGATGACAGAGTTTGGGAGAGGAGACTACAATAAGTCAAGATTCCTGCAAGGCTGTGTTGCAGAACAGAGTGAACCTGCAGGGCTTTAGGAAAAGCAAACTTTCCCAAAAAGGATTTTCAGTAAAATGGCTGGCCCACCCTATATATTGAATATGTAAAGCTAGCAACTAATATATAACATCAAAAAGGTAAGAACTGTCAGCAATTTACCCAGACACAATAAAAATGGCTTAAAAATTGCCAAGAAAATGTGAAGAAAGCAGCAGGAAGTTTTGAACATTGTGAAACAACAACAACAACAACAAAAAAACCACCAAAACTCAAATTAAGCATTCTAAAAAAAAAAAAAAAGAAAGAAAAGCAGAGCATATTGCAGACCCAAAGAATATTCCAAGATTTACGGAGACTGAAGATAATATATGGATGTGGATTAATATGAACATCTAAGGAAGAAAGTACAAAAGATGGAAGAAACAGTGGAAGAGAATCAGAAGAAATATATTGATGTGGAGTTATTAGAAAAGCTACATAAGAAGGTGAGAATTATGGAAGAAATAATGGAAGCCATTAAGAAATTAAATACTCAGGAGAAAGGGAAATAGAAGAAATGCCCATGAAGAGGAACTTGTAAAATTAGGGAAGAAAATGCAAACAATGGAAGATAGATTTGAAACTATAGATAAAGATAAACTTTAAAAAAAGTCATCACAAGACAGAGAGAGTACAGCCAATACAGTACTGGAAATAACATAAATGCATAAAAATTCAACCCAGAATATTAAGATGAAATGGAAGAAATGTCCAAGATGCTGGAGGGAGAAAAATGAAGAACTGAAAAGATAGAACAGAAAGCCAGTGAACCTCAATAGAAACCTATTAGAAGACATATCAGAGATAAGAAGTAAAGAAAGTGAAGAAGATATTGGAATCAAAAGGAACAACACACATGTGATTGAAATTCCATAATAGGAGAGGGACAAGGAAATCACTGAGAAAATTGTGGAAGAGATACTGGAAGAAGACTTCCCAGGTACTAGGAAGAACAAACAAATCCACATTCAAGAAACTCAGTGAACACCAAATAGAATAGACTCCCCATAAAAACCATCAAGACAGATCATAGTCAGATTGCCCATAGTAAAAGATAAGGATAGAATACTAAAAACAGTGTGAGAAAAACAGAGTCACCTACAAAGGAGACACAATTAGAAAAAGTTCTGACTTCTCAGCAGAAATCATACAAATAAGGAGAAAATGGGATGGCATATATGGAAAGCTGAAGGAAACACCTGCCAGACCAGAATACTATGCTTGGCAAAGCTTTCTATAAAATATGAAGGAGAAGAACGTCATCTACATAAAAGAAGAAACTTAAGATTTTGTGAAAACAAGATCCACTCTACAAGAAAGTGGAGGGAGCATAGTAATCAGAAATAACAGAAAAAGAAACACAGCAAAATGGCAAAAATAAAATCTGGCCTGTGAATAATCACAGTTGATGTGAATAGACTAAATGCATCAATCAAGAGAAATCGAGTAGTAAAATAGATTAAAAAAAAAGACAACAAAAAAACCCCAAAGCTCATAAATATGTCTAGAAGAGACATATGTAAGAAACAATGAGAAATATAGTCTGAATATAAAAAACCCCACCACACAACACAAGAATGGCAATATTAATCTATGAAAAAATAGACTTCAGATGAAAGCTACCATAAAAGATAAGAAAGGACACGGTATAATGATTAAAAACAAAATATATCAGGAAGACATTACCTTGGTCAAGAGCTATACACAAAATTATAGACCTGCAAAATGCATAAAATAATGGTTAACAGAATTGAAGAAAGAAATCGACACCACAACAGTGGAAGGAGATTTTAACACTGCATTCTCACCAAAGAATAGGTCAACTCAAAAGAAACTTAAAGATGCCAAAGATTTAAATTATTTACAATCAGCCAACTCAACCGTGTGGGTACTGGACCCAACTAAAATTCCATTTACTTTCTTCTCAAGTGCTCATGATGCATTCTCCAGACTTGACACATATTTGGACGCAAAGCAAGCCTCAACAAATTAAAAAGTACTGAAATAATACACAATAAAATAATTAATAATAATAATAATA
>NW_006399953.1:2816661-2830119 GCF_000299155.1 Elephantulus edwardii
CTAAGGAGGATAGAAGGAGAATTGATGCCTTTGAGCTGTGGTGATGGAGAAGAGTATTGAATGTACCCTGGACTGCCAAGAAAACAAACAGATTCATCCTTGAGAGGGTTAAACCAGGCTGTTCCTTGGAGGCAAGAATTCTGAGGCTTCGTCTGACATACTTTGGACATGTTGTAAGGAGAGATAGGTCCTTGGAGAGGGACATCATTCTTGGGAGGGTGGAGGGACGGTGCAGAAGGGGAAGTCCCTCTAAGGTGTGGATTGATTTAGTGACTGGGGTAATCGGGATGGGTGTGTCAGAGGCAGTGAGATTGGCACAGGATAGAGCAGGGTTTAGGGCTGTTGTACATAAGGTCGCTATGAGTAGCAAGCGACTCGACTGCACATAGCAACAACAACAACAATCCCTTTACAGTATGTTTCATTCATGTACATTGTGTTTTATACAATATTTCATTTACATTGTTTTTCATACAATCATTCATATACATTCTATTTTACATTATTTTTGTAGTAGTTTATATACAAAATTCGGATATATTATTTTTCATGCTTCATCCTTCCCACTTCCTTCACCCTCCACCAAATTGTGCAGCCCATGATTAATACCCCACACTCACACATCCTTTCATCTCTACTTCCACTCCCTCCCTACTTGAATGGACATATTCATTTTCATTCTACAATAATGGTTTTATATAGGATTTATCCTTATGGGACTGAGTTATTTTACTCAGCACAGTGCTCTCCAGTTCCTCCCAAGTTAGGTAGTAATTTACAAAATCCTTGCTCTTGCGTGCTGAATAATATTCCATTGTGCAAATATAACATGTTTCCTCAATCCATTTGATTGTGGTTGGACATCTGGGCTGTTTCCATGTTCTTGTGATGGAGAATAACACTGCTATGGACATTGGTATATAAGTCTCCGTCTGTGTCTCACTTCTCATTTTCTCAGGGTATATTCCAAGCAATGGAATAGGTGGATCATATGGAATTTCTATGTTCAGCTTTTTGAGGAAGTGCCAAACTGCCTTCCAGAGTAGTATACCCTTTTGCAATCCAATCAACAATGTATAAGAGTTCCTATCCTGCCACACCCTCTCTAGTGACTATTACCTTCTGTTCTGTTAAACATTGTCACTGCTACTGGAGTGAGATGCTATCTCATTGTGGTTTGATCTGCATCTTTTATTGCCAGTGATTTTGAATATTTTTTCATATGTCTGTTGGCCATTCAAATAGCATTTCCTGACATCAAAACTTACTACACAGCATAGTAACCAAAACAACATGGTACTGGTACAACGACAATCATATAAACCAGTGGAACAGAATTGAGAATCCAGAAATAGACCCAAATATCTATGATCAATTGATATTAGACAAGGAAATGTAACACATCAAATAAAGAAATGACAACTTCTCAACAAAGAGTACTGGCAAAACTGGACAGCCACCTGCAGAAAGCCGAAACAGGATCCACCTCCCACATCATACACAAAAATCACCTCAAAGTGGATCAGAGAACTGAAAGTAAAGCCCGAAACCATAAAGGTCATAAGAGACAAACTGGGATCAAGCATAGAAGACCTAATCTATGGTATAAAGAACCTGCCCAAAACAGCCAGAAATGCACGATCTAGAGAGGATAAAATTGATAAATGGGACCTTCTAAAGATTAAATACCTGTGCACATAAAAACCTTTTTCAGCAGAGTGAAAAGAAAACCTATCAACTGGGAACAAACGTTTTGCAATACCAGCTCAGACAAGAGTCTCATACGAAAGTTTACAGAATACTCCCGTGCCTCCACAAGAAAAAGACTTATAACCCAATTACAAAATGGGCAAAAGATATAGGAAAAATTTCCCAGCCTCATTTCTGTCACGAAGCCCATACTTTCCCAACTACTATTACTTCATCACTGTTTCCAATGTTTGCATTCCAGTCACCAATTATCACTGTTGTTCAATTTTGGACTTCAAGATCTGGTAAAAATTCTGAATTTCTTCCTCTTTAGCTCTAGATGTAGGAATGTGTACTTGAACAATAGTTGCATTAATAAGTTTCCTTTGCATGCATGTGGATAAAATCCTATCACTTACAACATATTATTTCAAGATTAAACTTGAAATTGACTTTTTTACTTTGAATGCAGCACATTCTTCTGTTTTTCATTCCCAAAATAGTATATCATATGTTTATCTCAGTCAAAATGGCCCAAACTGGTTCATCCCATCTCACTAATATCTAGTATGTTGATGTTAGTGCACTCCATTTCAATTTTTGCAATTTCCAGTCTTCCAACATTGAAGCTATGAAAAATCCATGTTCCAATTATTAAACTGTTTGTCATTGTTTTTCCTCATTTCAACAGACTTCTAGTCTGGGATCTACCACCCCACTACTATAACTATTCGTGTTCCTGTACTGTTGATAGGGTTTTCAAGGGTCTATTGTTTAAGAAGTGGATGGCCAATCCTGAATCTTAGTCTATGTTAGTCTGTGAGCTTTACTAAAACTTGTCCACCATGGATAACTTTATGGCATTTGACAAGCCGAAGACATAGCTTTTAGTAGGACAGTAACCCACAAGTTATCTTAGTACATCAAACTGACAGACAAGTACTGTACCAATTAGAACAATGTTCTACCCAAACACAACAAATTGCCAATTGAGTTTGTAACTCTAATAGAAAACAATCTTTACACCAGGCCCTTGGGCATAACAGATTTTTAAGCACAACGTCCCACCAACAGGGTCCTGATTGGTTTAATCAAAAGGCTTTCCATTCACAAAAGGCTGTTAATTAAATAAAAAACCACAACAAAACAACCAACCAAATAGCTTACACCTGATTGTTAATTAAATAAAAAAGCTACCAAACATCTTACACTGCATTGTAAATTAAATCTAAACAACCTACCTTCCAGAATCCAACGGTTTCAACAAGAGGCTCCAAAACAAGAGATTCTAACCACTGGATTGATAAGCAACATCGTGATGGATCAAGAAAAGATTGAAACTGTCAACAACTTCATCTTACTTGAATCCACAATTAACACCTTCTGTGCCAGCAGTTGGGAAGTTAGGCAACGTATTGCATTGGGAAAGTTTGGAGCTAGGGATTTCTGCAAGTTATTGAGGAGTAATGATGTCATTTTGAGGGCTAAGGTGCATCTGATTCAGCTCATGGTCTTTCTGATCATTTGCTATGCATCTGAGAGCTCGATGATAAATAGGGGTGAGAGAAGAATTATTGATGTCTTTGAGCTTTGGTGTTGGAGAAGAACAATGAACATCCCATGGACTGCCAAAAGAACAAACAAATGTGTCTTGGAGAGGGTACAGCCAGAGTACTCTTTTGAAACAAGAATGATGAGGCTTTGCGTCACACACTTTGAGCATGTTGCTAGGAGATACTGTTCTTTGGAGAGGGACATGATACTTGGAAGGACAGAAGGTCTGTGAAGAAGAGGTGGATTGTTCGGGTGGACTGACACAGTGACTGCTACAAAGGGACCTAAAATGTCAGGAAGTGTGAAGATGACACAGGATAGAACAGGGTTCAGATCTGTTGTTCATAGGGTTGCTATGAGTTGTACTTGACTTGACAACATCTAACAACAATGACAACATTATGTTGTACTTAGGATCACTTGACCTAATGCCGACTCAATTAAATCTAAAAAGCAACCTATGTATAGGGTCCTCTCCAGGGTACTGAAGAGCAATGGTGTCACTCTGGAGACTAAGGTGCTTCTGACACAGGCTATGGTCTTTGCAATCAACTCTCTGCATCAGAGAGTTGGGCAATGACTAAGGAGGATAGAAGGAGAATTGATGCCTTTGAGCTGTGGTGATGGAGAAGAGTATTGAATGTACCCTGGACTGCCAAGAAAACCAACAGATTCATCCTTGAGAGGGTTAAACCAGGCTGCTCCTTGGAGGCAAGGATTCTGAGGCTTAGTCTGACATACTTTAGACATGTTGTAAGGAGTGAGAGTTCCTTGGAGAGGGACATCATGCTTGGGAGGGTGGAGGGACGGCACAAGAGGGGAAGACCCTCTATGAGGTGGATTGATTCAGTGACTGGGGTAATCGGGATGGGTGTGTCAGTGGCAGTATGATTGGCACAGGATAGAACAGGGTTTAGGGCTGTTGTACATAGGGTCACTATGAGTAGCAAGCGACTCAACGGCACATAATGACAACAACAACATATATATATAGAATACCCAGTGATTTTGAATCAATTCTGATTCACTGTGACCCGGCAAGGTTGTAAATCTTTACGGGAGGAGACTGCTAATCTTTTGTCCTTTGTTGCTTCTGGTGGTTTTACGGAAGCCTGTTTGGTTTCCTCTTCATTGCCCTTCCCCTTCTGTAAGATGGTGCTGGAGAAGTCATGCATATTTTTGTTATCTGATAAAAGGAGGCTAAATTGAGCACATTTTTAGTTGGAATTGAATACATCATATGTATGTGATAACCAGTTCTTTGTAAAGTTACTAATATTCATCCTCCTGTAGGCACAGTTTCCAAGAGTACTGTGCTAATTCTCTAGTGCCATGGCATAAAAGAAATTTTATAGTGATATGAGAACCCTACATAAACCCAGCGCCCCAAATGAAAATGTGAGACTCATGGGTGAGAAGCAGTGTTTGAAATGTGTGCAACCAGAAGGTTGTCTGTGGAAAGCTCTAAACATGAGATGTGTAAAATTGTAAGCAAAGGATGTAATTCTCAAATGAGAAATTCTATTGTCAGAAGAAATCTCAATAATATAATGTATATAATTATAAACCCAACTGTTTAAAATATGACAAACTGCTGGAGCATTACCAAATTTAGAAACAGAATATAATACTTTATGTAGATATTGCATCAACAAGAAATTTACATCTTTTGCCAATGTTTCATATGATTCACTCACACTCATTAACTATATTATCAAACAATCTAAAGATATGCTCATCATGCTATTCAAAATGAATCTCTCTTTCTTAACAAATTATTACTGTGGGTAAAAGCTTAGTTAAAGTTATTTCTAGAATCTTCATCTCAATGTGAAAACAATTTTTTTAGGCTTCACTGCTCAATTTATTTGCTTTTATTGAGCATTTCATTTCTCATAAATACTATTTTTCTCCATTTCTTAGTCAGCACAGGTAGCAAAAAAAAGTATTTATCTTTTTGTCCAAATTGTGAGTGATTTCTCTATTTAAATTTGTTAGAGTTGCCGATTTTTTCTTTGTAAATAAATATGCACCTTCATATTTAACTTTAAATTCTCTTTACTGAATAAAGATCTTTGACTTGTAGAAAATTGAGGTCTCATACTCCTGGATTTAATCCCTACTGTGGGTGTTGTGTAAAAGTGGCCTGTTTCATATTTCAAATATTAGTTAAGCATAAGTTTAATTCATTTCATCCTGTGTTCCACAATTTGAGTTAGGAACAGTTATATTTTCAAACCTCAAAAAGTGCTGTAAAAGATGTATTGGAGAGCATTATCCTGAGTGAACTAACTCAGTCCCATAAGGTCACATACTGTATGAAACCGTTATCATAGTATGAGTAAGAAGATCCAAGGTGGTGGGAGGGCGGAAGCTGAGGGGTGAGGGTGTGCATGGAGGAGGAAAATAATCATGGGGTCATACAATTTGATGGGTGTCAAAGTGAGGGAAATGTGAAGGAACTGGTATGAAAAACAATATATTTGAATTTTGTAAATAAACTAGTGTAATAAGAAAGGAATATGCGATTAAACTTTTGTATGACAAAAGTCCAGAATAAGAAGTGCACAGCATACTGGACTGGGGAAATACATTTAAAAAAAAAAGTGAACCAGGAGGGATGAGTAGGGAGGAAAATGTACAACTATGAGTGAATGAAAATTCAACTTTTCTGTTAACATTTGTTAAAATCATAGCAAAAAAGTGTATAAAAACAATTATTATTATTGAAATTTATGTAACATTTTTCAAGAAGAAAGAGCTGAAAAACAAATTTAAGCTTTGAGCTGCAAGAGAGAGAGATGCTATGGACAAAATCTTAAATAATCCATGATGCATTAAAAGAAGATAAAAGGAATGCATAGAGTCACTGTCCTAAAAAGAATTGGTTTATACTGAAAACTACAGGAAGTACCTATGAACAAAAAACAAATGGTAATAAGGAAAGAGATTCAAATTGCTTTGAAGACATTCACAAAAAGTAAGGCTCCTGAAATTGATGGGATACCAGTTGACATATTTCAACTAACAGATGCAACCCTGGATGGCCTCAATAGTCTATGCTAAGAAATTTGCAGGAAAACATGATTGACTGACTGGAAGAGATTGATATTTGTTCTCATTCTCAAGGAAGGTTATCCAACCTAATGTGAATATTGTTGAACAATATAACGAATATCATGTGCGTATACAATAAGTATGTAATACTTAATTTATCATGTGAGTGTATTAATATACCCATTTTATAGATGAGGAGTTGGCACACTAAAGTGTCCAAACTTATGCAATCATATACAATCAATATAAAGCTGAAAATTTCTTCCAGTATCCAAAAGTAGAAGAAAAAAATATGATAAAATTTTAATCACTTTGAACCCTGGGACCACTGACATAAAGAAAAAAAAATCCATTACTTTGAAAGAAGAAATGCATTTAAGTCAGGTCCCCTTCCTGCCCTAAAGGGAGCAAATTATCATTTCAGCGATTAAGGTTTTAGAGTCAGTATTTCCATCGAAGACTCTGTGTCTGATTCACCTGCTAGTACAAAAGTGAAGCTATCGAACATTTGGTGCCCAGCTGGCTAAAGAAGATTAAACACCGGAAAGGTATTTAAATAAAATTTAAATAATTCATAATTCGCCTCTCTATGAATAGCTAGGCATCTGTAGTGCAAGTGGAAGAAATAAAGGTGAGGTGTTCAATAGAAAGCTGGGTTAGGGAGGGAAAATTATCTGGATTCTAATTTTCTGTGTAGATTACAGCAGACAAGGAGAGCTGATATCTTTTTTATAAAAATGAATGTTCATTGTTGCACCCTTGTTTGTGCGGGGAGAAGGATGCAACAATGAATGAATGGAATCCCAAAATCTCTGTAGATGTTCATTGAAATGAAAAATAAACAACCTAAATTTAAAAAAAACACACACACACACAAAAAAATGAACAGCAGTACACAGTTAAAAAAAAAAATGAATGTTCAAACTTTTTCAAACTAGTTTATTTAACATGAAAATGTACAAGAAAGCAAGAATTTATATTGAGACTAGAATTTATTTACCATATACTATTTTTCAGGAAGAGATTGACAAACCAAAGCACAGTTTTAAATTGTTGTTAAAAAATAGATGCAGAAACTGGAGATGCTCAGCTGGGGGCAGGGGAGGTAAAAAAAAAACCTGCCTTTTGATATTACAAGGATGAATGCTTAGCCTTAGAGGGAAAAGAGGGAAACCTATGAATGAAAACTAAAATGGAGCACATTAAAAAGCTTTCTAACAAGGAACTCCATTCTAACATGTAAAAGTTCATCTATGAGGTAAGTCTCTTGGGGGCTGAATGAACTCTACCCAAGGATAATGACCAAGAATGTCTATATTCACATTTTAGAGCACAGGGTATTGTGTTGCAGGAAGTTGAAATTATTTTGAATAGTTATTAGTCAGAGATAAAATTCTTTTTTTAAAAATGTTTATATTGGTTGGCTTACAAAGTTCATATACATTATGTTTCACACTATTCTTCATTCACATTGTGTTTCATACACTCATTCCCATGCATTATGTTTTACAACATTAATTACCATTGGACCTTGCCCATCATTACCCTGTCTTGTCAGGTCCCCACTGGATCCTTCCACTTCCTTCACCATTTCCCTTCACCTACCAAATCGTGCAACCCTGTGATTTTGCCTCACCCATTCTCAACTCCTTGCTCCCACTCCTTTGCCCTTTAGGTCCCCATACATAACTTTACTATTATCTTTCTACTTTTTCCAATAATTATCTGCAAGAACATGAAAACAGCCGATGTGTCCAAATACAACTGAACGGATTGAGAAATTGTGGTACAGTCACACCATGGAATACTATGCAGCACTCAAGAGCAACACTTTTGAAAAATACTAAGTAACTTGGAAGAGACTGAGAGCATTAGGCTGAGTGAACTAACTCAGAGATGAAATTCTTATCACCTCTGTCTACTAAGATTCCATTTAAAATGCACTTGTTTTGGAGCCTTTCGGGCAGAAACAAATACTTGAACATTTAGTTTGTTTTTAAGGCAATTGTTGCTCTTCAGTTTCCTCAAGTCAAGTGTAATTCATATTGGTCCTATGAACAACAGATAAGAACACTGTCCTGTGCGGTGTCATTTTTATGCTTTCTACCATGCTCCAGCCTATTTTTTTGTATATGAATTATTACACATATGAAAGATCATTTAGGAGTTGTACTAGCACAATAAATAGGTGCAGAATGAATAAATTATGATGAATTAATATAACCCCAACACTACCTCATGGTCTTTGTACAAATTCAACATAACCACATTTAAGTGTCCAAATTTCCCATTTTTTCACGATGGTATCTGTGATGTTTTACAATCTACAGAGATGAATCCT
Source organism: Elephantulus edwardii (assembly GCF_000299155.1). Lineage (NCBI taxonomy): Eukaryota > Metazoa > Chordata > Mammalia > Macroscelidea > Macroscelididae > Elephantulus > Elephantulus edwardii. Next base: position 2,825,303 of record NW_006399953.1, read on the forward strand.
TTTGCAAGTCAATAAAACACAAATAAACATTTCCTTATATTCTCTGATTTCAGCCAAGATTCATCTCAGATGAGCAATAATGTCGCTAGTACTAAGTACTCTTCTGAATCTGGCTTGAATTTCTGACAGTTTTCTGCTGATGTATCGCATTAACAGTTTTTGCATTTATTTTGTCAAAATTTTACTTGTGTGTAATACTAACAATATTTTCTGGTGATTCCTGTACACTCTTGGATCACCTCTCCTTGTAATGGGCACCCACATGGATCGCCACAATTCATTATCTGGATATCTTAAACTTTTAAATTTCTAAACATAGATAAGTGGATACTCTCAGTGTTGCATCCATTTGTTGAAATATTTAATCGCTGCTCTGTTAATTTCTGCTGCTTGACACCTCCTTCCTAATCCTTCAATATAGCTTAGATTTCTTCCTTCATTTCCATTCATTCTTGATCTTATACTGCCTTCTGAAATAGTTCAACATTGACCATGTCTTTTGTGGACTTTTTATGTACCTTACATTTTCTTTTGATGCTTCCGGCATTGTTTAATTTGGCTTTCTTTTTTGCCCACAGAATCCTTCACTCTTGTAACTTGAGGCTTGATTGTTTTTCTTCGAGCTTCAGAAATTCTGAGTCTGCCCATTTTTTTGTTGTTTTCTAATTCCAAGGTTTTGTCCATTCTGTTATAATAATTTACTTTATTTACTTTATCTGCCTTTAATATTTTGTGCTTCACTCATCTTTTCTTCCTTTCTTTTTAGCTACTCTAAGTTCGAGATCTAGCTTCATGGTGTCCTTTGACAAGCATTTTGATCTGAAAGAAGAGTGATAGATGAGATTCCTAGGTGAAGTTAATATTTTAATTTCACAGCTGGTAAGTTGCGGAAGTAGGAGTTAAAAGTATGTTCTGCTTATACTAATGCCACACTGGCTTCCTTACTTCTGCATGTATCTTTAAGCCTTTTCTTGTTTTCTCAGTCTATTGGTGTGCAAATGATCCAGATGTGTTATTTTGATATTTAATCAATTTGAGTTCCAACAGTAACAATACTACAGCTTTGTGTAACACACACACACAGAGAGAGAGAGAGAGAGAAAGAGAGAGAGAGAGAGAGAGAGAGAGAGAGAGAGAAATATACACAGCCTGCCTCAGTAAGTGGAGTAGAAATTGTAGGCACCAATGTGACTTTATTATTTGAAACACCATTTACTGATGGCTCCAGCAAAGCTTTTGATCATGCAAAGCTGTGTGGCTCAATGAAATCCATGTATAGAACCCTATCTAGCTGAAGAAAGATTGCATAAGAGAAGGCTGAATGGTTCAATTGCTGTTATTCTAAAGCCAGCATTCTGGGGAGAGCATTAGTATTCACAAACATCAAAAGAGTCAGTAGAATGGAAATTGACCCTGTCTTGTAATATAAACAGGTCAGCTGTTTGAGAGTTTTCAAAGACAGTTATGATGTAATAGCCTATATACAGTACTCACAGTCTAATCTGTTTTAAGCTTCTCCTATGGCATTTTTCTTTCCCAAGAATGAAATAAAAGGGAAAGTGAATACAGATAAAGATGACGGCTCATCCCTTTTGCCCTTTAAGAAATGGCCTACTGTCCAGTCTCTGCAGGGATATGGCATTGCTGGTAAATCCAATATTTACATCCCTGGGACTGTTTTCTCAGAGACTTTCTTTTCGTGTGAGATGTTATCATCTTGTGATTTATGATCTATGCATTTCTCCTGACAGTCGCTCTAAAGTTTTCATTGTTCATAAAAGTACATGACACCAGGCAAATAGAGAACACGGATCGAGTCAGCTGCAGGTGCAGGAGACATTTTAAATAAGAACACAATTAAATGGAAATCTGAATGCTATCCAGCAGGATGTTAACAATAATACAGTACACTGGGGTGCCCTGCAATATTGATCCTGTGGCGTCTGTATAAGCAGCAACTCACAGCGCTTTTGCCACAGAAAGATGCATGCATTTTAGCATAGCCATTTCTCACTCAGAGGGGAAGGTTGTGGGAGGGCTGGGCTACACTAGCTTATTCAGACATAAAATGTAAGTCAAGGATGAAATTATACCTTGCTTTATCTAGGTTATCCTTTACCTTTAAACTGGTTGCTTTCACTGGCTTTTAGACCCTCTCTGTCCATCTCTCCTCTCTAAAAACTCTTAAAACAACTATTGGCGAGCATAAGAATTAAGGGTATAGAATTAACTTATACTGAACAATATCAAATCACGAGTTTTCCTAAAGTGACTTTTGCTAAAATTGAAGGCAAAGAGCTGCCAAGAAAATGCAATTGGCTAAAATGCAGGCTGATTTAATGCATATCTGTAAAGGCACAGAAGTTGAACACAGAGCTGTAACGTGCTGTGCACTCATCCTAGGGCAGTCTTTGTAGGGGCTCATTGGGTCTGTGAGATTCAGGCCAAATGTCACAAATCACTCAGCACCTGCTTAATAGGTTCATGATTCCAAGTCATTGCATTGAGTATATCTGCTGCAAAAAAACTTCTTTTAAGTGTTGAAAAGCAAAAAATCACACTTTGAGGACTCAACTCATGGTTATGTCAATCATGAGAGAGGTGCTACCTCCCTATGCATCTCCCTATGGATCACACCACCAGAGTTCCCTAGTTTTGAGGTTGAGTCATATGCTTGTGAAATCTGTACAATGAATAAGGAAACACAAAGAAGAATTGACATTTTCAAATTATGAGAATGGAGAATAATGTTGACTGTTCTGCACACTTCCAGGAGAACAAAGAATTATGTCTTGGAAGAAGTACAAGATCTTCCTTAGAAACAAGGATAGGAAAACTCTGCCTCACATAGACTGCATATGTTAGTAGTAGGGATCAATTCTTGGAGAAGGACATCCTCCTTGGTAAAGCAGAAGGTCAGAAAGAACAGGAAGGTTTTCTAAGAGATGGACTGACATGCCTGCAGCAATGGACTTAAGTCCAGCAGAGATTGCAAGAATGGCTCTGATTTGTACAGTGCTTCTTTGTACTGTACAACATGATGATTTAAGTTGAAATCTAATAGACAGCACCTAACCACAACAGGATTTTAAGTTAGTTCAAGTGGCTGTTGGATTTTTCAGATTGTTGAGGAGTTTTCATTTCTATGTTCACAATCTCCATTCTAGATCGCTAAGCTCTTTCAATGGTGTGTACTTATGTTAAAAGTTTGGGGAAATTTCTCTATATGCCTATTCTTCACATGACAACATAATTAGATCTCAAATATCAGGTTTTAACAAAAAAATTTCATTATGTGAAAACAGAAAAAGATAACAACAGGTTGTAAAATAGAGGATAACTACATCATTACACAACTGTCAGATTTCATTATGCATCTAACAACCCATTAAGAATCATAGTCCAACTAAGGTAACATAAAATCTTAACTATTAAAGCTAGTTTTACTGCATTTTCACTGCTATATGCACATGATTATTATGCAAAATCTCTACATAATAGATTTCTTTTAAAAACTATTGTTTTCAATGTGAAATATCACATAAAAATAGAGTTAACCAAGAAGTAGTTGCATTATTTTACTTTTTAAAATTCAGTACAAATAACTTAAGCATATATCAACGAATATTTCCCTTTTGTGATTGTTGAACGTCTGTGAAATGTCAGCAAGTATCTTCTCCATCCAAATTAACTAACCATTTGCCAGGTTAAAAAGTAAGTTGACTGTAAGTCTTCTAATTCCTTCATTTCACTTTAGATGTCCGGTGACAATTAAGAATATCCTTTACAGCTTCTGACACATGCTTCAGCTTACTAGTTCATTCTTGTATTTAAAAATTTTGCACTACTACTCCTCTAACACGTTGGAGGTATTCTTCCTCTCTTTGGTTCATCACCCACCTTTCCTCACATGATATCCCTTTTTAAAGAATAGATAACCCCAGCAACATGTTCAAAGTATAAAAGATGAAGCTTTGCTATCCTTGTCTCTAAGGAGCACTCTGTCTACCCATTTTCCAAGACATATCAGTTTGTTCTTCTCACAGTCTGTGGGATAGTCGATACACACTACAACTCAAAGGCATCAATTCTTATTCTGTCATCTTGATTCACGTCCAACTCTCAGATGCTTAGCAAGTGACTGAAAAGACCTTAGTCTCTGAAGAAGACATTCAGATAGCCAATAGACACATGGAGAAATGCTTAAGAACACTTTTGTTCATAGCGTAGCTATTAGTCGTGCTCAAGTGGAAGGCAATCAACAACAACAGCAACAACAATAGGAGAGACATAAATCAACCACAGTAGGACAGCAGGCAATACATGTTAAAGAGGATGTGGGAAAATATGAACGCTTATACACTGTTGGTGGGATTATATATTGGTACACCACTCTGAAAGGCAAGTAGGCATTTCTTCAAAAAACTGAACATAGAAATTCCATATGACTCAGCTATTCCATTGCTTGGACTATACCCAGAGGAAATGAGAACTAAAACACAGAGACTTCTATATCAATGTTCATAGCAGCATTATTCACAACACAATAAAATGGAAACAGCCCAAATGTCCAACCACAATCAAATTATTGAAAAATTTGATTTTTTTGTGTGTGGTACATTCACATGATGGAATACTAGGCAGCAATCAGGAGCAATGTTGTTGTTGTTGTTGTTACATGATTCGAGTCGCTTGTGACTCATAGAGACCTTATATACAACAGCCATAAACCCTGCTCTATCCTGTGTCAATCTCACTGCCTCTGACACACCCATCCCGATTACCCCAGTCACTGAATCAATCCACCTCAGAGAGGG
>NW_006399953.1:2833114-2842758 GCF_000299155.1 Elephantulus edwardii
CACTTCTCCTCATAGAGCCCAGCCTCTCGGATAATCTGCTCTTCATACATGTTGAAAAGGTATGGAGATAGGACACATCCCTGACGTACACCCTTCCCAATTTTGAACCAATTTAGTGTTACCTTGCTGTGTTCTGATGACTGCCTCTTGGTCCAAGTATAGGTTTCGCATCAGCACAATTAAATGTTCTGGGATTTCCATTCTTCTCAGAGCCAGCCACAGTTTGTTATGATCCACACAGTCAAATGCCTTTGCATAATCAATGAAACACAGATATACATTCTTCTGGTATTCCCTGCTTTCAGCTAAGATCCATCTAACATCAGCTACAATATCCCTAGTACCACGACCCCTTCAGCAATACTTTTTGAAAATTACTTTATAACTTGGGAGAGACTGGAAAGTATTATGCGGACTGAATGAACTCAGTTTTATAAAGACAAATACTGGTTAAGATCATCATTGTAAAAAAAAAGGTTATATAGTAAAACTTGTATGGGAATCCAAGAGGGGAAAGGGTGAAAGCAGAGGTCAGGATGAAGGTGATGATGGGCAGAGGGGAATTTACAAGGTTCCATAATTTGGTGGGATGGGAGTGGAGAGTAAAGAAAATGGGAGAGATCTGGTGGGAACATGAAAAGACCAAGTAACAGTGGGCATAATTAAATAGGGATTAAGCTTATAAAACACAACATTATTGAAGAAGTGTGAAACACAATGTATACAAATTTTGTATGCAAACCAATATAAAAAAAAATCATGGTCTGACTCAGGCACACCTTTGTCATCCAACATCATTGTTCTTCAGTCATTTGGAGAGGTCCTTGACAACAGACTTTCCCAAAGCAACATGGCCTTCTGCCACATTGTACCTGACAGCTTATACCAAGGATACTGATAGTCGACGCAAGTAAGATGAAATCATTGAAGTTTCAATTCTTTCTCAATCTATCATGATCTTGTCTATTAGACCAGTGGTGAAGACCTTTCTTTTCTTGATGTTGAGATGCAATCCATACTGAAGGTTGTAGTCTTTGATCTCCTGCAACAAGTGTTTCAAGTCCTACTCACTTTCAGCTAGCAAGTTTGTGTCATCAATAATGTAGGTTATTGATGAGTCTTCCTCCAATCTTGATGTCACATTCTTCTTCATAGAGTCCAGCTTTACAAAGAATTTATTTAACATACAGATTAAATAGGTACAGAGATAAGATACAACTCTGACACACCCCTTTCCTGATTATAAACTGTGCAGTATTTTTTGTAACAATCAGAAAAAAACTTATTGATCTATGTATGGATTTTGTATGAGCACAATTAAGTGTCCTGGCATGGATTGGCACAGTGACTGCAGCAATGGGCTCATGTGTATTACAGATGATGAAGTTGGCACAGCATAGGACACGCATGATTCAGTCTGTTGTTCATAAGGTCACTATGGGTTGTACCTGCCTCGACAATCCCTAACAACTACAACTCTAATTGCAACTCCATTTTCTTGTAGCAAAATCACAATAATAAATCAGAATGAGCTTCTGAGGCACAGAAATGAAACAAAAAAACAATTCCAGCACTGTCACCCTTTCTTTTTGGACTATGTCTAATTACTTATTTTGTTTGAGTTTAGGTTTCTGAACTATAAAGGAGAACAAAAATATTTACTCCATAGATTTGTTAATATAAGAGCTTAGTAAGAAGTCCGGTGCATAATTTTGCTCAATTGATGTGTTTTTGTGCAAAAAAGTTAAAGGAAATATGATGAATCACTTAATGTTTTGCTGATATGGATTATCTGCATTTAAAAGGGATTCTTTCTTTTCCCAAAGGAATACAACATTGATTCTGAACTTCGCATGAGTGGAGGCTGCCTGTTGGGAAATGATTTTTTTTTCTATATTTTATTAATTTTCATAAACATTTACAGAGATTTTGGATTTCCATTCATTCATTGTTGCACTATTCTCTCTACCCTCCTCCCAGTTTGTTCTTGTCCAAATGCCACAGTGCTTGTCAAAGCCAGTTCTGTTTAATCTTCTTTGTCAGTGTGTCCTTTGCCATTCCCTATCACTCCTCCCTGAGAGAGACTTCACCCTGAGTCATAAGGAAAAGGGGATGGCGTATTCTCTTAGCTACTTCCTGCTGAAAAGGGACACTGTGGGTTTCAGGGTGAAGATCTTCTCTCACTACTCTACAGGGCCCCTTTGGCAGTAGGAAACATATAGACTGTTATGGAGATTGATTTTGGAATTTAGATGCACTCTTATTGATTGTGCTTGGCCGTACATGTTCATATCCTTGAAGATGTATCATGGGGGTGTTGCAACCTAGAAGACACAAATTTGACTAACAAGTTATAAGTACATGAGTCCAAAAATTATGGAAAAGTAAAAGAAAAGATTCTTTCATTGTTTTACAAACCCTCCCCCAGGTCCCCTCCACCATGTAGCCCTCGCTCTAGTCTCCTGTGATGACAGAAATACCTAGTTATATATCTCTTTTAAACAGTTTTCTCCCTCCTCTGTTTCAGTGCAGTATACATTATTGAACCCATCTTACTCAGTCTCTCCCCAACCCCAACAACAGTGGCATCATGTAATATTTGTCCTTTTGTGACTGGGATATTTCACTCAGCATAATGTTCTCCAGAGTCAACCATTTTGAATAATATTGCATGAGTTCCTTGTTTTTTAATGCAGCATAGTGATTTTAAAGTTATGTTTTTTCAGTTACTGTGCTAAAACCTGGTCCACCCATATCTCTATAAACAGAAATAAGGTCATCATCATAACAGTGCATTAAATTGTTTCTACCATATGATCAATGATGGAAATTTTAGTAAATTAAAGATCATTATCATTTTATGTGATTTAATGAAAAAGGTCCACTCTCTTAGAGCCTTTGGGCTTCCATAAAGAGAATTTAAATGTTATGATTAAGTTACCTCCAATAAAGATTTTCATCAGTAAAGAAAATTAAAAGAATTTTCTGATTGTGAACACTAGAGTCATTTGTATGTACTGCATGCTACATGAAAATTCATTGAAATTTACCTGTACATGCAACTTAGAAATATCATTCATCTATTCATCCCACATTTAACAAGATTTTCCTTTGTGTCAAGCACTAGGCTAGATATCTTGTGGGAAATAAAAACGTAAATCAGATGCATTTTCTGCCACTGAGCTAGAAATATGGAACAAAACTCACCCTTGCTTGAGAATGATCCATACAACTTGCAATAAAGAAACATGTCACACTTTTCATTTGCAAAGATAGGAAAAATCCTGCATATGTGAAAGTTAATGTTAAAATACTTTGACAAAACTAGTTCCAACCTCACCACACCACCCCCCCCCAGCCAAGTGGTGGAGCTATCATTTCAGACAGAATTAGATCACGTCTCAGTTCTACTGTGTTCTAGCTATGTTCTGTATGTTAAATTGTTTAATCTTCCGGCTTTCTTAAAGTAAATAAAAGTACACTTTGACTGGATGCATGCAGGTTAAATGAGATAATACACACAAAGGCAATTATGTGTTCCATAAGAGCCAAATCTTATTATTAAAACCCATTAATATTTATCTCTTCTCTCCCAGTTTGTTTCTCTAAACTCTCTTATCTCTGGTTGCCAGTTTTAACCTCTTTAAATAAAGCAAAACTTGGCACATCAAAAATCTAAGTAAAAACTTCAGCATCTTTGCATTGCTTCCTGAGAAATGGTAAATATTTTGCTTGTCTAGTCAAGGAGCTCATGTCCTGCTCCTGACTCTCTTGTCAAGCTTGTTTTCTAAGTTTTGATGAGGCCAGATTTAAGGATATTGCTCAAATGTGTCCTATACTCTACATTCTTCATGTCTTTGCTCATCTTCGAAGGGAAGTTATTTGGCTGGTTCCTTCAACTAATATTCTTACTATTTTAAATCACAGCCATGGTCCTGTTGAAACACCATCATCTCTGATTGCCCCAGATCTTTGCCTGTATTGGAATATGGTGTTAATTATGCCATGATCTTGCTCAAGATCTTTTGTTTGCTTCTCATTGCCTAGGGAATCAAGTATAAACACTTAACATGGCTAAGATTTATCAAATATGACAGTAGCTAAGATATTAATTCCATGCTATACTATCTAACAACATCTTTCTTTTTGTTCTGATCATTTTACTACCAAATGATCTATCCTGCTACCAGTTAGACCATCTCATTCTATGTTCTCTACTTGGAATGTTTTCCTGTATCACTTTAAACTAATAGGTCTTTTTCCAAGAGTGAGCTCCGGAAAGCTTTCCTGGATTTTTTCAGTTGGAATTAATATCTCCATCTTTTAAATTGCCCTACCACCTGCTTACAGCAGTCAGCAAAATTTTAACTTACAGAGCTCACTGCATCTTTCTACCTCTCAAAAATACTGCATAGCACCACTATTGTAAAGCAGGACTGACATGCAGGGAGAAGGAATGGATGGATAATGACCATTGGAACTGATGAGGAATTAACTGTTTAAAAAGAATATATGATTGGGCATTATATGTATGACAATTGTACAGAATAAGAGGTACATTGTAAAGAGGCTGGGGAAGGGGAATGGAAAGGGTGGAGGTAATTGTGTTATAATGAATATTTAAAAACAAACAAACAAAAAAATGAACTGAAGGAAGGGGGGAGGAAAGGGGAAATGTGCAACAATGCATGAGTGAAAAATCCAGATTTTTGGTAAACTTTCATTAAAATCAAAGTTAAAAATATTTATATCATTTTATTTATATTCTCTCTCTCTCATATCTATTTCTTTCTCTATCTCTCACTACTTAATTCTAAAGCACTTTGAGAGCTAGGCTTATTTTACTTATCATTAAAATCATAATAGGTGTTTTAGTCCTTGACATTTAGTCGGGTTCCCTAATTGCTAACTGAATAAGGGTCTTAGCTATCCCCGAGGCAGAGCAGTGGCTCTTGCTATGATGTGGCATTTGCTGGTGAAGAGGAGCGGTTCTCTGTGCTTCTGGGTATTCCAGTTTCCATTTTGGTTCTACAAGGTTTTGGAAGGAATTCTTCATTTTCTGCACATCAGAATTAAGACTTTTATTGGAATGCTTTCCTAAGTTACTGTACTTGTAAGGCACTTTAAAATGAGGGGGCTAAGAGGGCCTTGGAGTAGCTACCATCAGTTTGTCTAACTGGTTTTCAGGGACGATGAGCAAAAGAAGGGCACTCAGTAACTATGCAGATGCTTGGGGGCTGGCCAGTGCTTGGGCTTCAGATGCACCAGGCAGGCTTGGCCAATGACTAGAAGTGAGGGTGTGCCTGTTCCATTTTAAATGTTTTTAAAATAAACATTTAGTTTTATTTTATTCTCTCTTTACTTATCTATTTAGAATCATTTACTAGAACATATAATTTAATAAGTAACCTTCTCTCCTAACTCAGAAACCTTGGAATGTAATAAATATGCTGGTGCCATAGCTCAGGGACTCCTCTCTGCTCTCCTGTGTGCTTTGCATTCAGGTTCCTGAAGGGTGACCTTCTCACTGTGCAGTCACAGTCAGTGCCTTCTTGGATCGTTTTTAGGTGAGGGCAAGCCCCCTGCTTTTTAGAGTTTACCTACAAGCCTCTTTGCTCTATTACTTGGACACACAAATTTAGGCTTTGAGATTAAAAGGTCTATATACACACTTTGTCTTTTCTATGGGTCCATGAGGCCACAGTGGGGAGAAAAATGGAAACAAAGATTGAAAGGGAAAATGATTATCATAATATGTACCATAATACGCACCAACTATGGCTGAAATCTAGACCAAACCTTGGACTCTGTGTTCTGCTTGCATTAATCTCAAAATAAGAAATGACATTTAAGTCACTTTCTATGTAGGGAGCTTTTTATTAATGATGACATGCAAACGTGGCTAGTTAATCGCTTATAGAGGAGAAACATGAAGCTTCATGTTTAGTTTCTTCTCAACTGTAATATTCAGTATTTTCATGAAAAATAAACTCATGTCCTCACGAACCTCTACATCTCCACACATCACCACCCAAGAGAGTGATAAGCATCCAGATGGGATCCTGGAGAAGCACAAGGAGCTAGAAAGCCATTGTCTCACATGACAGAAGCCGTTAGTCATTATTTTGGCCTTTATAGAAACCAGGAAGAAATTTAGAAATCAGTAACTTTTCTATCATGTAGTTTTCCTTTCTTTCCTCTGAATAAGTGAGTTAAAGTACTAAACATCATGGAAGCAGGATTAAGTCCTTGAGTGGAAATCAAAGACCCTATATCTGCTGTCTCCATTCTGTAGGACTTGCACTGCTCACCCAAACCCTGTACATCTCTGCCATCACCAGTGGCTCCACATTTGAAGAATCAATTCTTTCTCATTCAATTTGTCACCTCTAAAGCCCTATGAGGGTCACTTTGAGTTGGAACCAACTCCAGATCCATGAGTTTTGCTGAGAAGATGTCTGATAGAGGATATTGAGAAGACTCTTGGTTCTTGAGGAAGAGTGAAGTTTGGAGAATCTTTGGTTCCTTTCCATTTTAACCTTTAAAGCTCTCTCTGCTGATATAGTTGAAGAACATTAGGATCAAAGTATGGATGGTTTTGAATTAGTTTGAAATAAATAATAGATGTATTTATTTCAAAGTACAGTTTTCCTGGTAATTCTGAAAGAAATACAATATTAATGGTTCAAGGAAATAAGGTCAATAATTTATTATAGGAAAGGAGCATAAAAATCAGAACTAAAAGTTAAAGATAATTCGATTGAAAAATATGATACCCTCTCGTTCTAGCCTTCAATTCTTTCTACCTGATCACATCCTGTGACATCCCTGGGTCAGTTCAGAAGGGGTACAATTGCTGAAGGTGTGGACTTTTGGGGAAAATAGAAGCATAGTAAATTCTGTCAGGAACAGTGCTTTCACAATGTAAGGGTCTGCCGGAAACAGAGCTGGTAAAGTCACCTTCAGGAACTTTATTTCAGTCACAACATCTCTAAATGAATTTGAAACTACTAGCTTATTCACAGGTAAACAATAATACTTTTAAAATGCAGTACCAAGAATGATGTGAATAATCAAGTTAGTGGATTTCTGTTACTCAGAGAGTCAAAGTACTTTAAATAATGTCTTTCTCTTTTTAAAATAAGAGAATTACTGAAAAATAAATAACATAATATTAAAGTCACCCTTTTAAAGTATAAAGTCAATGATTTTTTTTTTTTTGTAATAGTCACTAAGTTGTGAAGCCATCACTACCATGTAATTTTAGGACATTTTCATCTCCTCCAAAAGAACTTTTATTCATTCTGTCCTACCTGGCAATCATTAGTCTACTTTCTGTTTCTATGGATTTGCCTATTCTGGATGTATCCTGGAAATGGAATCATACAAACTTTTTTATATCTACTTCCTTTGTCTAGAATAATGTCTTCAGAAGTTGCCCATAGTGCAGCACATCTATATTGCATTCCTTTATGTGCCTTAATAACATTCCATTGCATGAATATACCACCTTTCTTCCGTGACTCATCAGTAACTGGATATTTTTGCCCGTTTTTAGCTGTGATGAATAATGTCACTATATGTTACTGTCCATTCAGTAATGAACAGCGACCCCCTGATGGGGGTAAGTGCTATGAAGACACACCACTCCTGGAGCCATTCAGAGAATCAATCCAGCTCAACTTTATTGAGGGCTGTAGCACATTTATGTACGAGCAAATATACAGGAAGACAGGATCGAGTGGGCTTGCAGACGTGGGACATGCGATTGATGAGGAGAACCCCAGCCTCGTGCTGACTACTCCCAGCTCAACATATTCCCAGGTGGCAAGCTTTCTCAAGCCAGTACAGCCAAACACAGGGGAGCTTTCTCTACTCCGTATTAAAGGCCAGTGGGAGGCTTGCACTTATCCAGAGCTAGGTGATCTGTACTGGCCAGAGGCCCTCCCTCCCTTCCTCCCCAACATTCCCCAACAGCTATAGACAATCATGTATCAGCTATCAGCTTTGGTGTGGACACATACGTTCAAACTTTTTGGAGATGTACCAAAGACTGGAATTGCTGAATTATAAGATAACATTGTATTCAATCTTTTAATGAATTGCCAAATGGTTTTACAAAGTAGCAGCACTATTTTAAACAATAATGTCTGTTCATAACTGTATCACAGAACACTCTCACAATGCCAAGCATATACTAAGCGCTTAAAATGTATTTTTTAATGAAAAGACAAAGAGAATGAAGACTGAGTCACTGTTGATTGTATTACAGAATATATTCCACTCTTTAGGTTATGGTTCTATGCCCACTTCTCTTCCGCACTGTGGTGGAAAAAGTTTAAGAAGGATTGGATCTCAGTTTGAAGATATTGCTCCCTTGTCCCTCTGTTATATATTCTTATTGAAAGGGAGCTAAGGTGATTTTGTGGTAAGGAGATCACTGCCAATTCAAAGGTTGTAGTTTAAATCCACCAGCTGGTATTCAGTAGAACTATGGATAATCTCCTCCCAAGCAATTTACTGCCTTGGGATATCCATTTCTCAGCTATGGGTTGGTTCTGACTCAATGTTATACAACAACACAACTATTATATTTCCAGGTTTATGAAATATAAACTATTACAGAGAAATCAGAAGAGATGGATAAATAAGATTTTATTAAGTATGTAAATTAATAAATTAGGGGCACTGATGGATTATGGTAAAAAATTGTGTTGCCAACCCAAAGATACACAATTAGAAACTACCAGCTACTCTGAGAGAGAAAGATGGGCAGTGTCCTCCTGTGTAATTTATTGTCTATAAAATCCAACTCAGTGGTTTATAACGAAAAATAATATATTCAATGACTGCTAGATGATTTTGTGACTAGATGGACTTTCATTTATTTGTTTGTTTTTATTAGGTGCCATTGGATCCACCATGACTCCTAGCAATGCTATGAACAACAGGTCAGAACTTTGTCTTATCCTGCCCCATCTCTATGACCTCTGCCAAGGTCAAGTCCATGGTTACAGTCACCATGCCAATTTATCTCCTTGTGGTCTTCCTCTCTTTTCATGATACATTGTCTTTCCCAGCAGGATATCTTTTTTCCAAGATCTTGTCCCTCCTAACAACATGCTTCAAGTATGTAAGACTAGGTTTTACCACACTTGATTCTAAGGAGCATCCTGGTTGTACTTCCTCTATAATATATTTACTTACCCTTTTGGCAGTCTGTGGGATATTCAGTACACTTTGTGAACACACTTAAAAACTAATAATTCTTCTTGGGTCTTTCTTATTCAATTCATTGTGCAACTTCAAATGCATGTAAAGTAATTGGAAAGACCATGGATATGACCTTGACACATGTGTTTCCTGATTTCAAACCATGCAGTATTTCCTTGTTGTGTTCCGATAATTGCTTCTCAGTCTAATTATAGGTTTCTTATGAGCACAGTGAAGTAGATTCCTATATTTCTCATTTGAATATTCACCCATTATTTATTCATGTGAAATATTTACTGAATAGCTACTATGCTTTATTTTTTATGTTGGGAATAGTGAAGAAGAATCAGTAGTCGGAAAACATGGGCTTGGTGACAGGAATGAGGCTGGAGATAGAATGATTGAGTTTTGTAAAATCAATGACTTATTCA
>NW_006399953.1:2844879-2851899 GCF_000299155.1 Elephantulus edwardii
GAGATGGATTGATTCGGTGACTGGGGTAATCGGGATGGGTGTGTCAGAGGTGATGCGGTTGGCGCAGGATAGAGCAGGGTTTATGGCCGTTGTGCATAGGGTCGCTATGAGTCGGAAACGACTTGATGGCACATAACAACAACAACAACAACAACAACAACAACAGTCACTCTTGTGAGTTCCTCTTGTTTCCTCTTATCACAAGGCTTTTCCTTGCTTGTTTTCATCTGTTCAGAATATTTATCTTAAGTTAATTCCTTTTAGTTTTTTAAATCTCAGCAAAAGTGTAGCTTTTTAGAATTTATATTCCTTGACACACAGCATCCTCACTCTATCCCAAATTAAAATAGAGTCCTCAAGCTTGAGTGCTCAATATCTTTGAACTATTTCAGTCAGTTAGTTTCTTTAAATGTAATCCTTATCCTTGAGGAGAATGGGAATCCCAGAACACTTGATTGTGCTTATGTGAAACCTATACTGGAACCAGGAAGCAGTCCTCAGAACAGAGCAGTGCAATGCCATGGTTCAAAATCAGCAAGGGAGTGCATCAGGGAAGCATCCTGTCTCCAAGCTTTTCAATCTATATACATAAGAGATCATTCAGGAGTCTGGGTTTAGGAAGGAGGAAGACTCATCAAAAAACTACGTTATGCAGATGACACAACCTTGCTTCCTGAAACTGAGGCAGACCTGAAACATTTGCTGCAGAAGATCTAGGACTGAAGCCTTCAATATGCTTTGAAACTCAACATTAAGAAAACAAAGATTCTCACACTAGGCCAATTGGCAGCACCATGATAGATGGAGAAGAGACTGAAGTTGTTAGCAGTTACAACTTGTGCATCTCCACAATTAACACTTTTGGCAGCTGTAGTAATGAAATCAAAAGTTGAATTGCGTTAGGTAAACCTGCTGTCAAGTACCTTTTTCAGAGTTCTGAGAAGCTATGGTGTCAGTCTAGAGACTAAGATGCACCTGATCTAGTCAATGGTCTTCACAATTACTTGTTCTGTATCAGAGAGCTAAGTAATGACTAAAGATGATAGAAGAAAAATTGATGCCTTTGAATTGTGGTGCTGAAAGAGAGTCTTGAACATACCATGTACCACCAATAAAACAAACAAATTGATCTTGGAGAAAGTGAAACCAAGTTTCTCCTTGAAGACTAGGAATTGAAGATTTTTACATACTTTGGGCATGTTGTCAGAAGGGCCCAATCCTTGGGGAAGTACATCATGCTCGGAAGGGTGGAGGGACAGTGCAGGAGAGGAAGATCCCAGATGAGATGGACTGATATAGTAACTAGTCCAATGGGGGGTAGGTGTATCAGAGTCAGTGAGTCTGGCTGAGGATAGCGCAGAATTCAGAGCTATAAGTCACAGGTGACTCATAGGGTTACTATGAGTCACAGGTGACACTATGGCATATAACAACAACAACAGCAGCAGCAACAGGGGTACAGTTATGTCCTTTTACCCCACCATTGTTTCTCCATTTACACATTACCTGTTATACAGGTATAAATTGTTGTTATGTACCATTGAATCAGAATTGGCCCACAGCTGAGCCTTCTGTGAGTTTCCAGAGATACTTAATCACACAGGAGGAGACTGTCCATTTTTCTCCTGCTTGTAGGTATTTGTGTTGTTATGTGCCGTCAAGTCGCCTGCGACTCATAGCGACCCTATGTACAACAGCCCTAAACTCCGCTCTGTCCTGTGCCAATCTCACTGTCTCTGACACTCCCATCCCAATTAACCCAGTCACTGAATCAATCCACCTCATAGAGGGCCTTCCTCTCCTGCGCCGTCCCTCCACCCTCCCAAGCATGATGTCCCTCTCTAAGGACCGGTTTTAGAACCTGCTATATAGATGTTGACTAGAGAAGGATGGGCATCCTCCTCCCCTGTCATTTATTGCCTCTGAAAACCCACTGGAGGGTGAACTATGGGTTGGCCTTGACTCAGTTGTACTCAACAAAAACAACATATAGATACTAGTTAGTAACAATTGCCTTCAAGTCAAGTCAACTCTTAGTGACCTTAAACATGTCAAAGTAGTAAAAGTGTGGTCCACAAAGCATCCAATGACTGATTATTTATTTATTTAGATGCAGAGAACTAGGCCTTATTTCCAAGGAATGCCTGGGTGGAATAGAACTCCCAATAGTTTAGTCAGCAGCCAATCATGCCAACTGTTTGTATCATTCGGGTATTCCCAGCCAATTGTAGGTATCCAGCTGGTAAATGTTTTCTATCTAAATAACTGCTGGATGGTTGAATGAGTGAAAGAATGAATGATCAGATGTCAAACACCATGCAGGTCTCCTTTTGCTTTTCTTCCATTTTCTAAGAGAATTCTGGATTGATTGTGACCATGGCTGATCTCAGCAGTGAGGCAGGCTTGTCAGGCAGGTTGTCTGAAGTTGACCATTAAGAGTTCCTATGAGTGCAGGAGGGGGTAAGATGGAACTGTGAGGTGACAGATAATGAGGCCAGCCTTCTGCTAAAATTGGACCTGAAGGCATCTTAGAACAGAGCTGCTGTCTTCTCCATAAAACACTTCAATGATTTTGACTACAAAGGAAAAAATCATTGCTTTGCTCCCTACAGACACATGTACCTCCCCATACCTGCCATCATCTGAAGCTAAAATCCTTTACACCTTTTAGCTTTTTTGCCATAGGAAGAGAAATCTTTAATTCTTAGATCTCTTTTATTTCTACACGGAACAGCTTCCTTTACTCTGGTCAGGAGTTAGGCTAATCTTTGGGTTTCCTTTAGTTTGCTAGTAATAGGAATGATGTGTGGAATCATGGTACTAAGTGGTAGGCAAATACTTTTTTTACTATAAATAGAGTTTGTTATGAAAGTGTATAAAGTCAACTTTGAAATATGCGTATTTGTTAACAGTCCTTGGGCTGCTCAGAGAACTGACATTTGCCCACCCCCCTTAAATAAATGAAAACAAACAGCCTTTCTGCAGGCTTGCAGTGCACACGGTGAAATATTAACCACCCAGCTCTCGTGAATCCTTTCCTGCCTGTGCAAGGGCTGGGATTTCAGTAATTTGTGACAGTGATACTCTGGGGTTTGCGGAGGAGAGGAGACTTGCTTGTTTCTCTGGTGGACATGAAGCAAGTTTTTGTTCACGTTGTCCCACTGCCCAGTAACTCTGCAGTGCATCTTGTCACACCAGACTCGAGGCAACCAGGGCTGCACGATGCATCACTATACAAAGCTGAAAATGGAGACTCCAGTGTGAAGATCTATTTGTCATTTTGGAAAGCAATTCCTTTTTTTTTGGTAGCTAAGGCTGGAAAGAAAGACTAAGGCCCAGTGTGCAAAGGAGGAAGTGAGGAAAGGGGAAAACTGAAGTGGGAGGAAATGGAAGTATGCATGCCCTTGACTACTTCCCAAGTTGCATATGTCATTGAATGAATGTCTGTTATCTCCCACTCTTTTCACTGAGGCTATGAGTCCTGGAGGTGAAGTTAACTCTATATAAATCTCCATTAACCAATTTAATTGTGAAGTCTGAGAAGGCCAGTTTGGTGCTGCATGTAGTGGAGGTATCATTTGTGGGTGGAATTTTTCATTTCCCTGTTTCCAGCAACGTGGAATTGGACTTGTTTTGTTATTAACAATACTTGTTTGTACAGTGGTCTTGTTAATTAAACTAAAATGTCACTACATCCGTATGCCTTTCTATTTTCCATTTCCTAGTCAAAAGGTTTATCCCGTAGGAAGTACCCCAGTTTCAGTCAAATTCTGCCTTGGCCTCAGGGAAAAGAAAAACTTGTCTTTTCAAATGTTTAAAACTGTAGTACAATTAAGATTATTTATACACAACTATGCAACTCAAGTAATGAGATGATTAAAAGATCCTTAATGACTTTGTGTTTTCCAATTGTTTGACTTGATGTAGCAATACATATTTATGTTTTTAATTATTGTTTTGGCCTCAGAAAATGTCTGGTTTTTAATGATCAGCAGGGTTCATGAGGAAGTTGATGTGTTGACTTCTTGATTCTTTCCTTACACTATTAGCAATTAGTATAATATGCTGGAGTGGTAATTTAACAAATTAAGTTGAGAATATTGTGGGCTTTAAAATATTATAATGCAAAGATATCTTAGTGTTTCTTTCTCTTTGAAACCATACGGTCTTTAAAATGAAGCAATAACATAATCCTTACAGTATTTAGCAGAAATTATACGGTAAGTGAGAATTCTATCTGCCTTCACCCCATTGTTTATCTTTTTCCTATCTTTATGGTTAAAGGGTGACTCCCCAGAGTCAAGGCTAACCCCTCCACATAGTTCTGATAATATTCCTCCTTTACTGATCTCACTTCATCAGTAATTCTACTTCTTTAGCTTCTATACTTTTATCTCAGACCAAAAAAAAGACATTACATCCCTCCTAAAATATCAAATAACTAAACCCATTGCTGTTAAGTGGAGATTGTCTATCTTTCTCCTATGGAATCATTGGTGTATTTGAAACACCACCTTTGCATTAGCAGCACAACTATCTGTGGACTATCCTATACTAGTGTTTCCTTCCATGGGTATAGAATAGAATAATAAGCAAACCTTCCCATGAGGCTGCATTGCTGACAATCTGTATCTCCCTCTCTCTTCCTCCCTCTCTCCTTCCTTTCCTCCATCTCTCTCTCTCTCTCTCTTTCTCTCTCCTTTCCCCTTCCAGTGATCTTCTTTTCCTCACTGAGTATTCAGGCTTTAGGAGTTCTGGAATGGTGCAATGTTGGCTGTTGTTGTTGTTATTGTTAAGTGCTGTCAAGTCGTAGGTGACTCATAGCGACCCTGTGAATGAAAGTCCTCAACACTTGTGTAACTTTCATCCTTTCTCTAGGTCCCTAGAGTTTCCTTCCAGAGGCAAGCTATTACAGAAGTGGATGCCACTCCTGCTTGTAAGCTTGTTTTAATTGGGGAGCTCCACTAAACACTGTCTGCTGTGGGTAACCATTCTCACATTTGGCACATCAGTGTCACAGTGTTCAGTTTCACAGCAACCATGAGTCACCTCTCTACAGCAAGTGGACACACCAGGGCTAAATGAACTAGAAGAATGTTTGACCAAAAACAATGAAAGATAGGGGCCCTACCTTATTTTACCATTCTGGCATGCCTAAATGCTGGCGAACTCTGGGCCAGAGACCCCAGTTCATCTGGCAAGTCCACTCTGCTGACACCCACTTGTGGCCAAAAGAAAGCCAAAAGCTCCTGGAGTGTTCCATACTTGCCTTTCTGCAAGAAGCCTAAAAATTGTTGGATATTAGAGGCTCAAAGGCACCTAGAGGCACTCCAAAAGTCTGGATACATGAATAATTTTAAAAGATTAGTATAAAATCTAGGGAAGCCACAGACTGAGAAAAAGTATTTGGTAATGGCATGTCAGATAAGAGACTTACATCTAAAATTTATAAAATACTTGAGCACCACAATAAGATAAAGGAAAACAAGCCAATTGAAAAATGGGAACAGGATATGAACAGACACTTCACCAAAGAAGACATTCAGATGGCCAACAACCATATGAAGAAATGTTCAAAATCCCTAGCTCTAAGAGAGATGCAAAACAAAACAACTATGAGATATCATCTCACCCCAGTAAGAATAGCAAAATTTAACAGAACAGCAAGCAACAAATGCTGGCATGGTTGTGGAGAAACTGGAACCCTTATTCACTGTTGGTGGAAGTATAAAATGCTGCAACCACCGTGGAAGGCGGTATGGCGCTTTCTCAAAAAGTTGCAAATAGAGACACCATTTGACCCAATAATTCCACTACTTGGAATATACTCCAAAGAGACCATAACTGCCACCCAAGCAGATATATGCACACCCGTGTTTATCGTGGCTTTGTATACAATAGCAAGGAGTTAGAAACAACCTAAGTGTCCATAAACAAACAAATGGACAGAGAAGCTGTGGTATATTCACACAATGGAATACTGGGCTGCATTGATAAGGAACTCATGCAATATTATTCAAAATGGGTGACTCTGGAGGATATTATGCTGAGTGAAATATCTCAGTCACAAAAGGACAAATACTGCATAGTGCCATTGTTGTAAGACAGGACTGACATTGGGGTTGGGGGGAGACTGAGAAAGATGGGTTCAAAAATGTATACTGCATTGAAACAGATGAGGGGAAATACTGTTTAAAAGGCATATGTGATTAGGTATTATTGTCATGACAGGAGTCCAGAACCAAGTCTGCATAGTGGAAGGACATGGGGGAAGGGATTGTAAAACAATGAAAGAATTTCTCTTTTACTTGTCAAAGAGAAGAGTGTACTGGGGAGGAGGGGTGGCAGGGAGAAAAGTGCAACAATAAATGAATGGAAATCCAAAGTCTCTAAGTTTTCATTAAAATTAATGATGAAATAATATTAGTATAAAATCTGTGTCTGCATGAAGACAGCTAACTAAGAATATCCCAAATGTCCAGCTTATCCAAACTGCTATACCACTCCATCCATCATCTGTAACAACTATTTCTCCTCTCCTCCCCTCAAACTCTCCCACCAATCTACATCTTCAGGTTCTATAATTCAATGCAAGGTCTTGCAGAAATGCAAAAACCTTCAGGGAAATGACTCATATGCTTGTGGATGATATAGACTGATGCACACGATCTATATAATCCATTGTTGTTGTTGTTGTTGTTGTTATGTGCCATCGAGTCGCTTGCAACTCATAGTGACCCTATGTACAAGAGCTCTATATGCTCTTATATCCTGTGCCAATCTAGCCATCTCAAATGCACTTATTCCCACCTCTCCAGTCACAGAATTGATCCATCTCATCAAAGGCCTTCCTCTCCTTCGCCGCCCCTCCACCCTCCCAAACATGACGTCCCTCTCCAAGGACAAGTCCCTCCTTGCAACATGCCCCAAATATGTCAGATTAAGCCTCAGAATCCTTGACTCCAGGGAACATTCTGGCTTCCCCTCTCCAGGACAAACCTGTTTGTTCTCCTAGCAGTC
>NW_006399953.1:2852522-2856042 GCF_000299155.1 Elephantulus edwardii
GCATACATCCATGACGAACCCCCTTCTTGATTTTGAACCATGTAGTGTCTCCTTGCTCTGTTCTGACGACTGCCTCTTGGTCCAAGTATAAGTTTCGCATTAGCACAATCAAATGTTCTGAGATTCCCATTCTTCTCAGAGTCAGCCACAGCTTATTGTGATCCACACAGTCAAAAGCCTTTGTAGAGTCAATGAAGCACAGATAGACATTCTTCTGGTATTCTTTGCTTTGTACTAAGATCGATCTGACATTAGCTATAATACCCCTTGTACCACGACCTTTTCTAAATCTAGCCTGCACATCTGGCAGTTCTCTGTTGACATACTGTTCCAAACATTTTTGTGTAATTTTCAGCAGAATCTTACTTGTTTGTGATATCAATGATATTATAATCCATTAGAAGACTTAATACTACAAAGATTTCAATGCTTCTTAAAATCATGTAGAAATTCAACGCAATCCCTATCAAAGTGCCAACAGCCTTCTTTGCAGAAATGTAAAAGCTAATCTTCAAATTTATATGATGTTATTGGGCCTCACTGAGTCAGCACTGATCCATGGCTGAACCTCCAGTGAGTTTTCAGAGGAAGTAATTTGCTCTGGAGGTTACCCATTTTTCTTTTGGTGAACAATGAAAGGGCAAAAATTCACTTAATTGGGTAGATTCTGAGTCATGGTAACTCTCTTTCGTTTTGTGAGTCTGTATACCTTTATGGGAAGAGAATGCCCATTTTCTTCCATGAATTTAGTAGATTTTAAGTGTTGGCCTTTCTAAGTGTTGGCCTTTCAGTTAGCAGTCCAATACATACACTAAGTCAAAACCTCTGTGGTCTCTGAAAACCATTATGTACTTGTACACCAATGTTCACTGTAGAACTATTCATAATAGCTGAAGTTAGAAACAAAAGTCTGTGAATAAATGAATTAAAGAGGTAAAATGTGAAATATATACAGAACAAAGTAAGTCATGACACATGCTACAATTAAGAAAGCAAGGACTCAGATATCCAAGAAAATCTTGTCAAAGAACAGAGTACAAGGACTTACTTTCTGAGCACACTCCCTTCCTTCTTGTGCAAGCATTTTGGTAGTGTGAGTCTTCTTTGCATATCGGTTTAACTTTTTCCTTTTGTTTTACTCCTCAGTCTTCAACAATATGTGGCTTCTGTCTTCATCGGAACAGACAATGTAGTCAACAGTGACTTCATATTGCCAAATTTATTTGGCACATTTCGGTCCTCATCTTGCTTGTTCTTGTGCCATCACTGGCACTTTTTCATAATTTCCTTTTTAGAACTCTCTGCCTTGGCTTTTATGGTATCTTTGTTCCCCCTAACTAATGACTGCATTTTCAGCATCTTTTCAGTGTTGTGGCTCTTCCCATAAAGACTACATAAGTCACCTTTCTTCACACAGTATACGTTTCTCTTGGGATAGCAACTACAATGGACTTAAGTTTGTGTTGTATTGATGGGACTAACTTTTGCTTTGTTTTGATGATGTACACACCATCACTATGAGTTGGCACTCACAGTGGCACCTAAGAACAACAATAAAATCAAGGGATACTTTTTAAGAAATTCCTATATATTGATTATTTTGAAATATACATCTTTACATCTCTATCTCATCTCTAAATTCAAGATTCTGATTCTCAAGGTCTCTTAATAGAGACTCTCACTTATTGTCGAATTTGTCCTGACTCATAGCAAGTCAATGTGAAACAGAAATAAATACTTGCTGGTCTTGAGGTCTGGTGGTATAGTTCAGGGTAAGTTGCCCATCTAATTGAAAGCTGGATATCTATGCAGCAGAAAGATGGGAGGAAAATGCATAGTCTCCTCTATTTCAAATTACAGCCTTGGAAATCTGATGTAGGGTCACTGTGAGTCAGAACCTACACAATGCAAGTGAGTTTTGGGTGTGTTATCTAGAATTCAGTATGTATAAAACTGACTTAATCATCAGTTCTTCCCACCGCAGCTTGCTTTCCTTCTTATATTCAATACATATTACACTCTATGCCACTCTACTTCATACATTTGTGATGTCTAAATGAAAAAAAAAAGTTGTTATTGTTGTTATGTGCCCTAGAATGGTAGCTGACTGACCCCTTCACTGGGTTGTCACAGGCATGCAAATCATATGGAAGGAGACTGTCCATCTTCCTCCTGTGGAGCAGCTGGTGAACTCAAACTACATACTTTGGATTGTTGACACAACTCCTTACCGCTAGGCTATCAGAGTTTCCTAAATGAAACACTATGTGAAAATATTTGGCATGGTTTTGGTACCTTCAAGTTGATTAAGACTCATATTGACCCTACGAACAGCAAATCTGAATCTTACCCTATGCTGTGCCTTTTCCACGATCTCTGATTTGTTCAAACTCAAAGTAACTGTGTCAATCTATCTAAATTAAGGGTGTTTCTTTCTTTCTCTCACCCTCCACCTTCCCCATCAAAACGGGTTTTTTTACAAGGACTGGTCTCTTCTGACAATACGGCCAAAACATGTGAGAAGAAGTTTAACCATCCTGCCTCTAAGGAACACCCTGGTTACAATTTTTTCCAAGACAGATTTGTTTGTTTTCTCAGCAGTCCATGTTCAGTAGTTTTCTCTAATAACATTAATACTCATCATGTTGTTGTTTTTATTAGGTGATATTGAGTTGACCACTACTTATAGTGAACATATGAACAATAGATCTTAACCCAGAACCAACCTCACCATCACTGATATGCTTGGCGATGACCCATGACAACCTTGTGAACAGCAGATCTTTACCTTGTCCTATTCCTAGCTATCTTCATCATCTCAGATATGTTATTTGTTGTTAGGTGCTGCTGAGACAAGCATGACTCCTAGAGTCCCTAGGAATAAAACAGCTGAACCCTGTTCTATGCTGTGTCATCTTCACACTTCCTGATACACAAGAGCCACTGTGGTAGTCATTGGCCATGTCAATAGACCTGGTGGAGGGTCTTCCTTTTCTTATCTGGATCTCCACCTTTCGAGCATCTTGTCCTTCTCCAAGGAATAGTCTCTTCTAGCAATATGCCCAAAGCATGTGAGGTGAAGCCTCATCATTCTTGTTTCGAAAGAGCACTGTACACCCTATCCAGATTATCTGTTTGGTTTTTTCACCATCCATGGGATGTTCGGTTCTCTTCTTCAATACCACAGCTCAATGGCAACAATTCTTTTTCTGTCATTCATATTCATTCATTGTCCAGCTCTCAGGTGCATGGAAATTGGTCTGAAAGACATGAAAGGCCTGAATCAGACATACTTAGTCCTCAACTTGGCATAATTATTATTAATTAATTTGTAGAGGTTCCTAACTGCACATTTTCCTAGTGAAATGTGTCTCCTGATTTACTGACTGCTGGTACCAAGGTCATTAATTGTGGATCTAAGCAAGATGAAGCTGTTGACAGTTTCAATCTTCTCTTCCTCCACCATGATGTTGCCTATCAGTTCAGTGGTAAGAATCTTTGTTTTCTTGATATTGAGATG
>NW_006399953.1:2876321-2888474 GCF_000299155.1 Elephantulus edwardii
GGCTGTTGTATATAGGGTCGCTATGAGTCGCAAAGGACTCGACTGCACATAACAACAACAAACAACAACTCTTATCATCATTGCTAGTGAATTTCATCTAAAAACATCTAAAGAAATTTACCTTGTGATAACCCAGACTGAAGAGACCAAATCAAAGGAAAACAAAAAGAGGAAATGAGTTGTTTTTGCTACATATGGAGACATGGTGGTTGTTTGGAAACTTGTTTTTGCAGAGAAGGAAATTCAATTATAATGTGATGCTCACTGAGTTTCCAGTGGGAAGACGTATGACAGGATCATCCGTGTGAATGGAAAATGAAGGAAGCAGGGTGATGATCCCAGTAATGCCATCACTATCAAGCAGGTGCATTTAACTCCCAGAAGACACTTGTTCTTCTTCAGGCCTGTCTCATGGAATCAGTGTGTCAGAGCAGGAGGGACCTTGGCGAACACCTTGTCATAACTTTGTCAGCAAAGAAATGAGTCGCCCAAGTTTATGCAATTGGTAAGTGGAGTAACCACGACTTGAACTCTTTCTCAAGCTGCTGGCCTGGAATTCTTTTCACTCTGCCGTCAAGTCTATCTGCTCCAGACAGATTTGAAGAAGTTACCTCATGTGAGAGGAATTAAAATCAGTACAAAATCTAAGAAAGTGTGAGAACTTGGTTTCTTTATCTAGACTTCAGTTGCCACATTTCTGCTGGGTTCTTGAAAAGATTAAATTAGAATTTATCTCCAAAGCATCAGTTACATTGTTGTTGTTATGTGCCTTTGAGTTGCTTGTGACTCCTAGCGACCTTATGTACAACAGACCTAAACCCTGCTCTATCCTGTGCCAATCGCACTGCCTCTGACATGCACATTCCGATTTCAATCCACCTCATAGAGGGCCTTCCTCTTCTGCACTGTCCCTCCACCCTCCCCAGCATGATGTCGCTCTCCAAGGACCGGTCCCTCCTTACAACATGTCCAAAGTATGTCAGACGAAGCCCCAGAATCCTTGCCTCCAAGGAGCAGCCCGTTTTATCCTCTCCAGGATGAATCATTACAATACAAATTAACACTCAGTAATTAGAAAAATAGAGGGTCAGTGAAAAGAGAAGAATACACACTATGAGATGAATTGACAAAATGATTAACAATAGGCTTGAGCATGGTAGAGACCATGAGGATGGATAGGAAAGAGTAAGGTTACACTATGGTTTTCACAGGGTCACTATAAGTGGTAGTTAACTTCATGGCACCTAACAACAATAATAGCAATGGGAATAAATGGTCAGGCACTACTCTATTATCTTACATACGTTTCCCATTTAATTCTAGCAATAATTCTGTGAAGTTGATACTATTATTATCCATATATGATAAAGGGTAGAATTTGAAACATAAAAAAGGGGTTAAATAAAGTGTCTACCATCATACAGTTAGTATGCAGTTTCATAGGCTTTTAACATAAGGATTTCTGCTTCAAAAAAAAATCAGTATTTCCAATTAACACACAACGCTTTTTTTTGTGGGAGGTGTTCACTGTGATGACAGGGAACTCCTGTTATCATGGTGCACTTCATACTGTTCTGACAGACAAAAATGAGCAGTGTATACCCATGTATATTTACAGCTTCAGAAAAGTGATAAAGGGTTGCTATGCATTGGAGTTAACTTACTTGATGGTGTGAGACTTTTTTGGTTCAGGTTTTTGTTTTAAAACTTCACATTGAGGTACACTGGCAACCTAAGGGATAATGACATTTGTTCTATGAAAGTGACTGCTTTAGTTATCTCTGACTCAGTTAAGGCAGGGCAGACGTCTCTTCTAGCTAAGAAGTAAAGCCCCTCTGGTCATTTGGATTTGTCAATTTAATTCTTTTTGTTCTTGTTCCAGGTGGCGTGGAGCAAATTTGGTTGACTTCCCAATATGTGCCCAAGTAGAATTATATGCCTTGTTTTTGCTGCTGTTGTGTACTGTAGAGTGAGAACTGACCCATAACTGACCCTCTGGGGGGTTTTCAGAGGCAGTTAATTGCATGGGAGGAGATTGCCCATCCATCTCTAGCAGAGCTGCTGGTGGCCTTGAACCCTGTGCCCTCAAGGGTTACAGCACAGCTTCTTGCCACTAGTCCAGCAGAGTTCCCTTACACACCACAGGGTGACTTTTTTTTTAAATTTTTTTTTATTTTTTAGTAGATCACCTGGCTTTTCTTCCAAGGTGCTTTTGGATAGACTGGTCCAAAGGTGAGTATATTTACCGTCTGCACCACCCAGAGATTTCATTTGACCCTTCTTGCTTGTTGTTAAGTGCCATCGAGTCATAGATGACTCATAGCGACCCTGTGAATGAAAAACCTGAACACTTGTATAACTTTCATCATTTCTCCAAGTTCATAGGGTTTCTGGTGGCAAGCTATTTTGAAGTGGACGCCACTCCTGTTTCTAAGCTTGTTTTAATCAAGGAGCTCCACCAAACACCGTCCACCATGGGTAATCATTCTCACATTTGACACATCAGTGTCACAGTGTTTAGCTTCACAGCTACCACGAGTTACTTCTGTATAGCAAATGGACAGACTGGTACTATACCACTTAGAAGAATGTTTAACTAAAAACAGTTAGAATCAAGCCTGAGGGCAACAGATTAAAATAACCCACCTTTGGCTTGGTAGCATCACTTTCTGTCTACTTGGCCAAATGAGCTCTCTTGTTGTTGTTAAGTGCAATTAAGTCCTTGACATTAAGTCCATGGTGACCCTATGAACGAAAGAGCTGAACACTTGTATAACTTTGATCCTTTCTCTAAGTTCATAGGGTTTCCAGAGGTAAGCTATTTCAGAAGTGACTAAAGAAACCTCCGAAACAAAAATCAAACAAAACAACAAACTAACAACCACTGAACTCCACTCCAAACGAAAAACACAAACTCATGCTTGTTGAGTTAGTACTGATTCATAGCAGACTGTCCAGTGGATTTCTGAGGCTGTAAATTGCACCGGGGGAGTTTACCCATCTTTCTCCCATGGTGTCACTGGTGGGATTGAACCATCAGACAGGTGTGTTCTTTGACTTAGCAGAGAAATTCCCTATGGACTGCACTACTAGGACTCCCCTTAATGACTGGGGAGTATAAAAATGACACTGAATGGTGGTGGTGGAGGGAACAAACCAATAGAAAGAAAAGATGTAGAAGCCTAAACCCATTGCCATTTCACTGATTCTCACCCATAATAACACTGTAGGACCCAGTAAAACTTCCCATAGAGATTCTAACATTGTTGTAAATCTTCACGGAAGCATATTACTTTCTTTTTCACCCATGGACCAGCTGATGAGTTTGAACTGCCAACTTTCTGCTTAGCAGCCAAATGATTTTAACTTCTACACCATCAAGGTTCTTTATGGGGAGAAAAAAAATTCCTTCAGGTTATGAAAAATACCAACAAGGCATTCTTTGCTTCTTCATTGTTGCTATGTTCTGTGGACACAATTACAACTCATAACGATCCTGTGAACAATAGATGTGAACCTTGCTGATTCTGTACCATCCTCAAGATCTCAAATCCTGTACCATCATCACCATCTCTAACATGCTTCAGTCAATCCATCTTGTTCAGGATCTTATTCCTACTTTGATCCTCGATGTTTTCAGCATGATATCCTTCTCCAAGATCTGGCCTCCACTAACAACACGCCCAAAGTATGTGAGAAGAAGCTTCATCATCTTTGCTCCCAAGGCACGTCCTAGTTGCACTTTCTCTAATACAATGTACTTGTTCTTTTGAGAGTCCATGGAATACTCAGTAGGGAGTTCTGGTGTCCTAGTGGTAAAGAGCTGTGTAGCAATCCCAAAAGCATGTGGTGTGAATCAATTGCTGCCCTGTGGGAAAATAAAGGGCAAGCTCCTTCTGTGTGATTTACTATCTCCAAAAACCCAGTAGAAGGTTAGCTATGGAC
This sequence comes from Elephantulus edwardii, assembly GCF_000299155.1. Lineage (NCBI taxonomy): Eukaryota > Metazoa > Chordata > Mammalia > Macroscelidea > Macroscelididae > Elephantulus > Elephantulus edwardii. The sequence continues at coordinate 2,880,267 of NW_006399953.1, forward strand.
TGCCTTCTCCAACACACAATTCAAAGGCACCAATATGCTATTGGCATCCTTAGTCACTGTTCAACATTTTTTCCTCTTTTTAAAATTTTATTCTGATTTATTTACAAAGTTTGAACACATTGTTGTTGTTGTTTTTTGCAAAAGATCCTTCCCATTTCATTCATCCCACCTATTCATTGAATTGTGCAAACCTGCGGTTAAACCCTATCCCCCCACCTACATCCCCCTATTTCCACACTCCCTTCCACCCTGGATCCTCATACTCATTCTACACTAATGGTTTTATACAGTATTTGTCCTTAAAGAACTGAGTTAGTTTCCTCAGTATAATGCTCTCCAATCCTTCCCAAGTTAGGTAGTAATTTACAAAAATCATTGCTCCTGCATGCTGTGTAGTATTCCATTGAATGAATGTACCATAACTTCTCAATCCATTTGTTTGTTTTTGGACATCTTGGCTGCTTCCACATTCTTGCGATGGTGAATAATGCTGCTGTGAACATTGGTGTACCAGTTTCCATTTGAAACTCAGTTCTGATTTTCTTGGGGCATATTCCAAGCAATGGGATAGGTGAATCATATGGAATTTCTATGTTCAGCTTTTTGAGGGAGTGCCAAACTGCCTTCCAGAGTGGTTGTGCCATTGAACAATGCCACCAATAATGAAAAAGAGTTCCTATCTCACTATATCCTCTCCTACATTTATTACTTGATGTCCTGATGTACTTTGCCACTGCTACTGGAGTGAGATGGTATCTCATTGTGGTTTTGATTTACATCTCTCTTATTTGGAGCATTTCTTCATATGTCTGTTGACCATTTGAATATCTTCTTCTGTGAAAATTCTTTCCATATATTTTGCCCATTTTGTAATTGGATTATCAGTCTTTTTTTATGGAGGCCCAGGACTATTCTATAAGCTTTCCTTAAGAGACTCTTACCTGAGAGGGTATTGCCAAACGTTTGTTTCCAGTCAATAGGTTTTCTTTTCATTGTGCTGGGAAAAGTTTTTGATGAGCACAGGGATTTAATCTTTAGAAGTTACCACTCATCAATTTTATCCTCTTCATATTGTACATTTCTGGCTGTATTTGGCAGTCTCTTTATACTGTAGACCAGGGCTTCTAAGCTTGATCCTAGTGTGTCTCTTATGAACTTTATGGTTTTCAGTTTTACTCTCAAGTCTCAATGCATTAAAGCTACTCTGAGGAAGAAAATCACCTTGAGGTGATTTTATTATTGGTATGGTGTGATTCTGTCTCAGCTTTCTGCAGATAATAGTCCAGTTTTGCCAGCACCATTTGTTGAAGAGATTGTCATTTCCCCATTGGATCAGTTTTATTTTCTTGTTGAATATCAGTTGATTGTCCAACATTCAGATGCACAGTAAGTAATAATAATAATAATAATAAAAAAAACCAAAACAAAAAACCAAAATTATGGTTTGGATCAAGAACACCTTAGTATTTAAACCAACATTATTACTCTTCAGCACTTTGGAGATGTCCTTGACAGAAGATTTGTGCAATGTAATACATTATTTGATTTCTTTATTTCTGGCACTAATGTTATTTATTATGGGTCCAAGTAAGATAAAATTGTTGAAAACTTCAATCTTCTGTCATTAATATTGACTTAATGATGAGAATTTTAGTTTTCTTGTTGTTGAGATATATATTGAAAGCCTTAGTTTTCATCTCCTTCATAGAAAGAAATAAAAGAGACACTAACGTCTCTGAAGAGCCTGCCATGGGCCAAGCACTTCACTAGTTGTTTTGCATAGTTCTCTTGATTAAATAAAAAAACGTATTGAGATGGGAAAGTCTGCTGTTAGGGACCTCTCCAAAGTACTGAAGAGCAACGGTGTCACTCTGGAGACTAAGGTGTGTCTGATAGAGGCCATGGTCTTTGCAATCACTCGTTATGCATCAGAGAGTTGGACAATGACTAGGAAGGATAGAAGGAGAATTGATGCCTTTGAGCTTTGGTGCTGGAGAAGAGTATTGAATGTACCATGGACTGCCAAGAAAACAAACAGATTCATCCTGCAGAGGGTTAAAACAGACTGCTCCTTGGAGGCAAGGATTCTGGGGCTTTGTCTGACATACTTTGGATTTGTAAGGAGGGACAGGTCTTTGGAGAGGGACATCATGCTTGGAAAGGTGGAGGGGCGGCACAGGAGAGGAAGACCCTCTATGAGGTGGATTGATCCAGTGACTGGGGTAATCAGGATGGGTGTGTCAGAGGCAGGTTTAGGGCTCTTGTACATAGAGTTGCTATGAGTCGCAAGTGACTCAATGGCACATAACAACAACAACAACATTCTGATGAAGAGATCTGGTTAAAATACTTTGTTCAAACCCATTAGCAACATAGCAGGAGAAATATACATGCTTACAGATAGATTTACAGCCTTAAAATACAGTAGCACTCTTCTGCCCTGCCCTTTATGGTCACTATGAGTAGGAATTGACTCAGTACAGAAGGTTATGCATCTTTTGGTTTTTGGTTTGAGTTTTTTTGGTATTTTTTTAAAACCATCAATTTATATGCAATGTTCTTATTTTATAGATTATTTTACTTAGATCTAGAAAAGTGAATTAACTTTTCCAATGTCCTTGAACAATTAGTTTCAGAGGTTAAGTTTGAATGTAACTTTGTTTTGTTTATTTAATTTTATATTAGTTTACTTACTAAGTTCATATACATTGTTTTCACATTGGATCTTTCCTGTTTCTTTTACCCACCTTCCTCTACCCATCAAATTGTGTGACCCTATAATTTGATCATCAAAGACCACACTCTTCCTACAGTAACATAGTAGCTCTGTGATGTGTTTCTTTTTATCCGTTTACCTCCCATGAGACACCTGGATTATATGGAGGCTATCACACTCTCCTCCAATTCACCCTTCTTGCCCCCATTTCACAAACACATCTTACCCAGCAGCTCTTTCTTACTGTTTTCCTAGTTCTTTTCAATTAAGATTCATTGGTGAGATCCTATTTAGAAACTCAGAAAATGGTCAGATGCAGCTTGACACTTACATCCCTAATGGGAATCTTGTGGTACAAAGGGAGGATCCAAGCTCTGAAAGTAGCCCTATCTGGGGTGTATCATGGACCTGCCACAGGCTAGCAGATGATGAAGGACAATGTCTTAGTCACAGCTCCTACATTACTTCCTCTTACAACTAAGAGAAAGGATAGTGTTTGCATTTCAGGTCAACTGGGAGGATTAAATGAAATAAAGCGTATAAGGCACTTAATAAATATTAATTTCCCCTGCCTCACTTACTCAGTTTCACATTAGTTCTTTTGTGACCTAGGACAAGTATACCTGGGATTATATGACTCATGAGTAACAATTCTCCTGACCTGGGCTGAATTTATCCTTTATTATTATGCACAGACAATCACCATCAACACTTGACTTACAGCATTTTGGCCAATGTGTGTTAACCCTTTCCACTACCTGTGGACTCCTATGCATACATTGAGTGGTATCAGAAGTCATTAGTATGCACTCATGGAGAAGTTTGTCAAAAGCACATACTTGAGGGTGGAAACCCTAGAAATTTTGATTCAAAGACAGTTAAGAAGGGATTTTGGGAATGTGCATTTTACTTATAGTCTTGCAGATATACGTGTGTGCCCTCTGATTCTATAAGCTCAGGCACACTGATCAAACCTTAGCAGTTGACTGTGTTTCAAAGAGTATTCTTGGTGACTTAGTGAGTGAAGAGTTGCACTATCAAATCAGAGGTAGGTGATTTGAATCAACCAGCTGCTCCATGGGAGGAAGATGGGCCCTTCTATCCCATGGGATTTACAGCCTCTGAAAACCATTCAGAGAGTCAGCTATGAGTTAGATTCCAACTCAATGGCAAATCACAACAGCGTAGAACAAAGGAAGTTGCAAGGCTAGACCAAAGTCTGGACACCTCAGCAGTTCAAATTCACTAGCAGCATGATGGAGAAAGATGGCCTACTGTCTCCTCCCATTATGATTTACAGTTTCAGAAACCTGGTAGAGGGTTATATGAATCAGAATGAAGTCAATGGCTGTGAGATCGAGTTTATATTCTGTAAGTTGTTTTTCTTTGCAGATACTCAAGATATTCCCCGAAAGAGAGTATCTCTTGTGATCATCAGACAAGGACTCACCAGGACAAGATTAATCTATCAGTAAGAATTAGTTTAAGGTGCAGCAGTCAGTCACTCGGCTGATTACCAAAGGATTGTCTGTTGGAACTCACTTGGTATTCCATGGAACGTGTGGCAGTTTGCTCCTCCTGTAAAGCTTTAGAAATCTTCTGGGCCCGTTCCACATAGTCCTAGAGTTGTGATGAGTCAGAATCAACTGGATGACAAAGGATTGAATTTTATTTTTGCCTATGCAATCTTTCCTAATAAGTCCAGGTAGTAGATTGCTCCTCCTTTACAAGCCTGTTGTGTCTTTGTGTCAGAGTGGATTACCCAAGAAGAAAGGTGGATACCATTTACTTGTGTTTACTTACTAATCTGTACGAACAATTTCTCAATGGTCTGACCGTGTGAGGGTTTCATTACATCTTTGATTTGTTGAAAAACATGTGAAGTTATTCTTACAAATTAGTTGTTCTTGCATTGGTGACCCTCCTGTGGGTTTTCAGAGGAAGTAAATGGCGTAGGAGATTACCAAAATGGATGTGAGGGCAATCTGGCTGTGACCTCTGTCACCTCTTGATCACCAGCGTTGATTCAGCTGATCTGGCTGGCTAGGCAGGTGTCCCCTTCCTCCCTCACTGATCCATGTGTGTCCCTCCTGAAGCTGTGCGCTTGGTTGAAGAGGACAACCATCACCAATAGAAGGAAGACCATCCTTCAGTCAAGGTTATATCGGTAACTGCGCTCCCCTGCTAGAACCTCTAAACAAGTTCTCAAGGAGATTACTAATCTTTTTTCCCCCAAAGCTGGTGGAATTGAGCTGCATACCTCTGCACTGACAGCACAATTCATTACCACTAAGTCACCAGCATTCCCTAGTGATTATTAAGCATACACAAATAAGCCCCTATTTTCTGTATGTATGTATATATAAATATATTTATTTTCTTGCTTCCTGTGTACCAGGTCTATGTTAGGGATTGTAAATTTGAAAAAAGGCTCTGTTTTTGTAGAAAGGACTGTGGTTCAGAGAGAGAGTGAGACCTGCTGTGTAGAAGAGAAGTTTCTTGGATGTGGTTAAAACAAACAAACAAACAACCACCACCAAAAAAATACCATAAAAAGGAATTTGATGGGTAGGTGCGGTGAGGGAAATTAAAAGAATTTGTTTGAATTTGTGTTAGAATTTTGCAAATAAACTAATGGGGAAAAAGTCAGCTTGGGGAAGGGGAAGGGAGGGAGAGGGGGTAAAATGTGCAGCAATGAATGAATGAAAATCTAACTTTTCTGTAAACTTTTGTTAAAATGACAATTAAAATTAAAAAAAATTATTTAAAAAAGGAAAAGTGAAAAATGTTTGATCATAGGCACAGGTGAAACTGTGCTATAAATTCATTGGGTAATCTTCCACCTGCTTTTTTTCTTTTCTGCACTATTACAATCCCAATCCATTGTTCAGATTTCACCTTGTCCAGCAGACTGGGAATTCTAGAAGGCTGATGTCATGGCCAATTTGTACTTGCATCTCTTGGGTTTAACTCAGTGCTGGTCTGCCTTGTAGATACTTAATAAATACTCATTAAGTTAAAGGATATCTCAATTTGGAGCACCACTGTTGCCTGCCAGCTTCCTCAGTAACTTTATATTTATGATGACATTTGAATCTCTTCACCATGAGGTTAGATTCTATACCTCCAGAGCCTCCTTCATTTTTGGAGTGGTTATCTTTTTGAAAAATAATAATTTAGAAAGGTTCTGTATTAAGAATGCCATTTAAAACTGCTTGTCTGTTTTGGGTTATAGCCATTTGATTATACAGCTAAAAGTGATAGTATGAAATCTTGTAGCTTGCTGGGAAAACCCATAAGGCTAATACTTGATTATAAAATCAAGTTTGCCACAATTGGAACAGAGCTTGTGTCAGCAGAGTTTTTTTAATGAGAAGGTAATTTTAACCAAAATGTCTGCATTATTTTGTTTATTCAAGGTCTATGTGTGTGACTGTTTCTTCATGCTTAATTCAGTCACATTAAGTCTTTACTGTAAAATGTCTTATCCAAATATAGTAGCCTTTTTTTATTCAGTTATTTTCAAGTGCCAGGAAATAAGAATTATTGCATTGTTCTTAGGTTAAGGAACAACTGTGGCTAGGATGAAAATAAGTATAGGCTAGAGAAAAACCAAGGTGCCAAAAGAACAAACCCCCACACTTTTTGGGATAAAATAAGGGGAAAAATCCAATGTAAATTAATGAAAAGTCTAAATATACATTTTTATAAAAATACAAAATCATCATTTCCAATGACATAATAATACACTTGAATATATCTAGTTGGAGAATTATTTGAATAATTATTTGAGATTACTTTTTGTTTGTTTCTTTTCTTGTTGTGTACTGTTAAATCGGATCCAACTGGCACAGGAGGAGATTGCCCCTCCTTCTCCAATGGGCACCTGGTGGATTCTAACCATGCACTTTTGGGATTGTAGCACAGTTTCTTACCCCTTGGCCACCAGATCTCCCTTTGAAATTATTTTTTAATGTAACATTTATCTCTGAATGTGATTACAGTCCCCAAAATCATCAAACAGATTCATTGTTTAAACTACAAAAATTCACTCACCCCATTTCTTAAAAATTCAGAATAGTAGAAAGTAGTTGATTAATAAATATTAGAGGTGTTTAAATACAAATGGAGAATAGTACTATGGTGTTAGATCAAAGAGTAAAGGGCACAATATCTGAGCACTCACCCTAGTTAAGCTTTACTTCTTTAGTGTAAATGAAGGTTCACACATAAATAAAACAAAGCAGGGTCCTCTTGTTACCTGGAATTTTGGCCTGTGAAGTTAAGCTGGACCACATGAACAACTACCTTTCCCTAGGTTATTTAGAATTAAATGACCCTGAGATTAAGCGGTGGAAGGTCTGCTCTGACTGCTTTATTCAAACTCAAACCAGAGTTGTCTATCATTTTACACCCATGGGAAAAAAGACCAGCTAAAACAAATGCATCAACTGTAGTCTAAAATCAGATGTAGTGAAGTGTCTTCATCAAGACCTAGAGTAGAAATGGCCTATCTCTGCCCTTGGCAAGACATTCAGTAGGATGGGATTGGAGGGAGCTCAGCAGAGAGAAGAAAAGGGAAAGAAAATGAGAAGAAAAGGGAGAGAAGACAGAAGGAAAGAGAGAGAACACAGAAAGAAAGGATGAGACAAAATGACTTAGGAAAGAAGCCTCTGCTCATAGGAGGGTGAAGCTTGACTCTAGCCCTTGTTTCTGCTGGTTTGGGAGAAGGGAGAAATCAGAAGGAAGACATCAAAAAGTACAAGATAAGATAGAAAGGGAATGAGAAAAGAAGAATAAATCTTGAGTATTCTTCCCACTGTGATCTAAAAGTGAAAAAAATGAAGAATGAAGCTGGATGAGGTATAAGGATCTTTTAACTCTGATTAGTGGCTTCACTCATGGGCTAAATTTATAAAAAGAAAAATATAATTTGTAAAACCTGATCTCCTTCACAGAGATGACTCTCAAAAATATGTACTGATACGGTACCTAGGTGACAGAACCATGACTCTAACAATTTAATGGTTGCAAGGATGGTGTAATACTGGGCAGAATTCCATTCTGTTGTATATGGCATCACTAAGGGTCAGAATCCGCTCCAACAACAATCAGCAGCAACAATAAGTATCAGTAATCTGGGTGATTCTGACTCATAGAGATCATGTAAGACAGAATAGATTTGCCTATTGAGTTTTCTAGGCTGTAAGCAGTTTTCTAAACACAATAAGGGGGTAGTCATAAAAGTTGTATGCCAGGGTTGTATCATTTCACCATATCTATTCATTTTCTATGCTGAGAAAATTCATCAAGAAGTTGGACTTTATGAAGAAAAATCAAGATAAGGGGAAGACTCATCAACAACTCATGTTATACAGATGATACAACTTTACCTGTGGAAACGGAAAATTACTTAACAGCATTTACTTAAGAAGATCAGACAATAAATAGCCTTTCATATGGATTACACCTCAATATTCAGAACAAACTGG
>NW_006399953.1:2892559-2901716 GCF_000299155.1 Elephantulus edwardii
TATTTGTCCTTATGAGACTATGTTAGTTCACTCAGCATAATACTCTCCAGTCTCTCCCAAGTTATGTATTTTTTAAATCATTGCTCCTGGTCCAGCGGGAACCTGCAAAGATTGGATAATTATGGGTAAGGTCCAATTGAGATTGATTTTATAAAACATAATATATGGGGATGATTGTAAGCAACCAAGATGAATGAAGACTAGTGTGAAACACAATGTACATGAACTGTGTGAGCAAACTAATATAAAAACAAACAAATGACATTAAAAAAGGAAAACAGAAACTGGGGGGAGGTAGGGAGGAAAATGTGCAACAATGAATGAATGAAAAATTCAACTTTTCTGTAAACTTTCATTAAAATCACACTTAAAAAAATTACTTAGAAGCTAGGGGGAAAACACAAAGACTATGATCAGAAATAAGACTTAGAATTCTTATTTGACTTGACTGTAATAACTCTGGAATTCTTAAATGTTGTGGTTGTGTGCTATTGAACCGGGACTGACCCATAGCTGACCCGTCAGTGGGTTTTCAGAGGCACTTAATTGCAGGGGAGGAGATTGCCCATCCTTCTCCCATAATACTTAAGAACATTTAGCTCCCTAAAGAAATATATAAAGTCTTTCTTGTTACTTTGTACACATGATTATCTGATTATCTTGCCTGTCTGTTTCTTTTGTTTAATGAGTACTAAGATTCAAAGATAAAGAATCACACATTGACATAAATAGTGAATTTTTGTACTCTCTGTAAATCCAAATCTGCCAAGCTGTTCTTGCAACTAAGCAACCATCCAACCAAGCAATCAAACAACCAATTGATCAAACAACAGAAACACTGATTCCTAGATGAAGCACAGACCATCTGAGTTCCTTGAGAAGTCAGAATTTATGGAGAGCAAACCTCGTATATAAAACCCCATTGTTTTCAAACTCAAAACTCAAACTCATTGCTATGGAGCTGGAACCAACTCATATCTCACCAACACCCTAGTGGGTTTTCTGTGGCTGCAAATCCCATGTGAGGATTGTTCCATATTTCTCTTGTAGATCCCCTGGTCGATTTGAAGCACCAGAAAGGCATCATCTTGGGCTTAGCAGCACAACTTCATGTAAGCTGAGCTCCAGAGCTCTGTGACTTACTCATGTAGAGTAAGTCAGCTTACTTTGAACATTTTAGTAAGACATATTTTCCTTTTTGAAATTACTAGCTTATCTGTAATGTTTAAATTATTAGTAACTTTACAGAGGTTATCAGAGGGTCTGTGTATTTATGATCTCATTAAAGCTTACTAAGAGAATTCAACCCAGTGGTTAGAATTGATTCTATGTTAGACTCCTGCTCAACTACCCCCCAATCCCATTGTCCCCCTTCCTCTCCACTCAGCAAGCATAGTTCAATAAATTATTTCATTTATTCCCTTGCTTTATTCTATTTAACCAAACTGAGAATATATCTTAGTCCTCTGGAAGGGGGTGGGTGGGGGGCGAAACCAAAATGTCTTCTATTTTTGCCCTATGCCTCTTGAAATGACCCATTTTGCCTTTATTTTTTTTCTTATCTTCTGCTTCATGCCACACTTTCATCTTCACAGCTGAGCTCTGAGAAAACACAGAAAAATTAACACATTTTATTTGGATCCAACTGATAGCAACTCCAACAGAATTCAACCCAAGGTGCTAATCTTCTCTTCTCTCCTTTTTTAAGTCAGCGTCATCATTCATTTATGTCACCCAAGGTGGGAGAACCACGTTTGAGAGCACATTTAGCCTGCAAACTTGATAAGAGAACTTTCTAACTTGCAATCCTGATGCCCATATTTTATTCATGATTTTGGTACTTCGAGTCATTATTTCAGTAACCTCTCATTCAAGGTAGCAGGTTAATGTATATGATAAATTTGTCTGCTAATGGCTCTTACAATTGATCGGCAGGTTCAGAGGCAGTCTCTGGCAAATAGCCTTAGATTATTCTTGGTTGAAGGCACATTTGTATGTGCAGACTAATTCAAAGGGACTCAAGCTATTTGGGAAAGATATTCAACTAAATTATATTTCTGGAATGTCAGTTCTAAGAATCAGAATTAAGCTCACTTCAAATACTGCAGTTCATAACCTTACTTTTGCAGCATTTCAGATGAATGGATATGGATTCATTGTCTCTGGGTTACTCTTGCCTTTCTTACATATGAAAGATTAAAACGTAATTGCTGGACTGGAAGACCTACATTAATCCTATGTACACCAGTAATTATCTATGTGACCTTGATTAATTTAATTAAATTCTTTGAGTCTTAATTTCCAGATGTTGGTTTATGGGCTTTGATAAGAGTATTGTTGAGTGACTATGTTGTTAGCATATAAAATCACCCATGCAACCCAAATTCCACTTGGCAATGATTCAAACTAACAAAATCTCTCTTATCTATTCTCTCCATTCACACCACCATCATCTCTTTCCAAGATTAAGTCAGCTGTCCTCTAACTCGTTTTTTACTACTGGGTTTTCCCTCCTTTCTCCTTTCTTCCCCTTCCTCCAGTTCACTTTCTTTCTTTTTTTTTTTAATGTTTATTCACTGTTGCACAATTTCCTCCTTTAATTTCCCTTCCCCCTCTCCAAGTCCACTTCACAGCCTACCTCTTATTCTGGACTATTATTGTACATATATGTTTTGTCTTTTTATTATCTTAATAATCACAATGGAAGTGATCTTTCTGAAATAATAATATGATCAATCTCTCTCTTGCCTAAGACTTTTCTGTTGTCTTTAATATAGTGTATTTTTATAACAAATATAGGAATTATATGGAGGTTTTGCAAACTCAGAACCTCCCTTGAATATTAGTTTCCTATATGTATGATGTGCATTACTTGCATGTGTATGTTATTTATGTGGGTAGGCTATTTGTAAACAAAATAAGTTAACATGCAGGTCTTTTGCCATGTCTTAGAACTGGCTTTAACTTGCTTCTTTGGCTTATTTCCACACTAGTTTTCCTCTTTTGATATCATGAAGCTCTTTGGTGGTTTTTTTTTTTTTCAGGTGCTTTTTCATATCTGGGGGAAGACCCATATTTTTTGCTTAAAATTCACTTCTCCCTGAGAAGCTGGCTCTTCCTACTTATCTTTCAGATCTTATCTTGCAAGATGATTTCTCTGTCTACTATGCCTTGCTGACCTCAATGGAATGCTTCTCTAGTTGTTTCTAATGACACTCATGTCAGCCGAATTTATAATCAGGGTCATATTACCCAATTAGGAAGTTAAGTGTGGCTTAATTGTGTTAATTTGTTAATTGGTAGTGAAAAGTCTCACCTGGGTTTCAGATTAGTAAGTAAGCCTGTGTTTACTTATAATTGTGTTACTGATGACTTCTTTCCTGTAAGGAGTCTAAATTTGAAGAGATTTTGACTCTATATGAAGTTGCTATGAGGTTGGGCGAGAGACAGATACCCACCATACCTAGCAGCAGACTCTTAGATGTGGGGGAAAATGTGAAACTGTTCATCACAGATTGGTAATGAAGCACGAGTAATCACTTACTTACTTTTTGCAGATTTAGCAACCCCTTTGATTATTACTTGCCTATATCTGAGGGAGAAAAATGTGCAATTTTTTCCTGAATGATTTACAGCCTCAGAAAACCCCCTGGAGAGTTAGCTATGAGTCACTTCAGACTTGATGACATGTAACAACAACTTGTGCTATGTGAATTGTGTGTTTATGCATGTTATTTATATGGATAATTCCCCTGTCATATATCCGGTGATTATCAGGTTGACTCCAACTCATGGAGACTTCATGAGTGTTCCATAGAGTTTCCAATGGAAGAACTTTTTGGAAATAAATCAGTTTTTCTTCCAAGCCAATTTTGGATGGACTTGGAGCTCCAGTCTTTGCATAAACCATCTAGGACATTAATAATTTGTACCACCTAGAATTTCTTTACACTGTATTGTTGTTGTTATGTACTGTTGAGTTGGAACCAAAACATAGCTAATGTTCTATTGGGTTTTCAGAGGCAATACATCTCACAGTAGGAGATTGCCCATTTTTCTCTATCAAAGCATATGACATATTTGGCTATATGCCTTCGGTTTGGCAGTGTAACTCCCTATCACTAAGCCATTAAAACTCTATATAGTGAATTGAAACAGACCAATTGCTGACCATCCAGCTGATTTTTGCAGGCAGTTAATCACACAGGATGACATATCCATCTTTCCTGTGGAGCAGCTTTAAGATTGTAGTGAAGCTTCTTACCACTACTCCACCAGAGCTCCCTTAGTATATAGTTCTACATTAAAACAAATAAACAAACATCAAGCAACTTTATGAATGTACATTAGCAAAAGAAGAATAAAATATTTTAAACTATTTTAATGGAATTTCTTTTTACTACCAACAATTACATTTGAGCATATAATCCACATTCAGAGACATCAGAACATGTGTCTTTCTCTCTTTCATTGCTGCTGAATTGCTTTCTCTCTTTCATTGCTGTTGAATTGGGACTAATAGCTGACTCTCAAGTGGATTTTCAGAGGTTGCAAGCTGCACAGAAGGAAAATGATCAAGGAGAAGATTTTAATAACTGGCCATTGGGTTCCAGTGGTAAGAACCTCAAGAAAACAAAGATTTTTACCATTGAACCAATAGGCAGTGCCATGATGGATGGAAAAGAAATTGAAACTATCAATGGATTCATTTTGCTGACATCCACAGTTAACACCCTTGGTACCAGCAGTCAGGAAGTAAGAAGTTATAGTACAAATTTCATGGAAATTGAGTCATTTTTAAGCTAAACTACAAAAACAAACAAACAAGCACCAACCCAATCCTAGTGATGATAAGGAACTTGATCGAATAGTGAATTATATTGACCTGTTAACTGAAAGGTTGGTGACTGGAACCCAACAACAGCTCTGTGTGAGAAAGATGAGGTAGTCGGCTCCCATTAAGATTTAGAGCTTCAGAAACCTGATGGGGCAGATCTACTCTATCATCTATTCTCTTTACCCTTTCATTGTCATCAGGTTGGAATCAACTCACTACTAACCTTTCAATTGAGTTCAGAAGCTGTAAATTGCATGGAAGAAGATTGCATATCTTTCTCCCTTAGAGCAGCTGGTGGTTTGGAACTTCCTGCCTTTTTTGGTGTTCAGCACACCCCTTATCTACCAGTTCACCGTGCTCAGCGTTGCTATATGATTATTATAGGTAGGAAGTGACTAAGGGAAATAGAAACAGAAGAGTAAAAACAAAAAAATGTACATTGGTAGCCTTGAGGAAGCATATGAATCGTAATGACTGTTAAGAATACTACATGCCCACCTACAAGTGTGCTGGGTACATAACTTTTTTCCTAATTATGCTAGGGTTTTTTTGGTTTTTTACAAAATTCAAATACATGAATCTTAAGGGAGCTTTATCTTTAACATAGTAACTGGATAATTATCAAATGTCTTCATGAAACTGTAGTTGTCTCACTTTCTTTTGCCTATTTCTCATGTGTTTCAATAGCCAACTACTTTTCCTGTGTCATTTCAGCTCTTTTAATATTTGATTCATTAAAGGAATGATTTCTTTTTGTTTATTATGTCTGGAGAGGGCATTTTGGACTGTATTAGGAGTGAGAGGAACAATTGAAGTTTTTGTCAGTATTTTAGCATTTCCTTAAAAGGCACATATTATTTTTATTCTTGTGTGCCATCGTTCATAAGATAAAAATATTCTATTTGATCCAGGGCTGGGATGTCATCCTTGAGTATTGTTAAAGTGTCAGTCCCAATCTATTAATTAGTTGCCTAGAGTGAAATCTCTGGGTTTACTCTGCAGTTAACATTTCCTTTGCATATCATTGACACTGACTCACATCAACTCTATAGAGTGGGGTAGAACTGTCCCCAAAGGGCTTCTGAAGCTAAAGATCTTTACAGAAGTAACTGGTGGGTTCAAGCTGCTGGCTTTTGCAGATCAGTGCTAAACCACCATGAATCCTTTGCATTGTTTAAGTCAAAACCGTACTTACTGGCATTGAGTTGATTATAAACAATAGCTCTGTGGCATGTATCTTCCCTCACTACCGCCTCAAGCAAAATTCTTTCTCTAAAGTTGGTACATGGGATTTGGACTTATATGCTCCTAAACAACAGATAGATAATAGTGTGAGAGACCAGTAGCAGTGTGTCGTGCAAATAATCACAGAAGTGACTTGTGATCATATAAAGAGGAGTCTGGGGAAGGGAGGGTTTGACCAGGTACTCAAGTTTGAAAGGAATAAGGATGTAGCAGGGAAAGGGAAGAGGCAAGTCACACGTGCTTAGAGGTAGGGAGGATAGTGGATGTATTGGTTATTTCTGTAAGGGGAGTGTCTTTCATCTGCTCGGTAAAAATGCTTGTGTGCCAGATACTGTTCTAACTTTCAGCATCCAAATTAAGACAGACAAGGAAGAAAGACTGGCAATCCACTTCCAAAATATAACAGGCCTTTGAAAACCCTATGTACAGCAGAACACACTTAGAGTTAACTAATAGATATGACTATGACAACTGAAGCAGAGACAAATTTGGAAACACAAAGGAGGAGAAACAGTTGGAAGAAGAAAATAATAATTAGTATGTGGAATATGAGAAGCATGGAAGTAGGAAAAGTAAACATTATAAAGAAAGAAATGCAACACATAAATATTGACATATTGAGTATAAGTGAAATGACATGGACTGGCTTGGGACGTTTTGAATCCCATGATCTTATGATCGATTATGGTGGAGATGGAAAGGTGAGAAAAAAAATGGGGCTGCTCTGTAGTTAAAAAGGCCGTTTCTAGATCTATCTTGAAATACAAATTGTGAGTGACAGGATAATATCCATATGCATACAAGGAAGACCTATTAATACCACTATCATTCAAACTTATGTGCCTACAACCAGAGCCAAAGAGGAGAAAATAGATAATTTCTATCAACTGTTGCAGTGAGATATCAATCCAACACATAATCAAGATACATTAATAATAATGGATAACTGGAATACAAAAGTTGGGAACCAGGTACAAGGATCAGTACTCGGAAACAGAAATGAGGCTAGGGATAGAATGATAGAATTCTGATTTATTCATAGCAAATATCTTTTATAAGAAACATAAACACAGGTTATACACATGAATTTCACCTGATGGGTTGCACAGGAATCAGATCAACTATATTTGTGGAAGAAATTGTTGGAGAAGTTCAATATCAGCAGTGAAAACAAGGCCAGGTGTTGATTGTGGAAAAGACCATCAACTGCTCATATGCAAGTTCAAATTAAAGCTAAAGAAGGTTAAATCATGTCCTCAGAAATGAAAATTTGGCCTTGAGTCCATCCATCATGAATTTAAAAACCAACTCAGGAATAGGTTTGAGGGCTTGAACAGAACACTAATGAATGAAGACCAGGTAAGCTGTGGGAAGCTATCAAGAATATTGTTCATGAAGAATGCAAAGTGTCGTTACAAAGAAGGAAGAAGACCCAAACTGATGTCAGAAGAGACTTTGAATATTGCACTAGAGTGCTGAGAAGCTAAAGCAAAGGAAAGAAATCAAGAAGTTAAGGAGTTGAATAGAAGACTTCAAAGGGCGGTTCAGGAAGACAGGAGCTAGAGTTGGAAAATCAAAAAAGCCGAACTCGCTCAGCATTTTTTAAGCTGAAGTAACTCAATAACAAATCCAAGACACGAGTTGCCGTGCTTAAGGATGCTATGGGCAGAATATTGAATGATTCAGGAAGAACTAAATGAAGATTGAAGGAATATACAGAGTCATTTTAACAGGACAAATGCTCTGACATAGAGGAATTTCAAAAAACAACATACGAGCAAGAGGAAATGGTGATGAAGGAGGAAGTTCAGTCTGCTCTGAAGGACGTGGCAAAAAACCAAAGCCCCAGGAATTGATGGAATACCAATTGACATATTTCAGCAAACAGACTATGATCTGGACGTGCTCACCAAGTTGTGCCAAGAAATCTGGAGTATAACTACTTGGCCAACAGATTGGAAGAGATCCATATTTATGCCCATTAAAAAATGTGATCCAAAAGACTATGAAAATTATTGACAATACCACTAATATCACAGAGTAGCAAAATCCTGCTGAAGGTTATCCAGAATTGATTGGAACACTACATTGACAGAGAATTACCAGAAATGCAAGCTGGGTTTAGAAAAGGTCATGGCACTAGAGACATTATTGCCAATGTCAGATGGATCTTGGAAGAAAGCAGAGTACCAGAAGAATGTCTATGTGTGCCTCACTGACTATGCAAAGGCATTTGAGTGTGTGGATCATAACAAATTGTATCTAATCTGGAGGAAAATGGTAATTCCAAACACTTGATTGTACTTAGGCAAAACCTTTACTTGGATCAGGAAGCAGTCCTCAGAACAGAGCAAGGAAACACTGAATAGTCCAAAATCAGGAAAGGAGTGCATCAGGGATGCATCCTGTACCCATACCTTCCCAACCTGTATGCAGAACAGATCATTTGGGAAGCAGGGCTTTATGAAGAGGGATGTGGCATCAAGATTGGAGGAAGACTTATCAACAGCCTACGATATGCAGATGACACAACTTTGTTTATCGAAACTGAAGGAGACCTGAAATTCTTGCTGCAGGAGGTCAAGGATTGTAGTCTTTAATGTGGATTGAAGCTCAACATCAAGAAGACAGACTCTCACTACTGGAACAAGTGTCAGTACCATATTAGATGGAGAAGAGATTGAGGTTGTTAGCAATCACAGCTTGCTTGGCTCCACAGTCAACACTCTTAACACTGTTGTTGTTGTTGTTGTTATGTGCCGTTGAGTCATCTGCAACTCATAGCTACCCTATGTACAACAGTCCTAAACTCTACCCTATGCTGTGCCAACCCCACCATCTCCAACACACTTGCCCCCATTATTACCCCAGTCACTGAATCAATCCATCTCATCGAGGGTCTTCCTCTTTTGCACTGTCCCTCCACTCTCCCAAGCATGACGTTCCTCTCTAAGGAGTTGTCCCTCCTTAAAACATGTCCAAAGTGTGTCAAACGAAGCTTCAAAATCCTTGCCTACAAGGAGCAGCCCAGCTTCACCCTCTCCAGGACAAACCTGTTCGTTTTCCTAGCAGTAC
>NW_006399953.1:2901816-2903217 GCF_000299155.1 Elephantulus edwardii
ACATGCATCTGAGAGTTTGACAATGAACAAAAAAAGATTTAAAAAGAATGCTTTTGAAATATGGCATTGGATATCCCATGGATTGCCAAGAGAACAAACAAATTTATCTTGTTATTTTTATTATGTTTGAGTTGCTTGCAACTTATAGCAACCTTATATAAAAGAGCACTTAGCCTTTATCCTGTGTAAACCTCACTGTCTCTGACACAACTACTCCCATTACCCCAGTCACTGAATCAATCCATCTCATCAAGAGTTTTTCTCTCTTGCACTGCCCTTCCACCTTCACAAACATGATATCCCTCTTCAAGGACTGTTCGTTCCCTCCTTACAACATGTGGATAGTATGTCAGGCGAAGCTTCAGAATCCTTGACTCCAAGGAGCAGCCTGGTTTCACCCTCTCCAGGACAAACCTGTTTGTTCTCCTAGCAGTCCATGGTATATTCAACTCTTCTCCAGCACCACAGCTCGAAGGCATAAATTCTCTTTCTAACACCCTGAGTCACTGACCAACTCTCCGACCCATAGCATGCAATTGTTAAGACTATGACCCAGATGAGGTGCATCTTAGTCTCCAGCCTGAAATCTTAGATGATAAAATATCTCATATTCTTTAGTCATTTCTCAACCTTTTCCCATGGAGAAGTTGATAGATTTTAACCACTTGAATTTGACATTGCACTTTGAACTTCTTACTTCTTGCCATTAGGCCACCAGAATACTCTCGAAAGGAGTAAGTCTTTGAAAAAAGACATCATGCTGGGAAAGGTACAAGGTCAGTGAAAAAGAAGAACCACCTCAATGAGATGGAATGACACAATGACACAAGAATGAATTTGATCACAATAGAAAACATGATAAGGATGAAGAATGGGCAAGGTTCAGAGCTTTTGTTCATAGGGTCACTATGAGAGGCAATTTCCTTGAGGGCACCTAACAACAACAACAATCTTTAGGGATCAGATAGCTAGATCTTTCATTTTGTTTAGTTAGTGGCTGAATACTTTAGTTGTTATACCAGCAGGGCTTCTCATTAGAGTTACTGAGCAAATGAAATAGTTAAACAGTGAATCACTGATTAAAATGTAAGAAGATTCTTAAGAGATTAAAGTAAATTTTTAAAGTAAATTTTTACCAAGTTTTCTTATAGGGTGTGTGTGTGTGTACATGTGTATGTGTGCATGCTTCCACTCTGGAACCACTTAGGTAGATATTAGATGAAGAAAATATTCTTTTACTGTTTATTATACAAAGGGAATTGAGTATTTTATAAATTCTAGATATAAGTCCCTTATCTGACATGTCATTACCAAACACTTTTTCCCAGTCTGTGGTTTCCCTTTTTATCCTGTTGGAGAAGTTTCTGGATGTGCATAGGGATTTGATTCTTAGAAGGTCCC
>NW_006399953.1:2905727-2917157 GCF_000299155.1 Elephantulus edwardii
ACATTTCTCCTCATAGAGCCCAGCCTCCCGGATATAACCTGTTCTACATAAATATTGAAAAGGTATGGAGACAGGATACAGCCTTGGCGTATACCCTTCCCAGTTTTGAACCATGCAGTCTTTCCTTGCTATGTTTTGATGACTGCCTCCTGATCCAAGTATAGGTTTCACATTAGCACAATCAAGTGTTCTGGGATTCCCATTCTTCTCAGAGTTACCCACAGTTTGTTATGATCCACACAATCAAATGCCTTTGTATAATCAATAAAACAAAGATAAACATTCTTCTGGTACTCCTTGCTTTCTTCCATTTAACATTAGCTACAATATCCCTAGTACCACAGCCCCATCTAAATTCAACCTGCTCTTCTGGTAGTTCTCTCTTGATGTGCTGTTTCAGTCATTTTTGGATAATATTCAGCAAAATCTTGCTTGCATGTGATACTTATGATATTGTTTGATAATTTCCACACTCTGTGGGATCACCTTTCTTTGGAATGGGAACAAATATAGATATCTTTCAGTCAGTTTGCCAAGTGGTTGTTCTACAGATTTCTTGACACAAGTTGGTGAACACATCTTGAGCAACATTTGTTAATTGAAATATGTCAATTGTTATACCATCAATTCCTGAGCATTCAGATTGAGACAGACTAGGAAGAAGTATTAGCCATCCACTTCCGAAATGGCAGGTCTTTGAAAACCCTATATAGAGCAGAACACACTTAGACTAGCAGATAGGGCAATAGACTTGGAACTTCAAGTATGGAAATAGTAAGGAGGAGTAACAGTTGTAAGCAGACACTAGTGGTTGGAACATGAAATGTGAGAATTATGAATGTAGGAAAGTTGGATATTGTTAAGGAAGAAATGGAGCGTGAGATGAGATGGACTGGTATGGTAAATTTTAAATCAAATGGTCATGTGATCTATTACACTGAAGATGAAAAGGTGAGGAAAAAATGGGGTTGCTTTCATAGTTAAAAAAGTCATTTCTAGTTGTGTCTTGAAAGATAATATTGTGAGTGGCAGGATAATATCCATATGTATACAAGGAAGTCAAGTGAATACCACTATCATTCAAATATATGCACCAACAACCAGAGCCAAAAAAGAGGAAATAGATGATTTCTATCAACTTTTGCAGTCAGAGATCGATCAAACATGCAATCAAGATGCTTTAAGAGTGATGGATAACTGGAATGCAAAAGTTGGGAACAGAGAAAAAGGATCCCTAATTGGAAAGCATGGACTTGGTGACAGAAATAAAGCTGGAAATAGGATGATAGAATTTTGAACAATCAACAATTTATTTGTTGCAAATATATTTTATAAGAAACATAAACACAGGCTATACACGTGGATTTCACCCGATGGTATGCATAGGAATCAGATAGATTATATCTGTGGAAAGAACCGCTGGAGAAGCTCAGTATCAGCTGTGAAAACTAGGCCTGGTGCTGATTGTGGAACAGATCACCAACTACTCATATGCAAGTTTAAACTGAAGCTAAGGAAAGTGAAATCAAGCCCACAGGAATCAAAATACGACCTTGAGTCTATCCCACCTGAATTTCAGAACCATCTCAGGAACAGGTTTGAGGGCTTGAACACTAATGAGTGAAGACCAGATGAGTTACAGGAAGATATCAAGAATATCATCTAGGAAGAGTGCAAAAGATCATAGCAGAGATGGAGGAGGAAGAAAACACCAAAAGGGATGTCAGAAGAGACTCTGAATATTGCACCGGAGTGCTGAGAAGCCAAAGCAGAAGGAAGAAATCATGACATTAAGGAGCTGAACAGGAGATTTCAAAAGGCTTTGCAACAAGGCAAAGTATAACGAAATTTGCAAAGAGCTGGAGTAAGAAAATTAAAGAGGCCGAACTTTCTCAACATTTCTTAAGCTTAAGGAACTGAAGAGGAAATTCAAGTCTCAAGTTGCAATACTTAAGTATGCTTTGGGCAGAATATTGAGATGGAAAAAGTATACAGAGTCATTATACCAAAAATAATTGTCAGACAAAGAAGAATTTAATGAAACAACATATGAGCAAGAGCCTATGGTGATGAAGGAAGAAGTTCAGACTGTTTTGAAAGAATTGGCTAAGAATAAGGCTCCAGGAATTGATCGTATACCAATTGACTCTTAACACTAGCAGTCAGGAAATAAAAAAGCAGATTGCATTGGGAAAACCTGCTGTCATGGACCTCTCCAGAGTGCTGAAAAGCAACAATGTCAGTCTAGCGAAAAAGGTGTGCCTAATCCAGGCCATTTTCTTCTCAATTACTTGCTATGCTTCAGAGAGCTGGACAATGACTATGGATGACAGAAGAAAAGACACCTTTGAGCTGTGAACATACCATGGATTGAAAAGAGAACAAATAGGTCTGTCTTAGAGGTGGTGCAACCAAGTCTCTCCATGAAGACTAGGATTTTGAAGCTCTGTCTCACATACTTTGGGTATGTGGCCAGGAGAGATAGGTCCTTGGAGAAGGACATTATGCTTGGAAGGGAGGAGGAACAGCGCAGGAGAGGAAGACCCCAGATTAGATGAATTGATACAGTATCTGGGGCACTGGGGGTTGGTGTGTCCGAATTAGTGAGACTGGCTCAGGACAGGAAAGGGTTCAGAGCTGCTGTATATATAGTCGCTACACATCACAAGCAACTCAATGGCATATAACAATAAAAACATACTATATTGGGTTGTTGTTGGTGTTTTTTAAATTTATGCCTCTTGTTTAGAATCAACAAGACCTTGTAGAGGGCCTTTGTATTTATAAGTTGGTAGCTATTATATTTTTGACGAACATTTTTCTAAGAGGTATAGCACTCTTCTGTCAGTATGCTGTACTGAGGTA
This sequence comes from Elephantulus edwardii, assembly GCF_000299155.1. NCBI lineage: Eukaryota > Metazoa > Chordata > Mammalia > Macroscelidea > Macroscelididae > Elephantulus > Elephantulus edwardii. Next base: position 2,908,593 of record NW_006399953.1, read on the forward strand.
TCCTGGGGTTACTATCTATGCTGCTGAACCTTGTGCCATTGGGGTGTCAAATTCCATAACATGGTGAACAGTGTTTGGTGGATAGTCCAGTTGAAGACAGGTTTGGAAGCAGGAGTGGCATCCACTTCCTAAACAACATACCTCTGAAAACTCTATGAACCTTAATAAATTACCATAGTTATAGAAAGGCTTCATGCAGGCCTTTTGTTCATAGGGTCTCTATGCGTTGTGCTCAACTTAATGGCAATCAAAAACAATGTTGTTTGACAGAGTAGAACTGCCTGGAGGCTTTCCAAGTCTGTTACTCTTTATGAGGGTAGACTGCCTCATCTTCCCAAGCAGAGCATCTGATGAGTTCACTCTGACTCAGTGTCCTCTATGTGCAAAAGAACCAAACTGCCCGGTTCATTGCTTCAAACCAAAAACCCGTTGCTCTTCAGTCAACTCTGACTTACAGTAGAATCTTCTGGTTGGTTTCTGAGGGTGTAAATCTTTATGAGAGAACACTGCCTCCCTTTCTTTCATGGATTAGCTGTTGGATTTGAACCACTGACCTTTCCACCTGTAGGCCCAACATGTAAAGCACTATGCCAATAGGGCTCCTTGTTCACTGCTTATAATTACTGGTTTTTGAAGATATACTATCCACGACTGTTCATGTAGACCTGGTGTCTCCCTCAGTATTCTGGGCTATTCTGTTCCTCATTCTCACTCAGCTATAGAATAGGGGTTGGGTCTCTTGTTCTATCAGTGTAGTCCTCTCTGCTACCCTGGAAAAGCCATTTCCTTCCATGGTGGTTGGGCACTGCTTCCAGAGTTCTGAGTTCCTGCTGTTCCTTGCCACTTTGCTGAGAGGTCTCTATGGCAATGTAACTTTAGCAGCCTCTTTATCTCAAATAGCTCCCTACCCAGAAGCTCCTGCTGCCAAGCTCTTTAATCCTGAATTCTCCATGTAGAACCATAAGGTTTACTTAATAAACTCCTCTTGCACTAGTTAGTTACAAAGATTACTGCATTGCCTCTGCATTACCTTGTAGAGCCGAAAATGGCATCTCAACTTCTCATCCTTCAATTCAGCCATTATCCCATTGTGATAATGAGGTTTACGGATTTCTCAGGAAAAGGATCTCTTTCATGAAATAAAAGTAATAAGCTTTCCTCTCCTCAGTATAGGCTCTGCCTGCTCTAATTACAATATTTTAATGTAACTTTACTACTTGAATTGATTAATCTTTTTATGAAGGTCTATTTTCTGTCAAAATTCACAATTAAAATAGCATGCAGATCGATATAGGAGTCTTTTATATGCTTAGAACTATGATACAATTTGCACAAAATATTATGACAGTATAGAGGAGGGGACAACTTGCTGTCAGATATTTAAAGTTTATGTTAAAGGAAGATTAAGAATTTCCAGGTGGACAAGAGGCAAACGGACATACATGACAATAACACCAGGAGCTAGCATAAGCCAAGGGGTGAAGAAGACATTAATGTATGTTCATGGTTGAGCAATGTAAAATGTAGTGTGACCTGGATGAATATATTGTACGGGTGAATATGTGTGAGAATGAGACTTACGGTTTTATTATTAAATAAGTACTGAACAAGATTGATGTCTGATGGAAACTCACATTTTCATTTTGCCAAATCTTATCTTTTCTCTACAATTAACGATTAGAAATTTGTGTAGTAAAAGACCAACACACTTGGACCATCAATTAGTATAGACAATATGATTAATAAGCTTTACAGTTCATATAGAATGGGAGACCAAATGCCTATAATCTGAAACAAGAGATCCTGCCCAGCCTGTTAAGTAGAGATGATACCTTTCGCTAACAGTGGCTGCCAGCATGTGGTACCCTATTTTTTTAGTCTCTACCTCCCCATTCTGTTTCTGGTCTCTGTGTTGTGGCTACAAAAAAATAGAAGTGGAAATAGAAGTAGTGGTTTTTGTTATGTGCCATCAAGTCAGAAAGCTCTCATAGCTGGTCCTGCAGTGGGTTTTCAGAGGCAGTAAACTGCATGGCAATTGACTGCATATCTTTCTCCTGTGGAGCAGCTGGTGAATTCAGTGTGCCTTTGGCTTGGCAGCGTAACTCTTTACCACTAGATCACCAAAGTTCCCGAGGAGTAGTGCTATAGGTCCTCTTTTTTCATTCATTATCTACTGTCTACCTGTCTGTTTGGCATACTGCAGTAGCTTGCATGTTGCTGCTGTAATGGAAGCTATGCCATCAGTATTTTAAATAACTGCAGGGTTGTCTGTGATGGACAGATTTTAGTGGATTTTGGAGACTGAGGCATATAAGGAAGAAAGATCTGTTTATCTGCTCCAGAAAATAAGCAATGAAAACCTCATGCATTACAAGTAGTATGTTATCTGATTTGTTTGCTTTGGACATGTGTTCAAAAGGGAAGAATTTCTGTGGGAGGGCTTCATGCTTGAGAGGTAGAGGGTCAGGTTTCAAGGATTACATAGGTGGATGGCACTGTCACAATAGTCATGGAGATGCTCTTGAATGTGTCGGTGACTGTGAGAAGGGTGGAGGATTAGGCGATGCTCTGTTGTTGCCCATGGGTTGGAGCTGATTTGATGGTATCTGTGTGTCTGTCTCAGTTCAAATGGGAAATAACCTCCCTTTCTGGAGGAGTGTGTCTGAGCAGCCAGCCTCTCACCAGACTCCTAGTTTTAGCTCTGCCAGAGAGGGTTTCCTTAACGTGGAATTGACCGCCTGATTCTTACCTGTCTTACCTGATTCTGTTCTTGCACTTTCACAGCACATCTCCTCTCCTTCCTAGTTAGAGAACAAGTAGCAATATACTTTGAAGGGTCTTCAATTTTTGATTTAACTTTATTTTTAACACCTAGAGAAGAATTCCAAAATCTATTGCTCTATCTTCCAGTTTCATCTCTCATTTATTTCAAATGCCCCTGGGTTGTGCAAATGGTTTGAGATTGATTATTGACCTGGTGTTGCTGTTATAATTCCATCCACTTAGAACCAATCCACAACTGACCCTTCAGTGGATTTTCAGAGGCATTAAATCAATTCACACAGGAAGAGATTACCCTTCTCCCATGGAGCATCTGGCAGATTTGAATAATGCTCTTATGTGTTGGCAGAACAATTATTTACCACTATCCTGCCATTCATGATCATTAGACTAAAGGTAGAAAAATAGATCTATTAGGGAGCTCTGGTGGCCTAATGGCAAGAAGCTGTGCTGCAATCCCAAAGGCACATGGTTCGAGGTCACCAGTTGCTCTGCAGGAGAAGGATAGGCAATCTCCTGTGTGATTACTGACTCTGAATACCCACTGGAGGGTCAGCTATGAGTTGGTTCTAACTCTACAGTACACAACAACAACAGCAACAGGTGGTGCAGGGAGATCTGGCAGCCTATTGGTAAGAATCTGTGCTACAATCCCTAAGGCATGCAGTTCAAATCTGCCAATGACTTGCTCTGCATAAGAATGGACAATCATCTCCAGTGCACTTTAAGCCTCTGAAAACCCACTGGAGGTTCGGCTAAAGGTCTGCTCTGACTTGACGTTACACAACAACACAACAATTGGTACTGCAAAAGAAAAGATTGACAATCGGCCCCCACTATGATTATAGCCAAGAAAATGGTACAGAGCAATTTTACTCTGTTACACGGGGCCCACCACAAGGAAAAAATTTACTTGACAGCAAGACTATTTTATTCTAATTATCTTACCTCCTTATCTTCTTTTACTAAAAAGTAGTTATTTAAGTTACTGTAGTTTACAAGTATTTAACAAAAATGTTCTCCTTTTCCTTTAGTTTAGGAAACATTTTATTTTTAAAGTATTTGTTAGCTTTCTGAAAAATGACTCAGTCCACGTGACTAACTTGGAAAATAGCTTTTAACTGTTGTTTAAAATCCATAATATAATTAGGTCATGGTTTCCTATGTTGATATTTGCTTCACAGTCATTCTGATAGCTGATAGTTTAATTGAATTTTCATGCGCCTGGAACAGATGTTGAAAAGCTGCTCCCCCATCAGTGTAAAAATGTTAGTCATGCAAATTTAGAGAAGCGTTCTTTGTTCTTTGGTGCATTTTGAGGCTATCACTTTAAAAATTGACTCTTTAAACCATACACATTGACATTAACAAGACCTTTAACCATGTCTTCTAATTCAATCATGAGTGATGAAGCAAAATGTGAATTTCAAAAACATGGAGTATACTGGAGTATGAAAAATTGTGAGTTGATGACCTACTAGAAATATAATTTCCTTTAGAAAATAAGGGTAGTGAGTAAATTGCCTAACAGTGAAGACTCATGACTAGTAGAATCTGAAACTATGTGCTGTGCTCCAAGATGAAAGGTGGCCATGCCAGTTCGAATGTGATGATTAACAGTCTTCCACATCGGGTTCCTGAACTGTCTCACGAAAACTCTCCTGAGTCTCCCATTCCATAATTTTACCCTATTTTTTTCCCTGTTTTAGTGATTATTCTGGCATACTCTTATTTTCTAAATTTGAGTCTGTTCGGGTTTTGCTTTGTCAGTTGTAACTGAGCCAATTTGAAGCTATATATTAATCAGAGAAGTTAAAATTAGAAGTGGCCATCAAAAAAGACACTTCAAAAAATATTAAAGTGAAGAGTATGATGTAAACTGCATTTCAAAATTGTTTACCATGAGCAAAGGGTAGAGAATAAAAGTGACTATGCTTTTCATTATCCTATATACTTTTTAAAATATATGTCAGCATGCCAAAAGTTATTTTTCTTTTTCTCTTGATTAGTGTCAGAGTATATTGTGTGTATTTTTGGTTTGACTGAAATTTGGGGGGAAACAGATGCACACATTATATGGGGACCTAAAATAACATTACCAAGAGTTCTATTAAAATACACAAAACACCTAGAATTTATAGTAATTACGCACCACCTTATAAATAATGGAAGAGACTTAATCACGTTGACCTTGCTCAATCATAAATAACAAGGCTGCCTTAAATGCATTCTAATTGCCCCCTCATTATACAGAAACTTTTATAATCCTTTCCAGTCATGGAAACCCGTTACAGTTCTCCTTTGAGTTGTTAGGTTCCTTTCCTGGCAATTTTTTCTCAGTATTATTTCCCCTCATGGACTCCCCGTTGTTCTGTGTGTGTTTATTTTGTACTGTAATCTCTATCTCATCGACACAAGTGGTTCTCAAGGTCTGTCAATTTCTGTAGACCTTAGAAGTGTCTACCTGGGCAGAGAGCTAGCCAACACACGTCTGCTCTATATTTGTCCCATGAAAAGGTGTAAAACCATTAGTTTTGAGACTGCCTCTGCTGTGTAGGCAATTATGTGAAACATTTCCTGCCTTCAATGTTGTTGATTGCCAGAGTATGGGAAATAAGACATATATCTATTTTAAGGATAATTTATATACTTAAAAAGAATAAAAGCTCTTAACAACTATGAGATATCATCTCACCCCAGTAAGAATAGCAAAATTTAACAGAACAGCAAACAACAAATACTGGCGATGTTGTGGAGAAACTGGAACCCTTATCACTGTTGGTGGGGATGTAAAATGTTGCAACCACTATGGAAGGCAGTATGGTACTTTCTCAGAAAGTTGGAAATAGAAATACAATTTCAATCAGCAGTTCCACTGCTGGGAATATACCCTAAAGAAACCAGAAGACCTACTCAAGCATATATATGCTCACCCATGTTTACTGCAGCTAAGTTCACAGTAGCAAAGAGTTGTAAACAACCTAAGTGCCCATCAACGAATGAATGGCTAGAGAAGCTGTGGTATATTCACATAATGGAATACTATTGCTTTGAAAAACAGGGAACTCATGAAATATTATACAATATGGGTGACCCTGGAGGACTTTATGCTCAGTGAAATATCTTAGTCACAAAAGGACAAATACTGCATAGTGACACTATTTTAAAGTGGGACTGACATCTGAGTTGCGGGGAAACTAAAAGGGAAATAATAATGTATACTGCATTGAAACAGATGAGAGAGAGAACTGTTTAGAAGGAGTAAATGATTAGGTATTCTTGAGATAAAAAGTGTTCAGAATGAAAGCTGCATAGTGGAGTGGACTAGGGGGAGGTGGTAGATTGTATAACAATGAACGATGTTTTTTTTTTTTTTACTCTTCAAAGAGAAAAATCAAACTGGGGTTGGGGAGGGATGGACAGGGAGGAAAGTGTGCAAAAATTAATGAATAGAAATCCAAAGTCTCTGTAAACTTTCATTGAAATAAACTTTTAAAAAAGCACATCAGCAGAGAACTGCCGGAAGTCCAGGCTGGCTTTAGAAGGGGTCGCGGTACAAGGGATATTGTTGCTGATGTTAGATGGATTTTGGCTGAAAGCAGAGAATACCAGAAGAATGTCTATCTGTTTTTCATTGATTATGCAAAGGCATTTGACTGTGTGGATCATAACAAACTGTGGCTGACTCTGAGAAGAATGGGAATCCCAGAACATTTAATTGTGCTAATGCGAAACCTATACTTGGACCAAGAGGCAGTAGTCAGAACAGAGCAGGGTAACACTGCATGGTTCAAAATTGCGAAGGGTGTATGCCAGGGATGCATCCTGTCTCCATACCTTTTCAACATGTATGCAGAGCAGATTATCCAAGAAGCTGGGCTCGATGAGGAGAATTGTGGCATCAGGATTGGTGGAAGATCTATTAACAATCTGCGTTATGCAGATGACACAACCCTGCTTGTTGAAACTGAGGAGGACCTCATGCACTTCCTGCGGAGGGTCAAGGACTGCAGCCTTCAGTATGGACTGGACTGAGGCTCAATGTCAAGAAGACAAAGATTCTCACCACTGGACCAATTGGCAGCGTCAGGATGGATGACGAAGAGATTGAGAGTGTTCACAGCTTCAGTTTGCTCGGCTCCACAGTCAACACTCTTGGTACCAGCAGTCAGGAAATCAAAAAGCGTATCGTGATGGGAAAGTCTGCTGTTAGGGACCTCTCAAAGGTACTCAGGAGCAACAGTGTCTCTATAGAGACTAAGGTGCGCCTGATACAGGTCATGGTCTTTGCAATCGCTTGTTATGCATCAGAGAGTTGGACAATGACTAGGGAGGACAGAAGGAGAGTGGATGCTTTTGAGCTGTGGTGCTGGAGAAGGGTACTGAATGTACCATGGACTGCCAGGTAAACAAACAGATTCATCTTGGAGAGGATTAAACCAAGCTACTCCTTGGAGGCAAGGATTCTGGAGCTTCGGCTGACATACTTTGACATGTTGCCAGGAGGGACGGGTCCTTGGAGAGAGACATCATGCTTGGGAGGGTTGAGGGACAACGCAGGAGGGGAAGACCCCTTATGAGATGGATTGATTCGGTGACTGGGGTAATCGGGATGGGTGTGTCAGGGGCTGTGCGGTTGGTGCAGGATAGAACAGGGTTTAGGGCTGTTGTGCATAGGGTCGCTATGAGTCGGAAACGACTTGACAGCACATAACAACAACAACAAATAGTTGTGTTAGAGGCACATATTATTACTGATATGGTAAGCTTCGAGTTTTTTATAGGATAAGAAGAATAAGCTTAGAAATAAAGATTAATAAATAAAGATATAGGACAAAAATAAACCCTAAATTTCCAGTAAAACATTTGAAAGATAGGAATATATCTCTATCTCTATCTCTATCTCTATCTCTATCTCTATCTCTGTCTCTGTCTCTGTCTCTGTCTCTATCTCTATCATCTCTATCATCTCTATATCATCTCATCTCTATATCTCTGTAATCTGTTAGGGAAAATATTTATCCTCAAATCATATATAATTTTTTTTTTGTTTTTTTTTTAAATCATATATAATTTAAACTATGTTGTGTGGTTGTATACAGTAGAGTCAGAACTAACTCATTGCTGACTTTTCAGCATGTTTTTAGAGGCAGTTAACTGCATGAGGGGAAGCTGCCCATCTTCCTCTTTTGCAACAGTTTGTGGATTTGAGCCACTTACCTTCCGGGTGACAAAAAAATTCCTTCATCAAAAGCTTCTCTCTCTCACTCTAAGCATACATGCACACATACCATGTGCACACCCTTTCAAGGGAAAAAAGACATGCTACATATATATTTGTTAAAAGAATGCACGTTCATAGAAATCTCTGGTGGCCTAGCAGGTAAGGATTTGTGCTACCCATGTGCTACCAACCCAAAGCCAGTGACTGATTCCAATTCACTTGCTTCTCCAGACAAGAACTAAGAGCATTCATTTTCTGAGCAATTTGTTGTTTCTGAGACCATACTGGAGGGTCGGCTATGACTTGAATTGCAGTCAATGGCAATGAGTAAGAATACAAGAATGAAAATGGCTTTATTTCTACTTTGTAGAAGTTGGTGGATCTGCATATATATATTATAATACATAGTTTATTGGTCTACTAACCAGAAGATCGTATGCCAGGGATGCATCCTATCTCCATACCTTTTCAACCTATATGCAGAACAGATTATCCTGGAGGCTGAACTATATGAGGAGAAATGTGGGGTAAAGATTGGTGGACGATTTGTCAACAACCTG
>NW_006399953.1:2917910-2919690 GCF_000299155.1 Elephantulus edwardii
ACTCGACGGCACATAACAATAACAACAACAACCAGAAGATGGTGTGCTTCTACATGTGGGTCCTCAAGAGGAAGATGAGCAGACTCTTTCCATTAAGACACCCTCCTTTAAGTGCTTGGAAAGGCAAATAAAGGGTCCTATGAGTCAGAATTAATTTGATGATAGTGATGTGTGTGTGTGTGTATGTACCCCTAACAAGTTTGTTCTGACTATCAGACGACCGTCCAGCAGATTTAACAGGAGGAGACTGTCCATCTATTTCCTGTAGTGTTGTTGATGTGTTCACACTGACAGAGAAGTATCACCTTTGGGTTGACAACAAATTCCCTTTGGATTACATAACCAGTACTTCCTTCATGGATATATGTTGTTGTTTTTGTTGTTAAGTGCCCTTTAATCACCTGTGACTCATAGCAATCTTATGTACAACAGCTCTGAAGCATCCTGTGTTCTGAGCCAATCTCACTGTCTCAGACACACCTACCCGCATTACCATAGTTACTGTGTCAATCCATTTCAGCTGGGATCTTCCTTTCTTGCACTGTCCCTCCACCCTTCCAAGCATGATGTCCTTCTCCGAGGACTGGTTCCTCCTGGAAATATGCCCAAAGTATGTGAGACAGAAGTTAAAAATCCTAGCCTCTAAGGAGAAACTTGATTTCAGCTTCTCCAAGACAGACTTGTTTATTCTCTTGCCAGACCATGATATGTTCAGTACTCTTCTCCAGCACCACAACCCAAAAACATAGAATCTTCTGTCATCCTTCGTCATTGTCCAGCTCTCTGATGCATAGCAAGTAATTGGAATAATATATATTTATTAATATAGTAAGGAGTCTTGTCAGTCAGAGGTACAGTCATTAAGAACTAGGGTTTATAATAGGCGCCAGAGGAGAAACATAGGAAGACGGCAATGAGGTCCTACCAAAAGACAAAGGAAATAAAACAGCAGCTCATGGAGCCAGTAAATTCATATCACTCGTTAACCCAGTGCACAAGGGCCAATTAGGTGGCACAAAAAATTCCTTCCACTGCATAAGGTAAAGCTAAATTATTGAGGGTCCCAGAATGGAATGATATCTACATTCATTCTGCTGGGTAGAGCCACTCTTATCCTGGTAGTGGCTCTCTTTCTTAAGAAACATCCCTTTGTCTTTAACTAATTATCTGCCCGTGTTTTATATTCTTTCTCCATTCTCACAAAATGTATTTCAGGAAAAAACCTTGCTTGATTGTACTCAACTAAAAAGAACTTCTGGAAACTCTAACAGATGCTAACTGAAATATTGGCTGTTCTAACCCATGAGTCTCTCCATGGGAAATAGATGTGAGAGTCTATTCGCATAAAGATTGGAACTTTGGAAACTGCCCTCTAAAGTAATTGGTTTGGATTTGAGATATGGATATAAATTTATAGCTAGCTAGCTAGATATTCTAGATAAATAACACATATATATCCATGTATATGGATATGCATGTGTATATCTACCTATGTCTTTATATATCTCTATTTGTATATGTATATATCTACGTATTTACACTCGACTTTAGCAAAAAGGCCAAGAAGTGATCTCTCTTTCTCTCTATATATATGTGTATCTATCTATATCTACATCTGTATCATCTGTATCTTTCATCTATCTATCTATCTATCTATCTATCTATCTATCTATCATCTATCAAGACAAAGAGAGTTCTAGTGGCCTAGTGGCAAGGAGCTGCACTGTAATACTGAGGGCATGTGGTATAAATCCACCAGCTGCTCTGTGGGAGAAAGATG
>NW_006399953.1:2920535-2921043 GCF_000299155.1 Elephantulus edwardii
ACACACACACACACACACACACACACAAGGTTGGAGGTGGAGGTTTTTGACTATTCAGAAGTATCTCAGAATAAAGGCCTGATAATCAATTTAAAATAAAATTAGTCACTGAAAACTCTGTGGAGCATAGTTCTATGTTGAAGCACATGGTGTCAATCATGAGTAAGAATCCGTTTGATGGCAATTGCTATTTTGTACACATACCCACAAAGCTGTTTTGTGTGTGTGTGCATCTTCCCAAGCATTAAAAGACAAAAAAGAAGAAGACAAAGGATACGTTAAATTATGAACAGTAAGTAGGATTTGGTGTCAAGTGTAAGAACGACACAACGTTAAAAGCATAAAGGCATGGCAATGGACCTGGTCAAAAGGAAAATGTCAGCAGTCGATGTTTTTGGAATCACAAAAGCCAAGAAAGCTTAAGATACACCTCTCAGATAATGGGTTGGACAATGGAAGATATTTTCTGAAGGGACTTGGTAGATGAGAAGGGTTATCCTGGTGGAGG
>NW_006399953.1:2923448-2940720 GCF_000299155.1 Elephantulus edwardii
GCTATGAGTCGGAAACGACTCGACAGCACATAACAACAACAACACAATGCTCAATGGTTGTATATGTTAATCAGTTTTATTTTAATTACACTTCACATATATTGACTTCAACAATATGGACATAAGAAGTCAGAAACTATCTACTCAAGTGTTCACACTTGTGCTCAAGAGTTGAAATAGTGATGATCAGGTAGAAATCATGCTAGTGGTTCAATCGTTAAATAGTAATCGAGGACCATTGGCTCAGATCTACCAGTCACTCCACTGCAAAAGATGTCACAGTGTATTTCCTTAAAGATTGCAACAATGAAAATCGTATTATGGGGCAGTTCTATTCTACCTGTGGCATTACTAGGTTTGGAATACCTGGATAGCAGCGGTGGTCTGGGTTCTTAATTAGCAAACTACCATTTGTTTGCCACATGGATTATTACCAATGAGATGACTGGTAAAGAAAGCAGTGGTGCCATTATCATAAAAGATTGCTCTTCTGTTGTTAATAGTAAGCGTTTTTCATCCATGTGATTTGGGCATGAATAAATAATGGACACAGATATACTGTTTCTCACTCTCCATGACTTTGTTCTGAGCTTGCCATTCTTATCAGTGGAATAAATTGATAAGTGCCTGCAACAGAGGCTGCAGAATGAACAATGAGAGCAGACTTCCCATTAGTTTTACCTGCTGGCTCATAAGGTTTGTCCTGTACAGCTTCCCTGGGCTTATTACTAGCCACTGAACAAATACTTCTGGTTAACAGCAAAATTCATCAATACGCAAATGGAAAACAAATCAGCTTAACAATAAAGTTGAAAAATAATCATGGTCTCAAAGGGGGAATCTGCAAGGTGACTTTATAGTAAGAGAGATAACAAAATTGCTGGGATGTGACTCGAATTTACACTGCAAATGACTGTCACAGGCTGTACCAGAGAATTCCAAATGGCAGTGGTGTGATTACTGCGCAAAAACATGTTTGTGCTTTCCAGGATAGACAAGAACAACAACTGTTTTCTGAAAAGGAAAACTCAGAGTACTTTGCTATTTCAGGGTGGAAGCACTCGCTGTTTCTGTCCTTCATGGTTTCACATTGTTTAAACAGAACACTTATCATACTCTTAAGTATTTAATGAAGTATTAATGTCTTAAGTATTTAATGAAGATAATGAAAAGAATAGCTAAATCTTTGTTCTCTAGGTGTCCTGCATTGAGTTCGAAGTTTAGATAAGTTAGTGTATTTACTGACCACAAATTGGTATATGCACATTTTCATTTAGTCAGTAATTTCATTGTCCAGGGACTGACTTCCTACTATAAACATGTGATTTATTCTTTTTGTTTAATTGATAGGCCAAAACTTCTTGTTCTCCTTCTTGACCCTTATATTTCATATGATTCCCCTGTCCTATGCTTAATACTCTCAGGCTATGTACCATAAATGATGATAGAGAAAACATTTTAAACACTATGTTTCAGGCACTGTTCTAAACTAGTCATCTATCATCATCAATGACATTCAGTCAAAGGCACAGGGACACCTGTAGTTGAGTTTATGACTCATTTTAGCAACAAAAAACACAGGCCAGGGGTAATTGGAGGGTATCTCAGTAGGAGGAGGGCCAGAAAGAATCTATGCAAAAATTTAGGATTTGATTCAATGAAACTAGGAATCAGTCTATATGTGAAACTGTCAAAAACTGGTCAATTTTGTGATTCACTCTCTTGATAAATCTTATCTACAGGGAAGAAAGACTAGAACAAGCTATAAACTGTAAAGACAACAACACTGATTTTAGTCAAGAGCTAGGTGTGTCTGATATTTCACCAATAGCATAGTTTCCTTATTTTAGTCTGTGTCTAGACAAAATTATGAAGTTATTTTGCTTTGTTTTACTTTATTATGGCTTTGGAGCAACTTTGTCTGAGAGTAATATTCTGCTGGGCTCTGTGTGTGTGTGTGTGTGTGTGTGTGTGTGTGTGTGTGTATTCAACAGGAGAGAAATCTAGCTTAGGTGTGTTCAACGGGAGAGAAATCTAGCTTAGTTGGGAGTGCCCATCTAGCATCTGAAGGCCAAGGGTTGTTCTCATTCTTTTTCTTTTTTCTATCCGCCTAAGCATCTATCTATATACTGTGCATTTGAGTAGTTAAAGCACCTATTTATATACCTGTGCATTTGACTAGTTATCTATCCATTCACCCATCCACTCTTATTTATTAAAACAATCCTATGGGACAAGTATCATGTTGTTGTTACATATTGTCAAGTCAAAGCCAACTCACAGCTGATCCTCCAGAGGATTTTTATAAGCAGTATATCACGCAGGTGGAGACTACCCATTTTCTTCCCACGGAGCAACTACTGGAATCAAACCAAGCGTCTTTGACTTGACAGTGATGTCAACTCAAATAACCAAGGTTAGAAATCCCAGACTCCAAATTCAAATTCTTTTTCTTCCAAGCAGATAAGTGAAATACCATGCAGCAGCTTATTACTAGAAATCTAGCACATTAAAAGTAAAATTTCCCTTTGCTCTCAGAATACATTTACAATTCTGAAGCTGCTTTGCTTTGAATCAGTGGCATGATTTAGACATTATATATAATTCCTCACCACTAAGCCACCAGAACTCCCTAAAATTTTTACAGTCATCCCTATTTTATAGATGATGATGCAAACAAGATGCAACTTGCACAAGATAAGTGAAGGAGCAGGTTCATTCAAACTATGTAGTTTGACTCTAAAGTGTACACTATTTTCACTACACTTATTGATAATGATTCAATCTATTAAAAAAATCAGCCTTTCCACCACCTGACCTTCCTATCAGCATGGACTTTTTAATGGTGATCTTCTCCATTATTGCTTCAGTGAAGGAATGCTAGAATATAGACCTGGTTAGGAGGAAAATATGCTATCAAAATATGCTGCCAACAAAGAATTTCATGAAGGAAGTATTTTAAAGCAAAGTAAAGTACAGTTTGGTATGTTAGGAGACTTCTGGTTGGCTTAGTAATAAGAAGCTTTGCTGTCAACCCAAAGGCACATGATTCAAACCCACCATTGCTCAGCGGAAGAAAGATGGTCAATCAACTCCCACTCAGTGTACTGCCTCCGAAAAACCACTGAAGAGTCAGCTGTGAGTTGATTCAGACTCAACCACAAACACAGGAACACACACATACACACAGAGTTGCATTTTGAAGATTGTCAGAGAATTCACCTAATGTCATGTCTGAATGGGCTGGACAATTCAGAGATTTGTAAACAGCAAAGATCTCAAAAAGAAGATGCCCCAGTCTATTTTTTCCTAGCCATCAGGATTGTAAAGAGTCACTGAGAATAAGAAGAAAAGTGGAATGACTTGAAAGAAACTAAAGATAAAACAACAAATAATGAGAGAGTCAAGGTTAGGTGGTAGGATGGCAAAGAGAGAAAATAGGCTCTGGTACTTGATTTCTGCCTTAATGTCCTAAGAAGAGGAAATTTGGAGAAGAGAGATGTTTGAAACACCACTGTGGGATCAACTTCTGCCAGTTTCCACCTTGATCTGTGCAAATGTTTTCCTCAAAGAGGATGACTATTATTCTTTTATACAAGATCTAGTGCCTAGAAGCATAGGCCTGTGCATGTCTTCAGGGCAGAATGAATAAATAGAGATGGAGGAAGAGAGAGAATCCCTAAGTACTATTGTGAATTAATAGTGGGAAGAATGGCAAGATCACCTTTATGTTTGCCCTGACATTGAGGGGATTGCAATCAATGTTGCAAACCAAAATGCACATGAATAGTCCAATGGAAAATCAATTTGCTCTGTAAACTTTCACTTAAATCAGGATTTTTAAAAATATCAACAAAACAACAAACCAAACCAAAAGAAAAATATCTTCTATAACTCCTAAACTCTCATGCTATCAAATCTAGCAAGATTTTTTTAAAAAGGAAAAACCCATTGAAATAATAATTAAATAGAAATGAGTATCATGGGTCCATGTTAATAAAAACCCTATATTTATTTGACGTTTCCCTCTTTCTTCCTTTGTTCATCATGTGCTTCTTGAGAGTCTACTGTGTTGCAAGTCAGTGCCAGGTGTGGGAACATGAGATTAATGAGACAGGCAGGATTGTGGCCATTTGCAAAGTGGACCCTAGACTCTAACTCATGCTACTGATTCAAAGACAAGCAGCTTAGGAATCATAAATGTATTCTGAGAGCAAAGGGGAATTTGACTTTTAATGTGCTAGATTTCTAACAATAGGCTCCTGCATTGTAGCTCATTTGGAAGAAAAAGAATCTGAATTTTGAGTCCAGAATTTCTAACCTGGGTCATTTAAATGCCTCTGCTTTTTGCTTTTTCAGGAAGCAGACAGAGTCTGGCGCTCTATGGCTTACCCAGTATTCCTGCATTATTAGGTGATTGGATTAGCATGTTCTCATCTTTCTCTGACTTTGCTTTCTCCCTCCTTTTTATGGCTTGGGAGCTGAAATCCCAGTTGGGTCTGGGCTTGATCAGGTGCCTAGGGTAGTGCAGTTCCTCAATAAATGAAAATAGGATATTGTCAGAGCAAAACAACCTTTGAACCAGGCGAGTAACACTTCCTAAGTGCTGCGGATAGTGTTCACTCTCTTCCTCCTTTTGAACTCTCCCTGAGGGAGGATGGGTTAGCCCACAGGTCCCAACCTTTCCCACCTGAATTAAGTCTTCTAAATGGTTATAGAAAGAAATTCCTGCAGCTTCCAGAAGTGGTCAATGAGCTCTGCCACAAAAGAGTATTCAGGGATTTTGTTTCTCAAACTAAGGAAAGTCAAGGTAGAAAAAAAAAATCTCTCTGATAGTATCACTCTTTTAGTTTTAATTTCTCTTTAAAGAGATATTTCAAAAAGTCTGAAGAGATTCAGTGAACTGACATCTTGTGAATACAAACTATTGTGCCACTAAAGAGTTTGTGTCAGAAAACACAAGATATGGGCACATATGTCCTATTGATCCATTTTAGATACGGCTGTTGTCTCTCGGCAACCTTTCACTACAAACAGTGTACTGTCCACTTTTCAGCTGAGTTCTGGGGAAGTCAGGCTTAAAGTGTAGCTCATTGTCTCCTGATGATGAGTCATCTGGCTCAGTTTTAATTTGCTATCTCAACTACATTGACAGTTACCTTCATTACTGGTATATGGAGAATGCTAGAGGAGACTGTTTCTTGAGTTAATACAAAGCTTCTGCAGAAACAACACTTGGTAACATATTCCCAGCAAAATAAAGGGAAGCAAACAAAAATATACATTACTGCCACCACAACACGAAGAAATAGAATGAAAATAAAAACAAGAAGAGAAACAATGCAAATTAATTTAAAATCCTTTGTAAAAGTCAATGTCCATTCTTCTATTCAGGTAGAAATCTTCATGAAATTATTTGCAATCTTCATAGTAGATTTACACCTACATTAAAATACAGTGATCAAAACAAACTGTAACCCTCAAAAGGCAACTGAACGAAGTGTACACAAAGTCAGAATGGCAGAGTTTTGGTAAGTCAACAATTATGAGCTGTTCATATCAGTAGCATCTGTGATGCTCTTTGGAATTGGCAAAGGAAGAACTTTTACAGTGTATATTTGTTCTTTACTGAATTTTAATGGGCAAATCATCATTTGATGAGAGAGAGGATGTGAATGAGACGTTACTGGATTAAATTGTCATAGGATATCACAGGGGACAATGTGGGATTGTTCCCCTTACCTATTCTTGTACCATCTGGCCTTTAACCTGATTGAAATGCTAAATATTATGGCTTCAAATATATTAGTTATAATTGAAATGATCCAGGCAGAATATAGACTGACCTAGAGGCTGTGGGAGCCAAAGTTTATTCTAGCCGATATTTTTCTTAATCATAAATATCTAATTGAACACCTACCATTTTTAATTATTTTTTAAAACTGTTTAATCAATTCCTTCTATTGTCTCTAGTCATTACCCAGCTCTCTGATGCATAGCAAGTGATTGCAAAGACCATGGCCTGTATCAAGTGCATCTTAGTCTCCAGAATGACATCACTGCTCTTCAGTACTTTGGAGAGGTCTCTGATAGAGGACTTTCTCAATGAAATTAGTCTTTTAATTTCCTGGCTGTGGGTGCCAAGAATATTGATTGTGGAATCAAGCAAACTAAAGCTGTTTACAATCTCAATCTCTTCACCATCCATCATGATGCATGAGAGTGCTGGAAAGTGAGCACAGATGATAGAAGGAGAATTGATATCTTTGAGCTGCTGTGTTGGAGACAAGTGTTGAATATACCAGGGACTGCTAAAAGAATGAACAGGTTCATCCTTGAGAGGGTTAAACAAAGCTGCTCCTTGGAGGCAAGGATTCTGACATACTTTGGACATGATACAAGAAGGGACCAATCCTTAGAGAGGGATATCATGCTTGGGAGGGTGGAGGGACAGTGTAGAAGAGGAAGACCCTTGATGAGATGGATTGATTTAGTGACTGGGGTAATGAGGGTAGGGGTGTTAAAGACAATGAGCTTGGAACAGGATAGAGCAGGGTTTAGGGCTGTTTTACATAGAGTAGCTATAAGTCTCAGGTGACTCGATGGCACATCACAACAACAAAACAACAACATTTAATCAATCACCTTGTCTATTTATATTTTGCACATCAAGTTATTAATTTCTCATAGAGTTAGGTCATAGCTACATGTTCAGACCTCTGATAGCATGGAAAGTAGGGTGTTGTTTCGTTAACCCAATGGCAGTGCCTTGCTGGGTCAAAACCCACAAATGATTCTTTGGGAAAAGGATAAGAAATTTCTTCTGCATGGTTTACAGCTTGCCAAAACCCACTGGTGAAGCAATCTATGTCAGTTCTCACTTGATAGCAATGAGATTGAAGTGTTTTGGGAGAGCAGTGTGTCTAGGGCATAGTAAGTATTCAATGATACTTCATCAAAAACCATGACTAAGTAGTCTCATGACTGAAAGAGGACTGCATCTAGAAAGTTTCTTCTTTGAGTTCCTCATGTAATCACAGATGGACTCATCTTTTGAGAAAATATGAGGAAATTGTTCAATTGAATAAAAAAGAGAGGGTTTTTTTGACTCAGCAGATGCTCTATAATGCAAACTTTCTTTCCTGGCATGTCTTCATGTCTTGGTGGTGGTCTGCCTGAAGCGTGAAGACAGTGAAGGATACAGCTGAGGACAGTTTATATATATATATATATATATATATATATATTTTTTTTTCCCTATTAGTTTTGCTCATCAACTTGGTATACATTGTGTTTCACACTATTTTTCATTCACGTTGTGTTTCATACAATCCTTCCCAAACCTTGTGTTTTATAAAATTAATCACCATTGGACCTTGCCTGTTATTACCCTGTCTTTTTAGGTCCCTGCCAGATCTTTCCCACTTCATTCACTCCTTCCATCCACCCACCAGACTGTGCTACCTTGTGATTTTGCACCTATCCATCCTCATCCTTCTGTTCCCACCCCTTCCATCCTTTGGTCCCTATACGTGTTTTAATAGTTATTCTTCTATCTTTACAATAATGTTCTTATGCAGTATTTGTCCTCATGAGACTGTGTTAGTTCACTCAGCATAATGCTCTCCAGTCTCACCCAACTTATCCACTATTTTTTAAAATCATTGTTCCTAGGCACTTCACCGAAGACGACATTCAGATGGCTAACAAACACATGAAGAAATGCTCAAAATCCCTAGCCCTAAGAGAGATGCAAATTAAAACAACTATGAGATATCATTTCACCCCAGTCAAAATAGCAAAATTTAACAGAACAGCAAGCAACAAATGCTGGCGAGGTTGTGGAGAAACTGGAACCCTGATTCACTGTTGGTGGGAGTGTAAAATGGTGCAACCCCTGTGGAAAGCAGTATGGCGCTTTCTCAAAAAGTTGCAAATAGAGATACCATTTGACCCAGCAATTCCACTACTGGGAATACACCCTGAAGAGACCATAGCTGACATCCAAGCAGATACATGCATACCCATGTTTATTGCAGCTTTGTTCACAATAGCAAGGAGTTGGAAACAACCAAAGTGCCCATCAACAAACGAATGGCTAGAGAAGCTGTGGTATATTCGCACAATGGAATACTATGCTGCATTAAAAAACAAGGAACTCATGCAATATTATTCAAAATGGTTGACTCTGGAGAACATTATGCTGAGTGAAATATCCCAGTCACAAAAGGACAAATATTACATGCTGCCACAGTTGTAGAATGTGACTGTCCTTGGGGTTGGGGAGAGACTGAGTAAGATGGGTTCAATAATGTATACTGCACTGAAACAGAGGAGGGAGAGAACCGTTTAAAAGAGAGATATAACTGGGTATTTCTGTCATCACAGGAGACTAGAGCGAGGGCTACATGGTGGAGGGGACCTGGGGGAGGGTTTGTAAAACAATGAAAGAATCTTTTCTTTTACTTTTCCATAATTTTTGGACTCATGTACTTATAACTTGTTAGTCAAATTTGTGTCTTCTAGGTTGCAACACCCCCATGATACATCTTCAAGGATAAGAACATGTACGGCCAAGCACAATCAATAAGAGTGCATCTAAATTCCAAACTCAATCTCCATAATAGTCTATGTGTTTCCTACTGCCAAAGGGGCCCTTTAGAGTAGTGAGAGAAGATCTTCACCCTGAAACCCACAGCGTCCCTTTTCAGCAGGAAGTAGCTAAGAGAATACGCCATCCCCTTTTCCTTATGACTCAGGGTGAAGTCTCTCTCAGGGAGGAGTGATAGGGAATGGCAAAGGACACACTGACAAAGAAGATTAATCAGAACTGGCTTTGACAAGCACTGTGGCATTTGGACAAGAACAAACTGGGAGGAGGGTAGAGAGAATAGTGCAACAATGAATGAGTGGAAGCCCAAAATCTCTGTAAATGTTTATGAAAATTAATAAAATATAATTATAGAAAAAAAAAGAAACCTAAAAAAAAAATCATTGTTCCTGAGTATAGTATTACATCTGGAGAATGTTCCACAATTTCTCAACCCATTCAGTTGTGGTTGGACATTTGGGCTGTTTTCATGTTCTTGCGATGCTGAATAATGCTACTATGAACATTAGTGTACAGATCTCTGTTTATGTCCCAGTTCTAATTTTTTCAGAGTATATTCCTAGTAGTCCACTTTCTAAACAACAAGCTTCTGGAAACTCTATAAACTGAGAAATGAAGTTCTATAAATAATTCAGGTCTTTTGTTCATAGGGTCACTATGAGTCATGCTCAACTCGATGACAATCAACAACAACAATTACAATATTCCTAATAGTGGAATAGCTGAATCATATGGAGTTCTGAACCCTTCTTGTCCCAAACTAATCTCACCACCTCTGACAAACCTACCCTCATTACGCCAGATATTTTATCAATTCATCTCATTCAGGGTCTCACTCTTTAGCACTGTCCCTCCACCTTTCCAAGCACAATGTCCTCTCCAAGGACTGGTCCCTCCTGGCAACATGTCCAAAGTATTGAAATAGGGCTTCAGAATTCTTGCCTCCAAGGAGTAGCTTGGTTTCACTTTTTCCAGGACAGGTCTGTTCGTTTTCTTGGTGGTCCATGGTATGTTCAATGGTCTTCTTCAGCACCACAACTCAAAGGAATGAATTCTTCTGTCACCCTTAGTTATTGCTGAGCTCTCTAATGACTAGAAAATAATTGCAAAGATCATGACCTGGATCAGGTGGACCTTAATCTCTAGACTGACAACGTTGCTCTTTAGCACTCAGGAGAGGTCTTTGGCAGCATATATTTCCCAATGAAATGAGATTTTTTATTTCCTGAATGTTGGTGCCAAGATGTTGAATGTTGGTACAGTGATGCATGCCTGTAATCCCAGTTACTTGGAAGACTGAGGCTGGAGGATTGCTTGAGTTCAGGAGTTCTGGACTGTAATGCACTATGCTGATCGGGTATCTGCACTATGTTCTGCATCACTGTGATGACCAACCTGGAGCTGGGTACAAGAAGATTGTCTACAGAGGAGTGAGCTTACCTAGACTGGAAACAGAGCAGATAAAAAGTCTCTGGCTGATCAGTAGCGGGATCATACCTTGTCTGACGTAGGTACAGGTTACTTAAGAGATTTGACTATCTCGGAGAGTCAAAGGAGCATTTGAACCAGGTTAGAAAGGCTTGAAAACAGAGGAGTTCATGGGGCATCTTGGTAGACCAACCCAAGACAGAAAAACTGCATGTAAGATTCTGTAGAAGATAAAAGAATCTGCAGAGTAATATTAGCAAGAATTCCCCGTGATCACGTAGGTCAACACATCTAATGACTGGCATATTTTGTTAATTAAACTATTTAATAAAACATTGGCATGATAAATAAAAAAGAATGCTGTGAAGAAAATGGAAAAAAGAGTGGACAGATAATTAACACTGCATTAGAACAGATGAAAGGAAGAACTGTTTGAAAAGTATATATGATTAGGAATTAAATGAATGATAATCTGGAATAAAAGGTGCATTGATTAGGAATGGGGTTGGAGGAGAGGAGGAGAGAAGAAAATGTTCAGCAATTACAAAAATAATAAATATTATTAAAAACCTGAAAAAAAGAGTTAACCACAGCTTCATCAGGCAGCACTGTAAGAATTAGTAAACTCCTACTAAGTTGTTTGTGTGGGTTTTTTTTAAATTACAGTCAATGTCTTATTGGACCATCTTGAATTCCTCAATATTTTCCTTGACAGAAATGCTATATTTGGTTATAGCCCTTCAGACTGCATAAAAGAGAATATTCTATGAAGGGAGTTAGGGTAATGTCCTTTTCAGGAAAAAGGAAAAAGCAAAATATGTAGGGAAGTCCAAGACCAGCCAAATCGGAAGTCAAAGATTCCACACATAGTGAATTTACAATTCTTCATTCACCAGGAGAAAACTGAGGTCCAAAAGGTACATTGAAAAGGAAACTAATAGAAGGGAAAGTTACTGAAGTCAAAGTTTTTCTACCTGATTTGTATTTCTGATGAAAGTTATACAACTGTTCAGGTCTTTCATTCTTAGGGACACTGTGAGTTATCTATGACTCGACGACACTTTACAACTTCAATCCTCCAGTTCAAAGGAATTTTGTTTTTTCTTCTTACTTGCCATATAGTCATTAATCATGTTTTCTGTTTCAAAAAGGAGCCCTGATAGCATAGGGTGTAAAGTATTGGGCTGGTAAAGGAAAGATTGCAGTTTGAATTCACCATTCTCCGAGGGGGAAATACATGATGTCTCTTCCTCTAAAGATTTACAGCTTTAGAAAATTGGAGGGTTGATATATCAGACATGATGTGATGTTCTTTGTCGTTGCTTTTTGCTGTCAGGTCAGAACTGTACCCATAACTGACTTTCCAGTGGGTTTTCAGAAGCAGTTAGTCACAAGGGAGGAGATGGTCCATGCTTCTCACCTGGAACAGCTGGTGGATTCAAACTGTGTGCATTTGGGATCGCAGCACAGCTTCGTACTTTTAGGCCACCAGAACTCCCTGGCATCATAGTAATGTGTTTGATTTTGAACTGGACCCTGTTTCAAGAAGTCCAGGTGGCAGAGTGGTTACAGCATTTGTGGTTCCAATCCACAAGCTGTTCTTTAGAAAGAGTTGTAGCCGTCTTCTGTAAAGATGAACAGCCTTGAACATAAGACAACTCTAATCGGTCCTAAAGGAGCAGTTGAAACTGACTCAATGCAATGGATTGGTCCTATTTCGGTTTATGGCCAAATTTTTCAAGCCAAAATGATACCTTTTGAGTGTGTATTAGAACTGTGTATCTGAAACTCTCAAATGCAGAAGGATGGGATGAAATAATTTTCTCTTGAGCCAAAATCTTACCTGGAATTTCTCTAGGAAAACAAGTATCGTCTCCTTAGATTATTTATTCTGATCATTGCTTGGCTCATCCCTGACCAAAGGCTAAAATATCTACAGATATTAGTACAGCTTTGAAGACTCTTGCAAGCCTTAATGAATTGTTGCCTTATCAATATTTTGTTCATCATTATGTGCCTATTTTAAAAAATCATAGTAATAGCTAACATATTCAGAATATATTTTCTTTTCCTTTTTATTATGGTTTTTTAAAATTGTGGTTTGAGTGACAAGTTTACAGAACAAATCTGTTTTACTTCATAGTATATTATCATAAATACTTTCTCAACTAATTCTCAACAATGATCTTGAAAAATAAGTCTTGATCCTTCCCATTTTACAGATGAGAAAAATGAGGCTCAGCTTGATCATGTCATAATCCAAATGACAGAGCAAGTCAAGTAAATGACAGGATCATGTCTTCTGACTATAAATTTTAGCAGGAGGCACTTTTTGAAGTTATGCCCTGTTTTCTATTGCTTTTAAAAACCACACAATGATAGTATTTAGCATAATATTGAAGATAAAAATGGTATGATTAATAAGTTATAGTGCAGAGCAGACTTCCATTTTCAGTATTTTCCCATTCTCAGTCACTCACTTTTCTTTTTTCCCTAGCTCATTGCTGCCAGTCAAATTCTCTGTCCTTTTCAGCTAATTTACATTTTTCTCACATACTGAAGAAGATAATGACATCTTTATTTGTTGTGGTGATGTCATTATGTCAGAACCTACCAATAGCTGACTCTCCAATGGATTTTCAGAGGCAGCAAATGACATGGGAGGAGACTGTCCAACTTCCTCCGATGGAGCAGTTTGTGGATTTAAACCATGTACCTTTGAGTTGGCAGCACAGTTCCTTACCACTACTCCACCAGAGCTCCCAGCATCTGTGTAGTACTTTGTAGATACAAGATTTACATATATCAGATAATCTGATTTTATTCAATTCTCTTAACACCTCTAAAAATTACCCATTGTGATTCTAAATTTTTAGATGTTGTTGTTGTTATGTACCATTGAGTCACCTGTGACTCATAGCCACCCTATGTACAACAGCCCTAATCCCTGCTCTATCCTGTGCTAATCTCACTGCCTCCAACACACCTACCCTGACTACTCTAGTCACTGAATCAATCCACCTCATAGTGTGTCTTTCCCTCCCTCGACGTCCCTCTACCCTCCCAAAATTACATCCCTCTCCAAGGATTGGTCCCTCCTTACAACATGTCCAAAGTATGTCAGATGAAGCTTCAGATCCTTGCATCTAAGGAGCAACCTGATTTAACCCTCTCTAGGCCGAACCTGTTTGTTTATTAGCAGTCCATGGTATACTTCAATACTCTTCTCCAACACCACAATTCAAAGGAGTCAATTCTCCTTCTATCATCCCTAGTCATTGTCCAGCTCTCTGATGCATAACAAGTGATTGTAAAGACTATGGTCTGTATCAGGTGCACCTTAGTTTCCAGAGTGGCATCATTGCAGTTCAGTATTTTGGAGAGTTCTCTAACAGTAGACTTTCCCATTGCAATAGTCTTTTGATGTCCTGGCTGCTGGTGCCGAGAGTTCTGACTGTGGTGCCAAGCAAACTAAACCTGTTAACAGTCTCAGTCTCTTCACTATCCATTAAAACCCTTGTTTTCCGATATTGAGCCTCAATCCATATTGAAGGCTGCATTTCTTGACCTTCTGCAGCAAATGCTTCAGGTCCTCCTCAGTTTTAGCAAGCAGGGTTCTGTCATCTACATCACGCAGATTGTTGATAAATCTTCCTCCAATCCTGATGCCACATTTCTCCTCATACAGCCCAGCATCCCAAATTATCTGTTGGCATAGAGATTGAAAAGGTATGGAGATAGGACACATCCCTGGTCGGCACCCTTCCTAATTATGAACAATGCATTGTTTCCTTGCTCTATTCTGATGACTGCCTCCTGGTCCAAGTATAGGTTTCACATAAGCACCACCAAGTGTTCTGGGATTTCCATTCTTCTCAGAGTCAGCCACAGTTTGTTGTGATCAACACAGTCAAATGCCTTTACATAAAGAATGAAACACAGATAGACATTCCTCTGGCATTCTCTGCTTTCAGCCAAGATCCACCTAACATTAGCTGCAATATCCCTAGGACTACGACCCCATCTAAACCCAGCCTGGACTTCTGGTAGTTCTCTGTTCCAGTCATTTTTGGATAATCTTCAGCAGAATCTTGCTTGCATGTGATATCAGTGATATTGTTCAAGAATTTCCACACTCTGTTGGATCACCTTTCTCTGGAATGGGAACAAATAGAGATCTCTTCCAGTCAGTTGGGAAAGTGGTTGTTCTCCAGATTTCTTGACACAACTTGGTCAGCACATCTTGAGCAGCATCTGTGAGTTGAAATATATCTATAGGTATACTATAAATTCCTGGGGCCTTATTTCTTGCCATTTCTTTCAAAGCAGCTTGAACGTCTTCATCACCATAAGCTCTTGCTCATATGTTGTTTCATGAAAGTCTATGTCTGCCAATTTCTTTCAGTACAGTGACTCTATGTACTCTTTCCATCTTCTCTTAATACTTCTTGAATCATTTTATATTCTACCCAAAGCATCCTTAAGTATTGCAACTTTAGGTTTGAATTTGTTCTTTAGTTCTTTCCGTTTAAGAATGCTGAGTGAGTTCAGCCTTTTTGATTTTCTGACTCCAGCTCCTTGCACATTTCTTTGTAATACTTTGCTTTGTCATCCCGTGCTGCCTTTTGAAATCTTCTGTTCAGCTCCTTTAGTATCTTTAATTCTTCCCTCTGTTTTGGCTACCCTGTGCTCTAGTGCAATATTCAGAGTCTCTTCTGACATCCATTTTGGTCTTTTCTTCCTCCTCTGTCTTTGTTATGACCGTTTGCACTCTTCCTGGATGATATTCTTGCTCTCCTCCCACAACTCATCTGGTCTTCGCTCATTTGTGTTCAAGGCCTCAAACATGTTCCTGAGATCTTTTGAAATTCAGTTAGAATAGACTCAAGGTCCTATTTTGGGTTTATATTAGGGAACAAAAACTCAAAAAGTTTAAATTTCAACTTTAAGTTGACATAACAAGGCCTGGAACAAGTTATAGGGCAGAGACTTGAATGTTCATGTGTTTAGACATTGCGGTTGGCTGAGGGAATATGTGATCGGCCAAAGACTACACTTCTAGCAGTTTCACTCACCTGGTTTTCAGATGCCTGGTAATCAGAGGCTATTTACTCATTGGATACTTATTAAGCTGCATATCAATTTAATAGTGCTATAAAAATACTTTTTCCCATGCCCCTCAAGAAAGGCATTATTGCCTATATGCAATAAAGGAGATATATTATGTATATAGATTTTATATGTAAAATATAATATTTCCTTAGCTTATTTTATTATTATTTTTTATAATATGTAATTTTTTAAATTAAATTTTATTGGTTTTAATGAACATATACAGAGATTTTGGGTTTTCATTCATTCATTTTTGCACTATTTTCTCTACAGCTTATTTTATTATGAATGATATTCCACAGCAATGTACAATCTATCTTTTATTTGGTAGCACTTGAATTGTTTCATATTTGGTTTGCTGAGGTCTTTTTACAAATTGAATGCCTGCTTTGAAAGCAAGTTGAATTCCCAATGTTTGGAATCATCAAACAGAGGATGGATATCGACTTGGTGATGGCATAGACTGGAGTTCTGTTTCAAGTTACGAGTTATGGTTGCTTAAATCAAGAGTTCCTTCCAACTAATAAGTTTTACTGATGTTGTCTTTTGCCAAATGTGTACAGATTGAGAAAGAGTTACATGGAGAATTCCATGTTTGGGGAGGGAGAACAACTTTCCTTTTTACTGGTTTAACTGGTTACTGATTATTTAAAAAAACCATAGTGGCACAACAGTAAGTAGTTGGTCACTAAGACAAAGGTCAGTGGTTTGAGCCCACTCATCTACTATGGGGGAGAAAAACCTGAAAATGTTCTTCCATGAAGAATACAGTTAGGAGCACTCCATGATGCACTTTGCTCTGTCATATGAGATTGTTATGAGTTAAAATTGACTCAGTTACATCCAAAAGCAACTCTGGTAATTTATACAGAGTGGATAGATACAGCATAAAGAACACATGTTTTGATGTCAAATGAATATTTCTCCAGCTTATTCTTTGGCACTGGGAAAACATTTAACCTTCTGTCTCAGTTCCTCATGTATAAATTTACAGTGGTAATAATATCACTTTCAGAGCTGTAGTGAGATTTAGAAAAGATGCCTGCCAAGGTGTGGGGCCTGACGTGCTTTAGGTATATGATATTTATAATGTTAAAAGACACATTTACAAATCATGGAAACCATACTGCTTATGTATTTAGATTTTCTCAAGCATTAACAATGATATAAAGCTCTCATAAGATCAAATTCTTTTTATCTTCTTTCTAAGCACACAGCTAGACACAACCAGCTCCATGGACTGGTGACTTGTGCATATGTATTTGGCTTCATGTCAAAAGAATCTTGCTCTTGAGTTAATGCACTGCTGTTGATCTTTTAAAATTCTTAATAACATTATATCTTATCTTGAGTATTTTAAGTAGGACAATGAAACATACACCTGGACAGAGGAGATGTGCAAATAATAAAATAATAATAATAATAAATAATAATAATAATAAAGCAACCACTATGTCTTGCTGCTTCACTTGCATTCAAAATGTTCTGTATGCAGAGAATTAGAATCAACTCATTATATGTGAGTGTTAGTAAGATCAAAGCAAGTACAAGGCCAATTTGTTGTGTTTATAACTGAGGAAACAGAGGCATGACAACCCTGAGGACCATGATGTTTCATTATGAAGAACTAAATTTGCTTAAAAAACAGAACACAGCTGTATTCTAAGAAATATAAAAGACCAACCATCCCTTGTATCCTTCCTTACTCATGTTGTGACTGTTGTTAGGTGACTTTGAGTTTGTTCTGATTCACAACAGCCTGTGTGAGAGGGTAGAACTGTACCATAGGGTATTCATGATGTTCATGGGCCCAATCTCTTGGTCTTTCTCTTATGGAGCTGCTAAACTAATTTATACTGTCAATCTTTCCATCAGATTGACCGAGGGCTTAACCATTGCACCTCCAAACCCATTAACTGTCTTTCAACTGATCAAGACTCATGATGACCCTCCATTGAGTTTTCAAGGGTGAAAATTTTTGCCTGGAAAATTTACTCATATTTCTCTTGAGGAGTGCCTGGAGATATGAACCACCAATCTTTTACAGTCTGAGATAGATCAAACATGCAATCAAGATGCATTGATAATAATGGGTGACTGGAATGCAAAAGTTGGGAATAG
>NW_006399953.1:2941960-2947245 GCF_000299155.1 Elephantulus edwardii
TTTGACTGTGTGGATCATAACAAGCTGTCACTGACTCTGAGAAGAATGGGAATACCAGAATATTTGATCGTGCTAATGAGAAACCTCTACTGGGACCAAGAGGCAGTCATCAGAACAGATGGGATGTACGTATGCCAGGGATGTGTCCTCTCTTCATACCTTTTCAACTTGTATGCAGAACAGATTATCCGGAAGGCTGGGCTCTATGAGGGAAAATGTGGGGTCAAGGCTGGTGGAATATCTATCAACAATCTGCAATATGCAGATGATACAACCCTGCTTGCTGAAGCTGAAGAGGACCTCAAGCACTTGCTGTAGAGGATCAAGGACTGTATCCACCAATATGGACTGAGGCTCAATGACAAGACAAAGATTCTCACCACTGGACCAATTGGCAGCATCAGGATGGATGGCGAAGAGATTGAGATTGTTCACAGCTTTAGTTTGCTTGGCTCCACAGTCAACACTCTAGGCACCAGTAACCAGGAAATTAGAAGACATATTTCCATGGGAATGTCTGCTGTTAGGGACCTCACCAAAGTACTGAAGAGCAATGGTGTCTCTTTGGAGACTAAGATATGTCTGATACAGGCCATGGTCTTTGCAATTACTTGTTATGTTTCAGAGAGTTGGACAATGACTAGGGAGGATAGAAGGAGAATTGATGTCTTCGAGCTGTGGTGCTGGAGAAGAGTATTGAGGGTACCAGGGACTGCTAGGAAAACAAACAGTTTCAACCTAGAAAGGGTCAAACCGGGCTGCTCCTTGGAGACAAGGATTCTAAGGCTCCATCGGACATACTTTGGGCATGTTGCAAGGAGGCACAGGTCCTTGGAGAGGGACACCATGCTTGGTAGGTTGGAGTGACAGCACAGAAGGGGAAGGCCCCCTATGAGGTGGATTGATTCAGTGACTGGGGTAATCCAGATTTGTGTACCAGAGACAGTGCGATTGGCACAGAACAGAGCAGAGTTTATTTAGTTAGGAATGTTGTACATAGGGTTGCTATGAGTAGAAAGCGACTCAACGGCACATAACAACAACAACGGGAAGAAGTATTGGCCATACACTTCTGAAATATAACAGTCCTATCAGAACCCTATGTATAGCAGAGCACACTTAGAGTAGATTAACAGATATGGTAACTGAAGCTGAGCCCTCAAGTTTGGAAACACAAAGGAGGAGAAATAGTTGTAAGAAGAAATTAACAATTGGTACGTGGAATGTGAAAACCATGAATGTAGAAAAACCAGGCATTGTGATGAAATAAATGGAATGCATAAATATTGACATATTAGGTATTAGAGCAATGAAATGGATTAGCATGGGACATTTTGAATCTGACGATCATATGATCTACTATGCTGGAGATTAAAAGTTTAGGAAAGTGGGATATCTTTTGACAAGCTCTGATGACCTGGTGGCAAGAAGCTGCACTGCAATCCCAGAGGTGCATGGTTCGAATCCACCAGATGCTTTGCTGAAGAAGGAGGGACAATCTCCTCCTGTACCAGTCAGATCCGATTGGACTGTTGACACACAAAAAATAATAAAAATAATAAATAAAATTAAAAAAGAAAAGTGGGAAATCTTTCATAGTTAAAAAGGTGGTTTCTAGATCCATCTTGAAGTACAATATTGTGAGTGACAGGGTAATATCCATATATGCATACAAGAAAGACCTATTAATACCACTATCACTCAAAGTTATGTGCCTACAACCAGAGCCAAAGACAAAGAATTAGATGATTTCTAGCAACTGTTGCAGTCAGAAATCTATTGAACATGTAACCAAGATGCATTACTAATTATAAGAGGCAAAATATTATAATGAGATAGCCAAAGAGCTGGAGCGGGAACATCAAAAGGGCCAAACTCACTTAGCATTTCTTAAGCTGAAGGAGCTAAAGAACAAATTCTAGCTGCCCATTGCAATGCATAAGGATGCTATGGGCAGAATATTGAATAATGCAGGAAGCATTAAAAGAAGATGAAAGGAGTCAGAAGATGAAAGTCATTGTACCAAAAAGAATTGGCTGACAGAAGAATTTCAAGAAACAAAATACTATCAAGAGGGAAAGGTGATGAAGGAGGAAGTTCAGGCTGCTTTGAAGGACTTGGCAAAAAATAAAGCTTCAGGAATTGATTCAATACCAATTGACATATTTCAACAAACAGGTGCTGCCATGGATGTGCTCACCAAGTTGTGCCAAGAAATAGGGAGGACTTGGCCAACTGACTGGAAGAGACCTATATTTATTCCCATTCCAAAATAAAGGTGACCAGACAGAGGTGGACATTATCAAACACTATCACTAATATCACACACTAGTAAAATTCTGCTCAAGATTATCCAGAAATGACTGGAAGAGTATATTGACAGAGAATTACCAGAAATACAAGCTTGATTTAGAAGAGGTCATGGCACTAGAGACATTATTGCCAATGTCAGATGGATCTTGGTTGGAAGCAGAGAGTACCAGTAGAATGTCTATTTGTGTTTCATTGACTATGTAATGGCATTTGACTGTGTGGATCACAATAAATTGTGGCTAATCTTGAAGGAAAATGGAAATCCCAAAACACTTGACTGTGCTTATGTGAAACCTATGTTTGGATCAGGAAACAGAAATCAGAATAGAGCAAGGAAACACTTCATGGTTCAAAATCAGGAAAGGAGTGCATCAGGGATGCATCCTGTATCCATACTTTTTCAACCTATATGCAGAACAGATCATTCGGGAAGCAGGGCTTTATGAGAAGGAATGCGGCCTCAAGATTTGAGGAAGACTTATCAACAGCCTACAATATGCATATGACACAACCTTGCTTACTAAAACTGAAGAAGACCTTAAGTTATTGCTGCAGGAGGTCAAGGACTGCAGTCTTCAACACGGATTGAAGCTCAACATCAAGAAGATAAAGATTTTCACTACTGGGTGGAGAAAACCTTGAGGTTGTTAGCAATTACAGCTTGCTTGGCTTCATAGTTAACACCAGTAGTCAGGAAATCAAAAGACAGATTGGGAAAATTGCTATCAGGGACCTCTCCAAAGTGTTGAAAACCAACTATGTCAGTCGATTTAGACAAGGATACACCTAATCCAGGCCCTGGTCTTCGTAATTACTTGCTGTTCTTCAGAGAGCTGGACAATAACTATGGATGACAGAAGAAAAATAGATGCCTTTGAGTTATGGTACTGGAGAAGAGTCTTGAACATATCATGGACTGCGAAGAAAACAAATTGGTCTGTCTTGGAGAAGATGAAACCAAGTCTCTCCTGGGAGGTTAGAATTTTTAAGCACCATTTCACATACTTTGAGCATGTGGTCAGGAGAGATCAGTCCTTGGAGAAGGACATCATGCTCAGAAGGGTGGATGGACAGGAGAGGGAGACCCAGAATTAGTGATACTGGCTCAGGACAGGGCATGCTTCAGAGCTTCTGTACACAGAGTCACTATAGGTCACAGGTGACTCAATGGCACATAACAATAAGAACAACATACATACTTTATTGTTTGTTTTTTTAAATTAATTTCTTGTTTAGAATCAACAGACTGCCTTTGTGTTTAAGTCGGTTGTTGTTATATTTTGGAGGAATATTCTTCTAAGTGGTACAGCACTCCTCTGCTCTTCTGTCAATGTGCTGTACTGAGATAACCTGGAGTTGCTGTGATGGTGAACCTTGTCCCTTCGGGGTGTCAAATTCCATAATGGTTACCCATGGTGAACAGTGTTTGGTGGAGCTCCCAGTTTAAGACAGGTTTGGAAGCAGAAGTAGCATCCCCTTCTTAACAACATGCCTCCAGAAACGCTATGAATTTTGAGAAACGACAATAGTTATAGCAAGTGTTCTGGTCTTTTGTTCATAGGGTCGCTATGAGTTATGCTTGACTTGACATCAATCAACAACAATAACAACAACGTCTTCCAGATTTATCCATGTTACATGGTGTTTTTAAATTTTTCATTATTCTATAATGGTGCATAGTTTTCTAGTACATGCAAGTACCATATTGTTGTTATGTTCAGTCAAGTCAAAACAGGCTCATAGCTTACCTTCACCCTATTCCCATAGCCTGTAAATCACAAGAAAAAAATTTTCAGTATTCAAAGGAGCAGCTGGTGGATTCGAATGGCATGCTTTTGGTTGGAAGCACAACTCCTTACCACTAGGCTACTAGAGCTCACTCTATTTTACTTGTATATTCATCTGTTGATGAGAACTTAGGTTGCTTCCATCTCTTTGCAGTTTTAAATAATGCAGCAATGAACATGGGTTATGTGTATGTATCATTCGTGTCCCAGTTCTTATTTATTTAGGATAGATACCTAGAAGAAGGATTTCTGGATCAAACGACATTTCCATTTCAAACTTTTTAAGGAAGTGTTATGCTATTTTTTCACACTGGTGGCACCAATTCACAGTTCCATCAGTAGTGTATGTGAATTCTACTCATTCCACACTGTGCTAAGATTTGTTGTTTTAAGGCTTACTGATTTTTTCTGTTATTGCTGGGGTGAGATGATAATGTCATTGCTATCTTAATGCAGTTAGAAATTAAGAATGCTTATTCCAGTCTTTCATTCATAGGGTCGTTACGAGTCATCAATGACTCAACGGCACTTCACAACAATAACAACGACAACATAGAGAGAGCAATGTTGGCCTAACGAACAGAAAGTTATGCTACCAAGCCCAAGAAGGGTGATTTTAATCTGCAGCCCTCAGGCCTGGTTTAAATTGCTTTTTGTCAAACATTCTTCTAAATGGCATAGCACTGGTCTGTGCATTGCTGTACAGAGGCAATTCGCGGTTGCTGTGATGCTAAACACTGTGACACTGATGTGCCAAATGTAATAATGCTCAACCATGGTGGACAGTGTCTGGTGGAGCTTCTGATTAAAAGAAGCTTGGAAGAAGGAGTGGCATCCATCTCTGAAATGGCTTGCCTCCAAAACCTCTATGCACATGAAGAAATGACCAAAGTTATACAGGTGTTCAGGTCTTTTGTTCATAGGGTTGCTATGAGTCATCTACAACTGGACGGCACTTAATAACAACAACAATTAATTGGCAATTCATATTTTTTTTAAATAGAGCCCTCTGGTTCTCCTCCCTCTCTGTCTCTCCCTTTGCTAGAACAATTTGCCATGGTGAGGATGTATGAATAGAACTGAAGTCAAAGTAGCTTCTTTTTTTAATTATTATTAAATTTTATTAGTTTTAATGAACATTTACAGAGATTTTGGGTTTTCATTCATTCATTGTTGCACTGTTTT
>NW_006399953.1:2952791-2972262 GCF_000299155.1 Elephantulus edwardii
AACTCCTCCTGCTCTTTGCTTCTACCATCCTGTAATTCATCAAGTTTGTCTTTCATCTATTGGATATATTCAGTCGCTCCTCTTTTAAATTCTGTGTCAGAAAGTTCCATGAGCCTTTTTGATTTCAGGGTATCAGCTGCTATTGTGTCGCCCTTTGTGAGTGACATCTTGCTTTGCTCTTGTATATTGTGTGGGATAGTTTGCTTTCTTTGAGACATTGGTATGTGTTCTTGATCTGAAGACAATGCTCTTGAGATCAGATGGGCAGCTACCAAACTTGTGTGTTTCTCTGACTTTATGACTTCAGAAAAATGTCAATTCAGAGCCTGCTAGGGCAATCGCTTGTTGCTAAAACAGGTCAAGTTGCTCCTGTTTAAAGGCAAGTTGATTGCCCAGATGTGTAGGCACTGGTGTGGAGCCAAATGGGGTGAGGCAGGCAAAGAGTTGGGTGATAGCAAGGGCAGGTCAATCACTTGGAGGACCTTGCTCAAACCTCTGCTGTCTCAGTGTGCTCACGACTGGGGTCCTTACTCAAATTCCTGTTGTCCATTTCCTACCCAATGGTTTTCTCAGTGTTCCCTGCCTTGTGACACTTACACAGGTGCCCTCACACAATAGCCCCTGCTCCAGCAGGGTCCTGGATCCAAAAGGATCCGAATAGTCAAGGTGAAATTCCCACCAAACCGCTACCCTCTGGCTGGTCCGCAGAGTTCACAGAAGCCAGCTGGCTGGCTCGTTTTGGGTGGGAACCGAAGAGAGCTAGGCCAATTTCCCCAACTGTGGGCACGCCCTTAGGTGCTCTCCCAGATAATCAGCAATGCAACAGTAAACACAGATAAGATCCTACCAACCTTTCTTCTGCCAGGTTAGATCCACAATAGCTTGGTTGATAGCTCTGGGTGATGGCTGGATCCTTGGTGGTGCCCTGAGGTCACAGGGCTGTGGTGGGGGCTGAGGTGTGTGGTTGTGGAGCTGGAAGGGGGGAGGGGGAAGGGGAGGAAAGCAAGGGACTAGGGGAGGAAGGAGCAC
The DNA here is from genome assembly GCF_000299155.1 of Elephantulus edwardii. NCBI lineage: Eukaryota > Metazoa > Chordata > Mammalia > Macroscelidea > Macroscelididae > Elephantulus > Elephantulus edwardii. The sequence goes on from NW_006399953.1 coordinate 2,953,821, forward strand.
AGGGCTTGGACACTACCACCAAGAAGTGGGGGCGGGGCTTGGGCGCTGCTGGTTGTTTATGCAGCAGCACCGTGTGTGTTGGGGGTCACACTGGTGCTGGCTGCAGGGGGGTCACACAGTGGCGGGTAGTCTTCGCTCCTCTGGAGTTCCGTAGTGGGTGGCTGACTATTGCTCTTCCTGGGTCTCTTCTCGGCCCATCTGGCGGCAGAGTTCCGTCTGGTGGCGGAGTTCCGTCTCAAAGTAGCTTCTAAACCAGGTGTCAACAAGGAATTTTGACCTTCAGAGGGTCTGCATAGAACTGAGTCTGGCCAACAATACCTGAAACTAGAAGCTGATCCTTCCCCAGTGGACACTTTAGATGAGATTCCAGCCTTATCATATATCTTATTGCAGCTTTGTGAGTGATTGGAAGAGGGTAATAAACATGTACAGTTTTAAATCTCTAATTCTTGTGGAAATTTGTCATACAACAATAGATAACTAGTTCCAAGGGTATCTGCTCTAGAATTTTCTTTAAAATATTGTGAGGACAACATGAACCAGCCAGGCAATTCCAGTAAGTTTCTGTTCTAAGGTACTCCAGGGTGGTACAATGGGTCAATAGCAGAGTAGAAAGATGGAGAATAAACAGAACCTCAACAGTATTGGCTCCTGCTAGCAAGGCTAATCTAACTATTGCTGCTACGGAATGTTTAACCTGCCATTTTAATAGCAATCCTGAGCTTACAAGGTGGAACCATTCCTACAAGAAAACTAATTCTAAATAACCCATTTGAGCACAGAATGATTAATTATTTCCCCATGCCTTGTATCCAAGTTTTCCAAATGAAATTCAATCAGCAATTTCTGTAAAAGTTAACTAATAACAAGACCAATTACTAGGTACACTTCCTACTTATTATATGCCTACTTTGTTCTCTGTAACTTTGTTATTAAACTGCTTTGGCTTTTATAACGTTTACTGACAAATTGGACCCATAATTGGAATCACATTCCTAAAGGCACCACAGGATTGATATTTCACTGATTTAATCAAGCAACTATGAAAACACAGCAGCTTTAGTTATATAGGAATACAAAACAACTACTTGGAAGAAAGAGAGAGCCATAGAAGATTGAGTAGAATGTATTTTTTGTCATATTCATATAGATCTCTCAGAAATACCAGGGTATTGACTTATGATCTTTTGTGACTATTACCCTTTAAAACCAGTCAGGTGTGCAGGCATTATTTTTGATTCTGAGACTAAGGAGTTGAACTTTCAAAGTACCATGTCACAGGCCAAAGGCTATCTCTGTAATTCTGGAACTGAAAATAGATGATTCCATGCTGTATCAATCAGTAACACTGCTTTCACCTTGAATTTATTCACCATGAATTTCCATTGACCTAGGCACTGTACAAAACGTACATCAAAGCAGAACTCTACTTTCAAGGGCCTACGTTGGCAGTGTATAAAAGGTATATCAAATGAATTGTGGGTTCATTTTCCCCATCGTCTGTGTCCTAGGACCACGTTCTTCATTTTTATTTCCTTGTGCATCCTAACAAAGACAGCTTCAATACTTTCAGGAGAGAAGTAATGAAAATTATTAATAAAAAGTTACCATTAACAATGAGACTGATTGTTGAATAGAAAATTATTTGCTCTGTGAGCTTTCACTCAAATCACAATAAAAAGTTAAAGAAATATAATTAGTTTGGAACAATGGGAGTTCATCATTTGCTCTTTCTCTTTCAGTGACTATTAATGTCCATGATATACGCTGATAAAAAATTGAAATTGCCAGTAATTTTATTTTACGTGGATCCACAACCAAAACTTACAGCAAGAATAGTTATAAAATCAAATGAATTGCATTGGAAAATCTATGACCAAGAATCTCTCCAAAGGATGTCACATGAAACTAAGATATTGCTGATTCAAGCAATGACATTTCCAATAGTTTCTAGTCCATTTAAAAGTTTGACAAAGTATGATGAAGAGAAAAGAATTGCTGCCTTTAAATTATGATACTGGTGAATAATATTGAATATTCTCTGAACTGCTAAAGCTCACTGTCACTGAGTGTCTCACTCATTCCAATCTTCTGTCAGGATTCAGAGTTGGTCATAAATATGATAAGTCATAAAGGAGAACACTTTCCATATTTCCCTTGCCAAGCTATTAATATGAACTGCAAGAGAAGTACAGCATTTGGGTGACAAATGTAACTAACTCACTGTCTTGGAGTTGTGGTGTTGGAGGAGAGTACAGAATATCTGAGAATACAGAATATCCTGTGGACAGCCAAAAGAACAAACCGATATGTCTTGGAGAAAGTGTACCCAGAGTGCTTCTTCGAGGCAAGGATAGTGAAACTTTGTCTCATATACTTTGGGCATGTTGGTAGGAGAAATATGATGAAGCAAAGGAAGATCACCCTTGGAAAGGTGGAGAGTCAGTGTAAGAAAGCTTATAGCATCTAACAATAACAAAAACATAGACTGTGCCACCAGAGCCCCCATAAATCTGTTTTGAAAGAAGTGCAGCTAGAATCCTCTTATAAAAGGCTGCTATGATTTTCCACATTCACTCTTGCCTCTCTTTAATCTACTCTGTAAGAGCAGACAGAAAGATATAAAACAAAAATCTGATCTTGCTACTATATAAATTCTCCAACATCTCCTTGATTTTAAGACAATGAAAATAAGAATTACTCTATGGTGTGTATTATCTATTGGTCTCTACCCTCACTGGCCTTCCTTTTATGGCTGGAAACCCCTCAGAAGTTTTGTAAATACTGTACTGTTCCCTTCATTGAATTCCCATTGTCACTGTTTGCATGCCTTAAACATCTGCCTGTTGATTCATACACATTTTTAAAGTATTCACACTTCAAAAAAAAGAAATTTTATCAGTGCAAATTAGAATAATATCCTTCTGAAGTACACCTGTACTTTTTTGTAATGATCTTTGGCATATTTTATAGTTCTGTATTAATTTGTGCAATTATTTTATTAGTGTCAATCTCTACTTCAGGGAGCTCTGTGGTCTAACGCAAAAGATGTGCTGCAATCTTAAAGGCACACAGTTCAAGGCCACCAGCCGCTCCATGGGAGAAGGATGGAAAATCTCCTCTACAAACCTGCCAGAGGGTCTGCTATGGGTTGGTTCTGACTTGCCAGTGTACAAAAACAACAACAACAACAAGAAACTCTATCTCAGCCATTTAACTGCATTGGAGTATGTCTGTGTGGTTCACCATTGCATCATCAATATCTGGAATACTGCATAGCATATAGCATAATGCACCTGGAATAGTTGAAAATGATTGAAAAATTTAAAAGGATTGAAAAACAAGATGAGAAAAGTGATTGTTGCTCTTTGGAACAAAACAATAAAACAAGATAAGTTTAGCAGGGCCAATTCAGGAATAAAAAAAAATAAATATCTTCTTACTGGAGTACTCAACTGGGAAATAGTCCAGGTCTTGAAGCAGTGAGCATATTATTACTGAAAATTTTCATCTAGAGAATATAAAATTACATTTCTTCTCTTTCCGCACACAAACGTGTGTGTGAAACAGTGGGTTATCACAATATTCTATTTCCTTCACCCATATGAGATGATGACCAGTAATAGGCTATTTTCCATTATGGAAATGATCACATAGTTCACCTACTAATTTATTTCTGTGTAACCCGCAAGACCTCATCTTTAGTGAGCCTCAGTATTCTCATTCTTAAAATGGGGACAATAACAGTGTTGACATCAGTATTAACAACGGTCCTCAAAGTTAGTAGTAATAATCTGGAGTGTTGTATGTGGTAGTTAGAACAGTAACAGTTGATAACAAGTGTTCAGAAAGCAGTAGCTATTGTTAGGAGACATGTAGAACCTGCTGAAAAGTGCAGGCTTCATAAACAGGCACTGCCAGGGGTTTGAATTTCTACTTCTCTTTGTCAGTTATACATTTTTGACCAAATTTGCCACGAACTCTATGCTTCCGTTTCCTTAGCTAGAAATTAGAAATTCTATTTGTTTTCAAGGTTAGTAAGGAGAAGACAAGTGTAAAAACAGATGTAAAGAACTCAGCCCAAGTATGTACTCAGTAGATGCCAGCAGGGCTGGACCACTTGGATGTCCTCCAAGGGCATGCTCAGGAAACACAGATTTAGAAACACAGACTTTATTGGAGGTTCCGTTTTTTACAGTCGAATATATAAGTTGACAGTGAGAAATAAATGGAAGTTATTTTGTAAAGGCTGACAGAAGTAAGGCAAAAGAGCAATGATTGAGAAGATAGGAAAATTTTGGAGATGGAAGAGAGGTAGTTAAATGGAGATGGCATGAAGGTGTTTTCTGTTTGTTGCCTTTTTTGCCCTGTGTGATATACTCTCTTTTGGTTTCCCAAGAAATAACTGAGAACATATATATTTATCATCATTTTTCAAAAGATGAAGACATTATTTTTGAGATCAGTGTAGCATTGGTCTTAGTCTGATTTCAAGGTGGCCTCCAGTGAGTAACAGTCTTTAAGGGACCTGGTCTCATCCAGATTGCTTGTGAGCATCTTTCCCCCTTCTAACTCTTAGCGATGGAGATCCTAACATGTACTTGGATATATTTATTGCTGGACAAATGAAACAAAATATGATATATGGAAAAAAATAAAAATATAAACTAATAAATATGTCTATCTATCTATCTATCTATCTATCTATCTATCTATCTATCATCTATCTATATCTATCTATCTATCTCTTTTTCTTTCTCTGCCTCTATCTCTACCTCTCTCTCTCTCTGTCTCTCTCCCCTCTCCATCTCTATCTCTATATATTTAGTATTAACCTGAAGAACCAGAAATTAAAAATCAGGATGGTCATAAATGAATTCTAAAATGTCCCAATTACACCTTCATTTGAATCATTAGCTGATCCTATTAAAGATCTTGGTGGTATAGTGGTCAAAGCACTAAATTTCTGACTAAAAATTATTCCCACCCACCCACCTCTCTGCAGAAGAACCATGGTAGTTGATTTCTTGAAATATTACAGTGATGGAAACCCAGCATCCCTATGTGTCAGAATTAACTTGTGCAACATGGTCTCAGACCATCAACTTTCACAACTCTCTCTCTAATGAGATTCTCACAAGGTCAAGGGAGCTGTCATTCATTCATTCATTCATTCATCCATTTAATCAATGAATATTTGAGCATGGAAGACAAATTAGTGTAAAGAGTGATGAAGAAGACCCACTGAGTCTTCAGTTTCCTTCCCAGCACTTGCTATTGGCAGTGAGTGGAGGAAAATAGATGACAACTAAAAATACTGAGAGAACTATGATTTCTATAGCTCGTTTATCAGTATATTCTCCAGTACAAAGTCTAGCATATTGTTAACCAGTTGTTTTTGTCCAGTCCGTTCCAGATTATGGCACCCCCTTGGTGAAACCATGCTTCATCGAGTTGAGGATGGCTGATATTTTCCAGCGGGAGGTATTCAGACCTTTCCTCCATAGCATCTCAGAGTGAACTATAAATATTAAGTGTGTTTAGCAGACAAACAAATGCACTTTTTGTTTTTGTCACTGTGGAATTGCTGAAAACTTCACTGAGCCTACTGCCCTCAAGTTGAATCCTAATCACAACAAGCCTTCATCAGGTGGTATCTGTGGCTGTAAGGTTTTATGGGAAGAGACTGCTCAGCTTTCTTCTATGAAGCAGATAGTGGATCCAGATGACTGATCTTTTGGTGAGCAGCCTGCTATGTGCTTCCTAACATGGGTTGTTAATGTCTCCTAACATGGGTTGTTATTGTTGTAAAAGCCCTAAAGACAAGTATGACTCAAGGTCCATTTTTCAAGAAGGCTAAGTAATAAAGAATTAACAATAAGCAAAGGGAATTATAAGCCTCTCTTATGATTGTTAATTCCAAATTTGTTCGAACATCATTCAGGATATTACTTAATCTCTCTTGTACATGATTCGATTCAAATATGTAGACAATTTTGTCAAACAAATGAATTATTTGTTTACATGCTAAGTCAGATTGTAAAAACAAAACCCTAAAAGGATTTTTGAGAGGATCAGACACCTTATAAGGACTTGAGATTCTTGACAAAGAACATGATTCCTTATAAAAATCTTCTCATATTAGAGATATTTTCTAAGGCTTTAATTCCATATAAATCTATATAGTGCTAAAGGTTCATTTCACATAAGTGAAATGAATGATTTCAGAAAGATATATCTCTTTCCCACTTCCTTTAAACAAACTTGTTCCTGTTCAATTTTTAGAAAAGCAATAATTGGCTATCAAAATGCAGTATGCAGTAGAATTCATGTAGTATTTGCTTAACCACCAATTTAAAGATAATATAGTAAAAAGATAATTAAAAAATAATTATAATTTTTAGAAGGATTACATCCTATTTGTTTATAATGATTTTTTATGCAGCGCTTTACATTTTAGTAGGCTGGATTCTGCAGGAGGAGAGAACAGAGAATGTACAACAGTATGAATGCAAAGCAAATAACACATATCTTCTTTTTTTTAACACGTATCTTCTAAGAACAAGATATATTTCCTGGGTGAATAAAATAAAATTTTAAAAAGTTATTTCACATTTTTTATTCTTTTTTCTAAAGCTGTCAGATGTAAAGGTTTTCTTCCAGTTCTAATATTGGGTGGCATTTTTAAAAAATTTATTTTATTAATTTTACTGATCATTTACAGAGATTTTGTATTCTCAGTCATTCATTGTTGCACTTTTTCTCTACCCTCAATCCCCAGTTTGTTCCTCTCTTTGAAAAGCAAAAGATAAACTTCTTCTTTGGTATTTTTTTAAAAAAATTGTTTTATATTGGTATATGTAGAAGATTTGTATACATTGTGTTTCATTCCTATACATTGTGCTTCTTATATTCTTTCATTCACATTGTGTTTCATACAATCATTCCTATTTTGTTGATGTTGATTGCCGTTTTGTTGAACATAGCTTATAGTGAACTTGTGAACAAAAGACCTGAAGTCTTTCTACAACTATCGTCCTTTCTCAAAGTTCATAGTGTTTCCAGATGCATGTTTTTAGGAAGTGGATGCCCCACCTGCTTCTAAACATGTCTTAATCTGGGAGCTCCACCAAACATTGTTCCCATGGTTACTCATGTCCTTATGACATTCAACAGCCTAATGGCCCAGCATTCAGCACCACCACCACTTCAGGTTGCCTCAGTACACCAAATTGACCGACCCCGACCGGTGTTGCACTACTGAGAAAAGTGTTTCTCTAAATTGTAATTACACAAGGCACAAGGGAAACAGACCAGAGGGCCCAAACGACTTTTAAATACAAAGCCCACCCACCCCTCCCAGGTGGTGTGGACTCTAAACAAGAGGCTTAAACAAAAATAACCAAACTTTCCAAATGACCCTCTACCCAAATAAGAGGGCCCATCTTTCAGAGTAGAACTGTTTCCATTGTGTTTCACACCTGTGCATTGTGCTTCACACATAGTTTCGTTCACACTGGGTTTCATACAATCATTTGTATACATTGTGTTTTATGAAATCAATCACAATTGATCTATGCCTACCATCGCCCCATATTTTCTCATCTGAATTGAATCTTTCCCATTCTTTCAAACACACAGCCAACCATCCACTGAATTCGGCTATCCTAGTGATTTCCCCACCTCCCTTTTTTCCGCTCCCTTGTCTTCATACCAGAGCACTTGACTGTGCTCATACAGAACCTATAACTGCATCAGGAGGCTGTTGTGCAAACAGAGCAGAGGGAGCATTGCATGGTTTGACATTGGGAATGGAGCATGTCAGGGTTGTATTCTATCTCAATACCTGTTCAATCTATATGTTGTTGTTGATTGCCTTCAAGTTGAGCACGGCTCATAGTGACCCTATGAACAAAAGGCTTGAAGCTCTTCCACCACTGAGCAAATTATGCAAGAAGCTGGATTCTAAGAAGAGGAATGTGGCATCAGGATTGGATGGGGACTCATCAATAACCTGCGTTATGCAAACGACACAACCTTACTTGCTGAAAGTGAGGAGGACTTGAAGCACTTGTTGCAGAAGATCAAGAAATTCAGCCTTCAATATGGATTGTGTCTTAATATCAACAAAACAAAAATTCTTATCACTGTACCAGTAGGCAATGTCATGATGGATGGAGAGGAGATTGAAACTGTCATCAGCTTCATCTTGCTTGGATTCATAATTAACACCCTTGGTACAAGCAATCAGGAAATAAGGAGATGCTTTGCACTGGAAAAATCTGCAGTTAGGAACTTTTCCAAATTATTGAGAAATAGTCATGTCAATTTGATGACTAAGGTGAGTCTGACTCAGGCTTTTCAATTACTAGTTATGCATCTGAGACCTGGACAATGAATAAGGTTGGCAGAAAAAGAATTAACTCTGTGAGCTGTGGTGTTTGAGAAGAGCATTGAACATTCAATCTATGGACAGCTGAAAGAACGAATAGATATGTCTTGGAGAGGGTGTAGCTGGGGTGATCTTTGGAGACAAGAATGATGAGGCTTTGCCTCACATACTTTGGACATATTGCTAGGAGATTCTATTGGAGAGGGACATAATGTTGGGAAGGGTGGAGGCTTGGCAAAGGAGAGGAAGACCCTCAGCCAGGTAGATTGACATGGTGACTGCTGCAAAGGGCTCTTGTGTGTCAGTAAATGTGAGGATGGTGCAGGACAGGACTGGGTTCATATCTTTTATTCATAGGGCCACTGTAGGTTGTAAGCAACTTGATGGCATCGAACAACAATAGCACTATTTATCCTCCTATTTTTACAATAATGATTTTAAGCAGTATTTTCCTTATGAGACTGAGTTAATTTGCTCACTAAAATGGGTTCTAGATGCTCTCATGATATATAGTATTTAATGAGATCATTACTTTTTGGTGCACAGTATTATTTCATTGTGTGAATGCACCACAATTTCTCAGTCCATTTATTGATAGACATTTGGACAGTTTCATTTTTTGCTATCATGAATAATACTGCTATGAATACAATAGTACAAATCTCCATTTGTGTCTCATTTCTATTTTCCTTGAAATGTATTTCTAGCAGTGGAATAGATGGGTCATATGGAATTTCTATGCTTAGCTTTATCTTAAGGAAATAATAAATTGTCTTCCAGAGTGGCTGCACCATTCTACCATCCCACAAACAGTATATGAGACTTCCATTCTCTCCACATCCTCTCCAACATTCATTGCTTGCTGTTCTCTTAAGCTTTATTACTACCACAGGGGTAAGATTGTACTTCATTACATCTCTCTGATTATCAGTGATTTTGAACATTTCTTCATGTGTCTGTTTGACATCTGTGTGTCTTCTTTATGAAGAGTCTTTCCATGTCTTTTGTCCATTTTGTGATTGAATTATCAGTCTTTTTCCTGTAATAAACTGTAAACTTTTGTTTTGAGGCCCTTGTCTGAGATGCCACTGCCACGTTTTCCCTAGTAGGTAGCTTTCCCTCCCTACTCTGCTGGAAAAGTTTCTGATGCACATAGACACTTAATGTAGAAGATCCCATTCATCAGTTTTGTCCTAGTCTGGTTGTGCATTTTGAGGCTATATTTTCCAATTTATTTATACCATAGCCTAGGGGCACTAAGGTTAGTCCCATTTTGTCTATTATGCTCTTTATGGCTTGGAGCTTTACTTCTAGGTCTCTGATAAATCTTGAGCTGATTTTTGTTTATGATGTGAGATGCGAATCCTGGTTCAGCTTTCTGCAGGTAAATGTTCAATTTTGCCAGCATCATTTGTTGAAGAGGTTGTCATTTCCCGAATTGATAGGTTTTGTTTCCTTGTCAAATACTCATTCGCCATAGGTAATCAGGTTCATCTCTAGGTTCTCAGTTCTATTCCACTCAATTCTATTCCGCTGTTCTTTTGCATGTCTGTTTTTGCACAGAAACAATGGTGTTTCTGTTACTATGACTGTATAGCAGATTTTGAGATCATTGAGTGCTAGGCTTCTCACTTTCTTTTAGCTTTTCAGAATAGCTTTGCTTATTTGCTTATTCCTTTCCAAATACATTAGCCAATAGCCTTTTCTATCTTTTTGAAAAATGAGGTTGCTATCTGTGATGAGATTCTGTTAAATATGTAGATTGTTTTTGGTAGTATTATCCTTTTCACTATGTTGAGTTTTCTATCCATGAACAGGAAATATTTTTCCATTTAGTTGGGTTTCTTATTGATTCTTGTAGTAGCGTTTTTCTTTACCAAGGTTTTTAATGTCTCTAGTTAGGTTTATTCTCGAGTATTTCATCTTGTGGTTGGCTCTGCAAATAGCATTGCTTCCTTAGTTTCCTTTTCTGTGTTTTCTTTGCTACTGTAGATAAATCACTTAAAAAGAATGTTCTTGTATCTTGCCTTTCTACTAAATTGGCCTACTAGGTCCAAATTTGTTGTTGTTGCCGAATCTTTATGGTGTTCTGTGCACACTATCTTAGCACACATAGTCAAAGTTCACCATTTTCTTCCACTGTGGACTCTTACATTCTTCTTTTGTCTTAATACCCTAGCGAGTACATTCAATACAATATTGAATAAGAGTGGTGATAGTATTTGCCTTTACACTGCTTCCATTGAGAATAATGGTAACTCTTGGTTTTGCACATATATTATTCAATATGTTGAGGAAATGATCTTCTATTCTTATTTTATTGAGTGTTTTAATCAGGAAGGAGTGTTGGGCTTTACCACAGTTTTGATAGGATCACGTGGTTCTTGTTCTTTGCTTTATTAATAAGATGAATTACATATTTTTCCTTGTGTTGAATTGTCCTTGCAAACTTGTCATGAATCTTACTAGGTCAGGATGAATTATTTTTTACATACTATTGGATTCTATTGTCCAAATTTTGGTTAAGGATTTTTTTATCTATGTTCATGAGAAATATTGATATATAATTTTAATTTTGGTAATGTCTTTGCCTGGTTTTGGTATTAGAGCTATTCTTGCTACACAGAATATTCTTTCATTTTCTACTTCTGTAATAACTGAAATAGAATTGATGACAATTCATTTTTTGTGTGTTTGGTGGAATTCATCTATGACTCCATCTGGGCCCTGACTTTTTTGTAGGGAAGAATCTTTTTGTGACATATTCACTTTCTTATTTTGTGATGTGTGTTCAAGTGTTCTGCATCTTTCTGCGTCAATCTCAATAGGGTGTGAGTTTCTAGGAACTAGGCCATTTACTTTAGGTTTTCAAATTTATCAGAGTATATTTCATAATGTTCTATTATTAATTTAATATCAGCTCCTTCTATTGTGATGTCAACTTTATCCTTTTTTATTCTAGTTATTTTTGTCTTCTCTTTCTTTTCTTTTGTTAATAAGTTTGCCAATGGTTTGTCAATTTAATTGGCCCTTTAAAAGAATCAACCCCTAGTCTTGTTGATAGTTTCATTTGTTTTGCTCTTTTCTATCCCATTGATGTCAGCTCTTGTTCTTATACTTTCCTTTCTTCCAGAGGCTGTGGGATCAGCTTGCTGTTCTTTTTATATTTGATGGAGGTATTATTAGTTTATTCTTCTTTCCTTCTTTTTAGTTTCCTTATTGTATATTATTTTTCTGTTTGTTTGTCTGTAGTTCTGCTCTGAGGAATGCTTTGCCAGTATCCAACAGGTTTTATATGTTGTATTTTCATTTTCATTAGTTCCTACGAACTTTTTAATATCATTTTTTATTTCTTCTATGACTTAATATTGTTCTGCAAGGGTCTTATTTAGCTTTCATGTAAGTGAGGTTTATTTTTTCCTTCATATTCTTGCTAATCTCTAGTGTTATGACATTGTGGTCTGAGAAGACACTTTGTGTTGTTTCAATGTTTTTAATTTTGTTGAGGCTTGCTTGTGTCCTGATATATGGTTAATTCTGGAAAATGTACCATGTGCATTTGAAAAGAAAATAAATAAAATATTATTTGGGTGCGTACCCTGAGAAAACATATCCATAAGGTCGAGTTGGCTAATATAGATGATATTTTTTAATGTTTAATTCTAATGCCTTAGTTTGGAAATTAGGCTACAACCGTTTCATTATAACCAAGTAAAGTACTTGTTCAGATAAAGTTGTTATAATACATTATTATCCATTATCTGGATCAATGTCACTGAAATATTCTGACTTCACTTACTCCTTTTCCTCCTCAAATAATATACATGCAATTTGTCTGCTGACCATTCAAAACCAATTTAAGATGCTGGTTGTTGTTGCTGTTATGTTCCATTGAGTCTCCCGCAATCCACAGCAACCCTATGTACAGCAGCTCTGAAGCCTGCCCTATCCTAATCCAGTCTTACTGATTCCGACACACCAACCGCCATTGCCTCAATCTCTGTATCGATCCATCTCATCTGGGATCTTCCTCTCTGTGCCATCTCTCTACACTTCCAAACATGATACCCTTCTCCAAGGATTTGTCTCTCTTGGTCACATGCCGAAAGTATGTGATATGTAGCTTCAAAACCCTAGCCTCTAAAGAGAAACTTGGTTTTATCCTTTTCAAGATAGACCTATTTGTTTTCTTGGTGGTCCGTGGAATGTTCAAGACTCTTTTCATGAACCATAACTCAATGTCATGTCCAGCTCTCCAATTTTAAATTTTCCATGAAATAATTATTATTAACCTAATAAATTATTGGAAACTAATCAATCAGAAGTAGAAAAATAAATCCAAAGACTCTATATTGACTTGTTGTCTAGCTCTTCCTCAAATTACAGGATAGAACTTTAGTTTTTGTCAAAACTCATCCCAGAAATTGATGGAGTACAGAAAATCATGTAGTGTTCTCTCTCATTTTAACTCATGCCTAGTTGGAGCCAACTCCTAGCTTACCCTCCAGCAGGTTTTCAGACTATAAATTACACAGAAGAGCTGCTAAGGGCAGAGGCATCATCTTTGGATTCTCAGAGCAACTATACACAGACCACATCACTTCAATTTGATGAATCACCCGCTTTTGTATTCTAAGCAACTAAAACTTTGAGAAAAAGATTTAAAGCAATTGTTTTTTAGCCATTATTCAAGAGGCGGTATAGGAGTATGAATCCTGAGGGAAGAAGGACAGATGAAGTGTGTCCTGTGATCTTTCTGGCTTTCTGTCTCAGGACGCTTTATGGACTATGGGAGAGGAAGAGAGAAATCTATCAAAACTTGGTGGTCTCACTATGTTGTGAACACAAAATTCAATACATGAACTGAAAAGAAGATTTCAATCCTCAGAAGAAAATACTCCTGCACTAGACATTATATAGCAATATAAAACATCTAAAGTATAGCACAGAGAGAAGAAGGGGGGGGGTAATTTAAGGAAGCTTCAGTGAGCTGTAGAACAGTAATCAAGTGTCTAGTCTTCCCAATATGTAAATGAAGTTTCAGGAGAAATTAAAGAAAAATAACAACTGATTTTCCTCCCATACTTGAAGAAAGTAAAAAACAAACTAAAACAGATCCAAGAATATCCATGAATTCCAAGCAAGATACATCTCCAAAAATGAAACAAAAGCTATGGTGGAGAAGGTAAAGGGTAAGAACACCTTTAGATTTGAAAAAAAATAAGTATAAAATAAGAGAAGCCAGAAAACAATTGAAAGACATTTTTCAAAGTAATTAGAGGGGAAAAATGTAAAAATATATGTCCTGTTGAAATACATTTCAAAAAGGAGGGTGAAATATGGATTTTTCAGACAACAAACACTAAAAGAGTTCATTGCTAGCAGACCTGCAATATAAAAAAATATTAAAGGAAGTTCTGCAGACAAAAGGAAAACAATACCAGATGGAAACAGAACTACAGAAAAGGAGAAAGCCTCCAGAAATAGTAAATATTAATGCATATTCTTTCTTTTTCATAAAAGATGATTGTTATTTACTAAAAATATTTTTGTGGAATTTATAGTGTATATATAATAGTAATATGTGATAAAAGAACAAGAAAGGACAAATGAAAATATAGCAAACTTTTTACCTTATAGATGAAATGACATTGAAAACCCCAGTGAATGCAGTAAACTTTTGTTTTAAAATTATAACTCATCAGTTAATAAAAGAGAAAGAATGGAATTATAAAAACCTTACTTAATCCAAATGAAAGCAGAGAATGGGGGGGAGAACATGGGGTACAAGAAATCCAATAGCTGTACTAGACATATAAATCTATTATATTTATAATTGATCTGTATGTATTATCTAAATCCTTCCTTAAAAGCAGATATTTTCAGACTAGACAAAAAATTATGCTGTCAAAAATAAAACCCAAATAAATATGAATCCACAGATTATTTAAAATTAAATGAAGAATAAAGCCCACATGAATCAATAGAAAGGAGGAAAAGCTATATTAATATCAGAACACATTTCTAAATCAGAGAATATTACTTATAATAACAAAGGAATTTTTCTAATGATTACTAGATCTAAGCATCATAAAGACCTAATGAACTTTAATGGACCTAATAAAAGGACTTCAAAGGACGTGATACAAGAATTACAGAACAGAAAGTAGAAGCACATGAAAACTAAAATTATATCTGAAGATTCAGACTTTTCTCTCATTAACTGTTAAAAAAAGTAGGTAGAAATTCAGGAAGAATATAGAAAGTTTTAACCATCAAGAAGCTGAATTCCTTGACATTTACAGAGCACATAACCTCTTTATATCCCTTCCTTACAAGTGCATATTTCATGCCTTCTACAAGAAGCCAGTATATAAAGAAACAAACAAAAACAAACCTCTCAAGTCAAAACAGGCAGGCAGCTGTTGGTAAGGAGAGAACTAACACAATGTACTTGTTGCTCAGTCCACTGTCCTAAACGCTTGCCAAACAATAATTATTTACTTTTGGACAACAGTCCTTGGTGTCTATTTTCAACATTCGTTAAAGAAGCTGAGTGCTAAATGTTTACATTCTCATCTCCTCTGAGTCTTGGCAAAGGAAGAAGCTGAGAATTTTTTCACTAAAGAAGATGCACATTTGGGGCTGTGATAGAAGTCACTCCACAGTCAGCATGAGGCTCAGCTCTTTTTCTCTATCTTGACATTGCAAAGACCTCCCAGAAAGAGTAGCTGAGACATCCAAGGTCACCATGTGGACTGTGCAAGAAACACTTGGAGACACTGTGGAAGGTGTACTTGGCTATCACACAGCATTCGCAAAACATAAGGTCTCTATTATCCTTCTTACTTTCCTCCCTTAAGGAGACTTGGCATTGCATTGGGCTTCAGTTAAGTGCTGGACTCTTAACTAAAAGGTCAGCAATTTGACTCCAGCAGCTCTTCAGGAGGGATGACAATGAAGCAACTTGTTTTTATAAAGATTTACAATCTGGAAAATTCTAAAGGGAAGTTTTACTCTGTTCTCAAGAGTCCCTGAGTCAAAATCAACTCGATAGTAGGGGATACTATGTCCATTCATAACTAAGACCTCCATGGCCCTTTGTCCTTATAGATTCAACAACTGCCATTTGTCTAGAAGCATCTTGAATATCTCTTCTTTATATATTATTGATATTTGATATGTCAGCACTAGAACAGCATCTGCATCACTGAGACAGTGCTATAAAGTTTGTCCACTATCAGAGAAGCTAAATCAATCAGACTGTATGGTACAATCCTCAAGTGGTGGTTTTGTTGTGGGTTTTTTTTGTTGTTGTTTTGTTGTTGCTCCTAGGAGGTGCCATTGAGCCTCCTATGACTTATAGAGCCTATGAAAGCCGGACTTGACCCTATCCTGTGCCATCTTCACAATTTCTGTTTGAGTCTCTTACTTCAGTCCCTGTATCAATTTATTTTGTTGAGGGTCTTGTTCTCTTTTTCTGTTCCTCCACTTTTCCCAACATTAATATTTGAGAAGTCTTGCTTTAGGCTACTTGCTTATGAGATTATACCTATTAAAGTGGTTTATTATTTATTGTGTGGTTTAGTCCCATTCTGGTGGCCTAGTTGCAAGAAGCTGTGCTGTAATCCTTAAGGTACAAGGTTTGAGACCACCACCTAACCTGCAAGAGGATGGGCAAATCTAAGATTTTAGAAGTCTTGTTTTAAGCTACTTGCTTATGAGATTATACCTATTAAAGGAGATTATGTGGTTTAGAACTTTTATACATTGTTCTGATTTCACTCTCTAGTGTTACAAGAAGTGCTTCCTAGTTTGAAGATACGGAGGGAGCTTTTGTACATGCCAGGATCTACGTACATCTCTTTCTCTCTCAGCTCTCACACTCCATTTGGCCATTAATCACAGCACTTTAAACCTACCTCTACAGGGTCTCTTTTTGTCACTACGTCACAATATATTTAAATAAGGTCCTATCTACTAGTCCCTCGGGTCCCAGTATCTCTCTTCTCTCATCTCTCCTTCAAACTATGGACAAACTTCATTCTAATTGAAAATATCCTAAAGCAATGGTTAAACTTACTAATTTTTATTCAAACTTCTCTAATAAGATACTAAGAGTCTATCACTTTCTTTTATTGTCATATTCCTTCAAAATATCTAAGTTTTAACCATAAGGCATTACGTGGCACTCATGCATTTATATGTTCCTGAAAACCCATGACCTCCTCCTTTTCTTTTCAAACTGAGCATAAAAAAACCCTTTCCTGACTTTTCAAGAAAAAATGAATTGCTTCTAACTTTGCTAATGTAATAGGATTTACATGCTTCTACTTTCATGTGCTAGTGTCATTTATTTTCTTGTTTCCATCGACTATTAGATTCTGAGTACCTATCTAGGTAGAAAAAATAAAGTGCTCTGAACTGAGAAACCATGTCAAATTGCACTCCACTGCTTGCTATTGCAGGATCGTAGGTGAGTGTACCCCTCTATGCTTCCGTTTCCTTATTCAGAAAATGTAAATCATTATAGCTGTCTGCCTTGAATAGATTTCTGTGAAGTCTGAAATAAAACTGAAGACTTAGCTTATATAATGTTTAGTTCATGATAATGACTTGGTATGGTTCTTGAAAGAAATGATATACAGAGTACTAGCCATACAGTGGCTAGGATTTAATTATGGAAAGTACCACATACTCAAATTCTAAAATTAGAAGACTAGGATGGGGCCTGATTACGGGGAGAAGAAACAAACCTGATTATTACAGTGAAAGCAAAGGGTTAGAGGATTCACAATACCAGTTTGATGCTGAATTCCCAAGACTTGAGCTTTTCTGCTCATGTGATCCATTTGAACGGGCAAAGAAGAGAAAAAAGTCTGGGGGAGGAGGAAGGTGGAAGCAGAGGGGTGAGGATGGGTGGGGAGATGGTGTGTTAATCATGGGGTCACACAATTCCATGCGTGTGCGGAGGTGAAAGAAATGGGAAAGATCTTGTGGGAAAAACAATGTATTCTCACTTTTTAAATAAATAAGCATAAAAGTAAAAAAAAAAGTCTCAGGTCATGCTTTCTGTTTTATCTCTAATACCATTTCCAGTGACACTCAGACTTCTCTGATTCATAAGAGAAGTTTTTTCTCTTTTTGCTTTCATTTCCTACACTGAAAACATCAGAAAAGAAAAAATGAAACTAGTTTAATGGCATTGAGTAGATGTTCACATTACACTTAATACTAATAGACAGTTAGTGATAAATGCCTGTCATTATGAACACAGACACACTGGAACTAATATTATAGAAAGGAAAGAGAAACTTCCCTTTTTCTATCATCAAGTGCAATGATTCTAATGGAAGAAACCAATGCCCAATTGGAGATATAATTCATGCAATATAAAAAAGTATCCAAATCTTAATCAGTAAGTTGTGCTCTTAAAAGAATTCTCTTTTGAAAGCCTTTCTTACCATCTAGCAATTTCTCTTTCACTTTGAAGAGATTCCAGCCTGGGTTGCTAGGGCTCAGGCTTTCAGGGTAGAATGGCAGGAATCAGAAAGACTTCGACTTCTGATCCATCTGGAACTCTAGTAGGTGGGGCTTGCTCAAGTGCCAGGAGCCTGGGGCTTGCCCAGTGTGCCAGACTGCTCTCCTAGGTGTGCTGGCACATTTTAATCAGGGCATATTTCCTTTTCCTTCAATTGCATAAATATACACCATTTAAGGAAGACAGGGGAAATGGTATATAATTGAGGACAATTTGTTGTGGGGGAGAACAGGCAGAGTGGGATGCCAAGCTGCTGCTAAAGGAACAGCAGTGATGATTGAATTGAGCAAGAAATCAGTCTTGTATTAGACATTGTTAAAGATGTGACAATTTTAACAGTACTAAGTCATAGAGAAACGTGATTCTGAGAGATAGAATATGAATTTGAAACTGTGGTAACTGTATATGTGTTCAAATTTTTAAAAGTACTATCAGTCCTTACTTTTGCATTCCAGTCACCCATTATTATCAATGCATCTTGATTGCATGTTCGATCTATCTCCGACTGT
>NW_006399953.1:2976212-2980108 GCF_000299155.1 Elephantulus edwardii
TTTCATGGCAAATTCTAGGATTTGAGTATAATGGAAACAATAATTTACTAACTACTGTACCTTGCTTTTTAGTTCTTGTCTCCGTGTGTGGGAAGGTAGAGGAAATGTTTAAGTTGTATTGTGTGGGTATGACACGGTAGTCAGGACCAGATATTTTTCTCATATTCTTTCATTAAATACTAAAAATAACTCTGTAAGGTAGTGATCAATATTCCCATTTTATGGAGAAGGAAACTTTAAGTACCCAGAGTTTAAGTAAGTTTTTCAAGGTGAAAATAAAAGAAAACTTGAATTGGCTGCTTTAGATTCAACTCTAAGTATTTATTAATAGACTTGTGCGTTAAATCCGGTCATCTCTTTAGGGGGAAACAACAGGCTTAAAATTTTCACACTAAATTACACTGTTTACTTCTTTCAGTCTTAAATGATAAAACCCACACTCTTAAAATTATTCTAAAAGTTGTAGATCTTGACTCTTTGTTTTTAAATTATTTTGTTCTATATTTATTTACATACAAAATTCATATACATTCATGTATATTGAATGTCATGTATTCCTTCATTCACATTGTTTCAAATGATCACTCATATGCACTGTGTTTTATAAAATGAGATACAATTGATCTATGCCTACTATTATCCTATCTTTTCAGGTCTCCATTGGACCTTTGCTAATTCCTTTGCACACACTCTCACCCACCTAACTCAGTATCCTAGTAATTTCCTCTACCCTTCACTCCTTTGCCCGTCCCCCACCTCCCTTTTCGACATTTATACACATCTTACTAGATATCCTTCACTTTTTGTAATAATGATCTTATGCAGTATTTGTCCTGAGTTACTTTTTCCCTCAGAATAGTGGTCTCTAGATGCTCCCTTATTATATAGTATTTTACAAAATTGTTGCTCCTTAGTGCTTCATTGTGTAAATGTTTCATAATTTTCTTATTCATTCATATTTTTTTATGGAAAAAGACTGACAATTCAATCACAAAATGAGCGAAAGACATGGAAAGACGTTTCACAAAGGAAGACATTAAAAAAAAATCACTGGCAATAGGAGAAACACAAGTCAAAACCATAGTGAGAAACCATGCTACTCCAGGAGCAGTAGTCAAGTATAACAGGAGAGCGAGCAAGCAGTAGTTGGAGAGGATGTGGAGAGTTTGACCTTGTGCTTGACCTCACTCCTATGTGTATGAATTTAAATGAACACTATTAGGAATGTAGGTCATTTGATTTCTACTATCCTTTTAAAGTCTAGTCTTCTGTGCCCACATGAAAAATAAAAATGTGTATGAACTTCCATTTGAAGTCCTATATGGAACAAGAGGAAGAAATAGAGACCCAGTTGGTAGCAGTGGAAAACTGCTAGTGAGCAGAGCTCATGGCTTAATTAGATTCATTCAAGTGCCAAGTCCAATTCCAGTATCATGTACTTCATGGTGGGTGAATGAGGTACTTGATGGTGGATGGATGGAAATGGTTAAGATTCAACTAGCAATTGCTGCTGCTAAGTTAATACTGTGTTGTGGTAAAGAAGATAGAGTGTGAGCTTGGGGATCACAGAACTATGAATTTAAATCCTGATTTGATCCTTTCTACTTCCATGATTCAAGAAAGGCATTTCAGTCTTCAAACTAGTGTCCACCTCTGAAAATTGCAATTAATTGAGTCTTGTGTCAACTGAAAAGAGATAATCTGAAATGCGAGCTAACCATCAAACAAATAGCAGGATACATAGTGGCTACTTAACCAAGATTAATTTCCACCTCAGATTCCTATAAGGCGGCACTAACTCAAATGTCAAAAAATAAATCTGAGACATGTCAGTTAAAGCTCTTCAGCTTCCTTTTCTGGAAAGAATGAAAGAAAAGATGTAGCCTGATTACATTTCCACTTCTTGCTCGAGAGGAACCACATTATTTTTCCCCTATTCTTTACATTTTTAAAAAAATTTCTGAGCAATTCTTTTAAATTCTGAAGGAAAATTGTATGTTTGAAGACACAGAAATCTGGCTATGCAGCCCAGGATGTGTGACTCTCCTACCATCTCTCATGAGAATGCCTCAACTGGAGCTGTTGCCAGATGATGAGGTCTTTGCATTCCTTCCAGCAGCTGCTATCTGTGGATGATGTCTTGTGGTGTTTTAACACCTGGGTCAATATTTACCTGTGAGGGCTTTGCTTCGCCCTCTGACCTGCTTGATATATCAAAAACATCAGTGACCTCCATACTGGAAAATTTTCTGCCAGTGTTTACAATTCCAGAAATGTACTCACACCATTTTGGCTTTTCTCTATTTTTGACGAGGCCGTAGGAAGTGGAATGAGATGAGGAAAATGGCTTGAAGGAAACCACAACGAGAGTGCTGGCTTGCTGACCAGGCTAGTGTCCCATGTAATTACAATGACATATCAATATGTTCTCAAGTCTCAAGTGGTCTTGCTTGTATCATATTTGCAGTTGAAAGTTACAGCTCCGGAACCATAACCGCTGAACGGTCTCTGGCTAACATGATGCCAAACGGAGCAAAGAGCTCCTCTTCCACTCCTGCAAGAAAGATGCACGTTTTATAGCACCTTTTACAGGAATTCCCGGGGAGGCTAATTCTCCAGAGGAGAATTTGGCCTCTTGCTTAAGAAGCACATCTGGTTCTTTGAGTTGTCAAAGAGTCAGTAGTCCATAACAATCGCGAGAATGAGGTAAATGTGAAATTCGAGCTGGACAGAGTTGGGAGAAATTAAAATTGCAGACAGCTTTGTTTATCTTTCAAAACATCCCGCTGGGTCGTAAATTAGGTTGAGTTTCTTTAAATTAATCAAAACCGAAAAAGTGCATGAGTCCCAGCAGAGCTGTGTGGGTATAATGAATTGTCATTATTCTGAGGCTATTTCCTAATGCGTGGATTTCCAAGGCCCTTACTTTCCCCTCTCACACCCTGTTGCTTATCTTTTGGTCAGTTCTCTGCTTTACACTATCTCCCGTAAAGTGTGCGGTAGAGAAGGCCAAAGGAGCCCAGTAAATGAACCATTAATTGTAATCTCATATTTTGGTTTTAGCACTTGGCAGGCACTTAAGATAAGTTTATTAGAGGAGAAAAACCTGTCACTTATTAGCAGTTCAGGAGTTGTAGTGCATTTTGTTCCTGCGTTTTCTTCTCCTCTGGGTACATAGTAGATTGAACCACCCAAATTGCATAATCAGGATTTTCTTTTGGGTTTCACGATTTTAAAGAGCCTGTGGAGTAAAGAAAAGATTCAGATTTGGAATGCTGTGAAAATTTATTTGTACCCCAAGCCTTTAAAAATACCCAATTATCCTGGTCAAGAGAGATTTTCATCTCCTCTGAACTCTTAAGTAGCACTGTTTGTCCGGGGAACCCCGCCCCACTCCCACTTTGGCAATCAGCATATACTGCCTTGAATTATCCTGATTCTGGTCCAGCCTCACCTCCCCCAGCTGACTGCAATGTGATCTATGTGATCTCCTTCAGGGAATCTGTGCTCAGGTTTATAATTTCTAAAGGAGCGTTCCTCCATCAAGGACAAGTGTGAATTGCATTAGCAGTCTAGATGGCAGGGAGGCAGCTGCACTCCTGACTCAAAGGCAGGTGGTTCAAGTCCGATAGCTCCTCTGTGGGAGAAACACGGACAGTCTCCTCCTGTTTGGTTTGCAGTCCCTGAAAACCCACTGGAGGACCAACTGTAAGTTATTTCAGGATTGATAGCAATGGGTTGTCGAGTAGCCACATTCATTTTTTTAAAATGTATTCATTTTTAACTTGTTATTGTTGTTGTTATGTGCCATCGAGTCGTTTGCGACTCATAGTGACCCTATGTACAACAGCCTTAAACCCTGCTCTATTCTGTGCCAATCTCATTGCCTCTGACAC
>NW_006399953.1:2981220-2981706 GCF_000299155.1 Elephantulus edwardii
ACGTGTCCTGTAGAACTTCTGTGTAGATTATGTTTCCCCTTCTGGCCCGAGGGCGCCCTCCGGAAATCCCGGGTACCTGTGAAAAACGTCTGTGAAAAACGCCTGTCTGTCGCTTATCTGCGGTGGCTGCGGCCCTCAAGCCTCACTTTCGCCCAAGACCACGCTTATGAGAGCTTCCAAGGGCTTGCTCCCGCCGGAAATCCTGGGTACCTGTGAAAAACGCCTGTCCTTGCTTATCTGCGGTCCCTGCGGCCCTCAAGCCTCTCTTCCACCCAATACCATGCTTGTCAGATTTTCCGAGGGCTTGCTCCCGCCAGAAATCCTGGGTACCTGTGAAAAACACCTGTCCTTGCTTATCTGCGGTCGCTGCAGCCCTCAAGCCTCACTTCTGCCCAAGACCACGCTTGTCAGAGCTTCTGAGGGCTTGCTCCCACCGGAAATCCTGGGTATCTGGAATTCAAAAGTTGGGAATAGTGAAGAAGAATC
>NW_006399953.1:2987564-2993299 GCF_000299155.1 Elephantulus edwardii
GATCCACGCAGTCAAATGCCTTTGTATAATCAATGAAACACTTATGATTACTTAATATTCAAATATTATGATTTTTAAAATGTGATATGAAAAATTATTAGATATTTACGATCTTTCCCTTTTGAAGTGTCTTCAAATATCTGCTTCTTAAAATAATTACTAAAACCCGACAGCCTTCCTGCAGTTGAGTTAGGTGCTGATTCACAGTGACTCTTCCTTGGGATTCCAAGGCTGTACGTAGCAACAAGATGTGAGCACCCATTTTTCTTTAAAGGAGGAGCCACTGGTGGTTTTGAAATGCTGGAGAAGCTTAGCCTTTGGCCTAGTTACTAGTGCAATGTACTACTGAATATATCCAGATATTGTTCATTGCTGTGGAGTCGTTTCACACTCCTCCACTGGGGCTGTAATTCAGAGGATTTACATCTCACAGGAAGATTGTCCATCTTTTGGCCATGAACCTGCCTTATATATAACTCCTCTTCAATTCAGACTCAGCACATTTTAAGTGGTAAAAAGCCAAATGTAGCTAATGGTTGCATATTGGACACCACCTTTCCTGTGTGAAGTATGAGAGTGCTCGGGTGTCAGACTGCATGGGATTGCCCTGTGGCACAAGCAGTTAAGCACACAGCTGCTAACAGAAAGATGAATAGTTCTAAGTGACACTGAACCTTGGAAGAAAGTCCCGGTGATCACTGAAAGATCAAGGCCGTTGGAACCTCACAGACTGCAATTCTACTCAATCAACCACAGGATTGCCATAGTTCTGAACTGATTTATCAACTGTTTTTCTTTCAATCAAACAAAAAACAAAAACAACTGACTGTAGATTATGAGTTCCAAAGTTCAAACTCCAGATTTCCTGAGTCTTGAAAACTCATTGTATTATTTTTTTAGAGTAATAGGACAAACGAGAATACAAAGCACAAGGCAACTTTTGAGTAGGCATTTGTGAAAATAAATACATTTTTTCTTAGGGAATTGCCCTGGAATTGAGTGTTAAAGACACCTGCAAAGTATGACAATGTTATTTCTATTGACATGCCATATTATCATTAAAATGTATTTGGTAAATGCTGCGTCTCTTTCTTTTAGCCATCTTAGAGGGCATCTTCAGCATGTAGCTTTTAGGCACCAAATAGAGCAAATTGACCTAATTATTGCCTCAGTCACTCACAGAACTTGACTCATCCTTTTCAAAAGTCCTAATCACATTATAATTTGTTTTTCTGCCTTAGTCTTCATAAGACAAGCCCCCACATACCTGGACCTTCTCTTATTTATTTTCATTTATCTCACTATATATTGCATATTAGATGACACATATTAAGTGCTTAGAATATTTTAATATATTAGAAATGAATAAATCCAAGTCATTGTAACATAAAAGGTTGAAATCTCTACACAAGAAAGTGTTTCATTTTTTGTTTGCTTATTTTTTTTTTGTTTGAACAGGAGAATTTCCTCTCAAAAATTTATTGAGATGGTGGATATTTGTAGCATTATTGAAATTTAAGTTGTTTTTAGCAGAACATTAGTGAACTCCAAAAGAAGAAAGTAGCTGATAATCAAAACTTTTCATTACAAAATCACCTCTAAATTACTATTTCTGATATATCTAAAGGTAATATGTTATTGTTTTATTATGAATCTCAGATGGACAATACACTCATTAGCTCATGGAAAGTATATTGTTTCTCAACATTTAAACTTGGATGACATCAGAGTCTATAACTCTCAATCATAAAACATCGGCAGTAATGGAATTGTCACCAAAGGGGGATTCTTTTGCACCTGGAATATGATAGTGAGTGAAGGACCTTGCCCTTTGGGAGCTCAGGCAGAAAGAGATAAACAATTAAATCAAAGAAGCCCTGTTGGTGTAGAGCATATCAAACGACTCAGGCTGCTAACTGATAGGCCAGCAGTTTGACTCTACCAGGTGCTCTGAGGGGAAAAAATGATGGACAGTTTCCATTCATAAAATTCACAGACCTGAAAATCCTATAGAAAGCTGCTGTGAGTTAGGCCAGTATATATATATATCACATATAGATAGATAATTGTTAGGTGCCATCAAGTCCAGTACAACTCATAGTGACGATGTGAACACCAGAGCTGAATCCTGTTCTATGCTGTGCCAACCTCACAACTTCTGAAACAATCTAGCCCATTGCTGCAATCACTGTGTCAATCCAACTGGTTGAGAGTCTTCCTCTTCTTCTCCATTCACCCATATTCCCTTTCATGATGTTCTTCTCCAACAAATAGCCTTTCCTAACATGCCCAAAATATGTAAGACAAAGCTTCTTCATTATTGTCTCCAAGGAACACTGGCTGCACTTTCTCCAAAACATATTTGTTTGTTCTTTTAGTTGTCCCTGAGATATTCAAAACTCTTATCCAACACCTCAGCTCAAAGACTTAATTTCTCTTCTGTTATCCTTATTCTTTGTCCAGCTCTCAGGGGTATGTTGTTTGCTGTTGTTGTTATGACCCATCGAGTCACTTGCGACTCATAGCGACCCTATGTACAACAGCTCTAAACTCTGCTCTGTCCTGTGCCAATCTCATTGTCTCTGACACACTCATCCCGATAGCCCCAGTCACTGAATCAATCCTCCTCCCAGAGGGCCTTCCCCTCCTGCGCCTGCCCTCCACCCTCCCAAGCATGATGCACTTCTCCAAGGGCCAGTCTCTCCTTGCAACACGATCAAAGTACGTCAGACGAAGTTTCAAAATCCTTGCTTCCATGGAGCAGACTGGTTTAACCCTCTCCAAGATGAATCTGTTTGTTTTCTTAGCAGTCCATGATACCCTCAGCACTCTTCTCCAACACCAAAGCTCAAAAGAATCAATTCTCCTTCTATCCACCCTGGTCATTGCCTAGCTCTCTTATGCATAACAAGTAATTGCAAAGACCATGGCCTGTACCAGATGCCCCTTAGTCTCCAGAGATACACCATTGCTTTTCAGTACTTTAGATAGGTCCCTAAGAGCAATATGTCTTTTAATTTCCTGGCAGCGAGTGCCAAGAGTGTTGACTGTGGGTGGAGACAATCAGACTAAAGCTGTGAACAATCTCAATCTCTTCACCATCCATCCTGATGTTGCAAATTAGTCCAGTGGTGAGAATCTTTGTCTTCTTGACATTGAGCCTCAACCCATATTGGAGGCTGGAGTCCTTGACCCTCTGCATCAAGCTCTTCAGGTCCTCCTCAGTTTCAGAAAGCAGGGTTGTGTTATCTGCATAACACATATTGTTGATAGATCTTCCACCAACCCTGATGCTGCATTTCTCCTCATAGAGGAGCCAAGCTTCCCGGATGATCCGTTCTGCATACAGGTTGAAAAGGTATGGAGATAGGACACATTCCTGGCATACACCCTTCCCGATTTTGAACCATGCAGTGTTTCCTTGCTGTTCTGACCACTGCCTCTTGGTTCAAGTATAGGTTTTTCATTAGCATGATCAAGTGTTCTGGTATTCCCATTCTTCTCAGAGTCAGCCACAGTTTGTTATGATCCACACAGTCAAATGCCTTTGCATAATCAATGAAGCACAGATACACATTCCTCTGGTACTCCCTGCTTTCAGCCAAGATACATCTAACATTAGGTACAATATCCCTAGTACCACGACCCCTTCTAAACCAAGCCTGGACTTTTGGCAGTTCTCTGTTGATGTGCTGTTCCAGTCGTTTTTGGATAATTTTCAGTAGACTCTTGATTGTAACGATATTGTTCTATAGTTTCCACATTCTGTTGGGTCACCCTTTTTTGGAATGGGAATAAATTTAGATCTCTTCCAGTCAGTTGGCCAAGTGGTTGTTCTCCAGATTTCTTGACACAACTTGGTGAGCACATCCAGGGCACTATCTGTTAGCTGAAATATGGCTATTGGTATACCATCTATTCCTGGGACCTTAATTTTTGTTATTTACTTCAAAGCAGCTTGAACTTCTTCCTTCATCACCATAGGCTCCTGCTCATAAGTTGTTCCATGAAATTCTTCTGTGTCTGCCAATTCCTTTAGCTACAATGACTCAGTATATTCTTTCCATCTTCTTTGATACCTGCTGGATCTTTTAATACTCTGCTTAAAGCCTCCTTGATCATAGTAGCTTGAGGTTTGAATTTGTTCTTCAGTTCTTTGAGCTTAAGAAATGCTGAGCGAGTTTGACCCTTTTGGTTTTCTGACTTCAGCTCCTTGCACATTTCATTGTAATATTTTACTTTGTGATCCCGCGCTGCCTTTTGAAATTCAGCAATTTAGTATCTTGAATTCTTCCTTGTGCTTTGGCTTCTCTGTGCTCCAGTGCAATCTTCAGAGTTTCTTCTGACATCAATTTTGGTCTTTTCTTCCTCTTCTGTCTTTGTAATGAACGTTTGCACTCTTCAGGGCACTTGTGTCAAGGGCGGGGACAACACCTAAACTAATAGTTAATTCCACAATAAGGGATATATTTTTCACTTTAAATCTGAACATAAAGATAACACACACTAGGAAGAAGGATTGGCCATCCACTTCCAAAATAGCAGGCCTCTGAAAACCCCATGTACAACAGAATACATGTAGAATGACAGAAAGGGCAACTTAGTATGGAAATACAAAGGAAGAAGAACAGTTGTAAGCAGACACTGGTGATTGGAACATGGAATGTGAGAACCATGAATGTAAGATAATTATATATCGTTAAGGAGGAAATGGAACGAATAAATAGTGACACACTAGGGTATTGGTGAGATGAGATGAGATGAGATGGACCGGCATGGAATGTTTTGAATACGATGATCATATGATATACTACTCTGGAGATGAAAAGGTGAGGTAAAATGGGGTTGCTTTCATAGTTAGAAAAGCCATTTCTAGATCCATCTTGAAGTACAATATTATGAGTGACAGGGTAATATCTATACACATACAAGGAAGTCCGGTGAATACCACTATCATTCAGATATACGCACCAACAACCAGGGCCATAGGTAGGAGGGGCTTATTCATTGGCTGTTCATCATGCTCAGAAAGATGGAGGTTTGAAGAAGAAGAGGAAGACTCTACCCAGGTGGACTGACATGGTGACTGCTGCAATGGGCTTTCATGTGTCAGGAGGTATGAAGATGGCACAGGACAGGACAGGGCTCAGATATGTCATTCATAAGGTCACTATGGGTCTTACTGGACTCTATGGCACCTAACAACAACAATAATCTAAAGAATGTAATCAGAGAGAAAGGATACTCTATTTTATGAGTGCTTGTGAGTAGGCGCCAAAACTTGATTCTCCTGCTGACAATGCCTTCTGATGGAATTGATCCTGTAAAGAAGGTAAGTCAGCAAATAAGATAAGAAACAGTAAACATGTCTTATTTTATGTCAACATATTTTTCTGCTTGTAAAAACTCCTCAAGTAAAAGCTATAAGGGCTACAGTTCTTGAAGAAACTCTGCCATGAATTCTTCTCCCCTTTCCTCTTGACAAACTAAAGCCCTGAGTAGTTCATTTCATTGCCAGGCACTTTTCTTCCAGTCAAAGTGCAACATAAAGTGACTCTAACGGTGTCAATCTTTTCTCCATCTGTTGTAATGTTGTTTATAAGTCCAGTCATGAGGCTTTTTGTTTTCTTAAAGTTGATATGCAATCCATATTGAAGGTTGCATTTTTTGATCTTCTGCAACAAGTGCTTCAAGTCTTCCTCACTTTCAGCAAGTAAGGTTGTGTCATCAGCATA
>NW_006399953.1:2994049-2995364 GCF_000299155.1 Elephantulus edwardii
CTGTGAACAATCTCAATCTCTTCGCCATCCATCCTGATGCTGCCAATTGGTCCAGTGGTGAGAATCTTTGTCTTCTTGATATTGAGCCTCAGCCCATATTGAAGGCTGAAGTCCTTGACCCTCTATAGCAAGTGCATGAGGTCCTTCTCAGTTTCAACAGGTAGGGTTGTGTTATCTGCATAACACAGATTGTTGATTGATCTTCTTCCAATCCTGACGCCACACTTCTCATAGAGCCCAGCCTCCCGGATAATCTGCTCTGCATACAGGTTGAGAAGGTATGGAGACAGGACACATCCCTGGAATATGCCCTTCCCAATTTTGAACCATGCAGTGTTACTCTGCTCTGTTCTGATGTCTGCCTCTTGGTCCAAGTATAGGTTTCTCATTGGCATGGTCAAGTGTTCTGGGATTCCCATTCTTCTCAGAGTCAGCCACAGTTTGTTATGATCCACACAGTCCAACGCCTTTGCATCATCAATGAAACACTGATTGACATTCCTCTGGTATTCCCTGCTTTCAGCCAAGATAGATCTAACATTAGCTACAATACCCCTAGTACCACAGCCCTTCTAAAACCAGCTGCTGATGTGCTGTTCCAGTCATTTTTGGATAATCTTCAGTAGAATGTTGCTTGCATCATGGAGTCGGGCAAATATTAAAGCCCCAGGAATTGATGGAATACCAAATGACTAATTTCAGTGAACAAATGCGGCTCTAGATGTCTCACCAAGTTGTGCCAAGAGATCTGGAGGACAACTACTTGACCAACTGACTGGAAGAGATCATATTTATTCCAATTCCAACAAAAAAAGATGTAACTTGACAGAGTGTGGAAATATTGGAACAATATCACTAATATCACACATTAGCAAAATCCTGTTGATGATTATCCAGAAATGACTGGAACAGACCATAGAGAACTACCAGAAATACAAGGTGGGTTTAGAAGAGGTTGTGACAGTAGGAACATTATTGCCAATGTCAAATAGATCTTGGCAGAAAGCAGAGAACACCAGAAGAATGTATGTGTTTCATTGACTATGCTATGCAAAGGCATTTGTCTATGTGGATCACAAATTGTGGCTAACTTTGTGGAAAATGGGAATCCCAGAACACTTTATTGTGCTTATGTGAAACCTATACTTGGACCAAGAAACAGTTCTTAGAACAGAGCAAGGAAACACTGTATGGTTCAAAATCAAGAAAGGAGTGTATCAGGGATGCATCCTGCCCCTGTACCTTTTCAATCTGTATGCAGAACAGATCATTCGGGAAGCAGGGCTTTATGAGGAGAACGGCGTCATCAGGATGG